>NW_006800109.1:1385269-1439907 GCF_000485575.1 Poecilia formosa
ACCATCCAACCATAAAACCATCCATCCATCCATCTATCCAACCATCCAACCATAAAACCATCCATCCATCCATCCATCCATCGAGGTAATGATTCGGTCGATGAACTCAGGGATTTTCCTCTGCTCTAAAATTCTTCACTTCTTGTGGAAATGCTTCTGTTGTTGCTATGGAGATGAGAAACATCTTTTAAATCTTATCCTGAGTCTTTAATCTGAATTCTAACGACCTGCATCATATACCAGAGAAAAACAACCTGCAGAACATTTTGACTCGTTTGTACCAACAACAAAACCACTTCCTGTTTCACCTGGCTACTACTAACCCACCAGTCGCTTAAAAGCCACTTCAGCAGGTATTTATGTAACAATTGCTAAAGTCACCGTGATAAATTTACACAACAAACTTTTCCAGTCTGGACTACAGTTTGCAGACTGAAAGTCGGTTAATGAAGCGCTTCCTGTGAACTTTAAATCATTATCAAAGGTCACAGAAATAATCTATTTGGTTATTTTGGCTTCGTGTTAATGCCAAAGTCACAGGCTGTGCAGAAAATGATAAAACGTGGAACAAAGTAACGTCAATAACTGTTAGAGCTTTAAAAATCAGGAACAATTACTCAGCATTGTGAGCAGGAAGGCAGCCTGACATCTTTGATGTTTTTAAAGGAAATCTGTGAAAAATGCGAGAAAATAAAATCCAGCAAAAACCTCAGAAACTGAATGAAAACTTGATTTTAAACCATCAACAGGCAAAAATCTCTAGATGAATCGACGGCATTGAACATTGATGGAAAACCACCAGGTGGAGTTTCAAACCGCTTCATCGCCTCTCCTGCTGGTTTCACATCATCAGAAGTGAAAGCAGCGACTCTGCCTGGCTCTGCGCTGCGGTCGGCCGCGCTTCCTTTACAGCGTCTGAAGAGGAAGTCACCAGGCAGCATCAAACTTCACCTTTTAAAGTCTGCAAAGTCTCCTGTAGAACACGTGTCATTCATGCATCTTCAAAACCAGCTGAAAAGCGGTCCAACCAATCAGCAACAGAATAAGGCTGTGTGTGTTGCTGATTTTGGAGATTATGGATGAAGATTATGGATGGAGTTTCTCAGGTCAAAATGGCGCAGTTGACCAACACATCCAATCAATCATGACTGAATCAACTCTTGGATGCAAAAAACTCTTCCTCTGTTAGAATCTGGCTTGGAGGAGATTCTGGTCCAAAACACAAAGGTGTCTGGACTCAACATCGGCTCTTTTTGGAAATAACACAGTTCTGTAGCGGTTAGCAGCAGTGAATCAGTATCTCAAAATCCAGGTCTTGAGCTAGAAATCCAGGCCTTGAGCTAGAAAACAACAGAAAGCCTTCATTTTCGGGTTGAAAACGAAGGCCTGCCACCCAAACTGGAGGAGTTTACGTATCTCGGGTCGATAGATGGATCGGTGTGGCGTTTGATCCCGTTTATCGTGGAGAAGAGAGATTTGAACAGAAAGGCAAAGCTCCTGATTTACTGACTGATCTGCGTTTCTCCTTCACTTAAGTGCATGTGCTTTGGGTTGTGACCAAAAGAATGAGATTTCACAAGGATTCATTCACACCGGTCCTGTTTAATCTGATTTAATCAAACTGCGGTTGGCTTGTCTAGAAAGGTTCGCTTTAGGAGGTGAATGTGTAATGAACCTCGGTCTGAGTTTGGTTGAAGTGAACTCTGGTTCGGTTCGAATGCTTTGTTTCTTTTAGAAAGGTGTTTGTATTTGCAATATTTTAAAAATGTGTCCCAAAATAAAGCTAAATGAACCATCTCTGCATCTGAATAAGCTCGCACTGTATCTGTGTTTACATTCATAAGAATGCAAATATGGGGTTAAAGAAATATGCAGGCATGCACTCGCTCAGTGGCTTTGACATAAACAACACCCACTACTGTTCTGTCGCTTCTTTCTCCTGACAGAGTGCGTTCAGAGGAACAAGAGCTGAAATTATACACCCTCTGCACAATGTGCTGCTCCTCTCTTTGTCTGCTTAGAAACTCAGGCTTGTTTTCATTTCACAGAACACCTTTTATGTGTGTTCGTGATGCAAAGATGACAAGAAACAAGTGGATAAAGGTTTCTGTTTCATCTGTTGGAGTAAACGGAGTAAATTTTCAGCAGAGTATTTAGGTCAGTCTGCAACTCGTTTCATGGCTTCCATAATTTATCTGTTGTTTTTGTGTCTTTTCTGCAGCTCCTGCATGCCTTTAACAAAATGCATAAGCTCTGACTAACAGGAGAGTTATGAGAAGCACTCTGCTGCAAACTCTCACAATTATTATTAGAGCACAGCAATGACGAAACTATAACACGAGAACATGTCTAAACTCGATCAGAATGACTTCCTTATTTCTGTACTTATTTGTGAAGTTAACCCTCCATCCACCACGCTCAGATCAGGACATTAAAGCTCAACAGCACCTCATTTGTCTCATGTAAACCTCAAAAGGTGCCTTTTCTTAAACGGAGAGAACATAATTCCATTAGAAAATTGGGCATTTTTAATTTTGCACCACTCTCAGCAAGTAGTGGCACCCTATGCTAACACAACTAATATTTATTTTAAATAATGTGTTCATAAAAATTCGGCACACAATCTGTTCACTTAGCAACAAAATTAGTCTTAAATAAATGCACTACTTTTTAAGCTATAATGGAAAAACACGATGCGATGATCTGAAGTTGGCATCTGATTCCGCACCTGAGTGAAATTCTGTATCTGATCCTGATTTAAAGGGCAATCCTAATAAACCCTTGAAAATCTGAACTACTTGAAATAGTCAAATAATAACTGAATTATTCAACATTTGTTTACCATTATCAAGCCTTTATTATACTGCAGTATGTGCAGTATTATTGCTATCCTTCTAGAAAATTAACTTGCTTGAGTCAAACTAGATACATAAAAAATTATTATATTCACATTGAAAACTGTTATTTTGAGACAATTTACAAGTCACCAAATTCACTTAAAGATCATATTTTCAGCCTAGAATAATTCAATGTATGACCAGTCTCAACACTAATTTCCAAGCATCACTCTGCTAATTCTGGTCTAAACAGCTATAATACCAGAAAAATGTTTAATTTTGAACGTCCACAACATAATAATAGTTTTATTTCGATTTATAGAATATGAATTCAGTTTACAATAATAAAGTTCATATTTGATCTTTGAACTACAGCTGATTATTTAAAAACTGTGAAATAGCCCTTTACTCAATCGGAAGCACCAAATCACAAACGAACTTCAGCACCGTGCTCGCTAAAAAGTTGAGATGTTTCACCCCCAAATGAGATTAAAAGAAAGCATTTTGATCTAAATCTGTGCTGCAGAATAAAAATAAAGTCTCTTTGATAGAAAATTTGGTCAGTAACTAGCTTAGATCAGGTTAGTTTGTTTTGGTCAAAAAGACAATGAAACTCGGCTCATGGCTGAGAGAGCAAGCACAACATCTCCATTAAGTCCGGAGGAAAACAACAGCTGCGGTGATGCACCCCATTCTGAAACAAAAAGAAAATCAAAACCAACCTGTTTCAGTGTTTTCTGGCCGCCATTTAATCCTAACTGTCAACGATCAGCTCGGAGTCGCCGATGCGCCGCTCCACATATGCCGAAGTTTAGCCCAAGTCCAAAAATGACACTTCCGAGGCTTTCAGAGAGTCAACCAATCAGAAACTAGATCCTTCAAAGTGACCGAAATTCCAGCCAATTAAATTACGAGATGATGAATTCTGCCCGCCTTAAAGAAACGGTCCCTGTGAGTAAACTGGAGCTGATGAAATAAGTTGATAAAAGGCCAAATTTATTTTCGATAAGGTTTTTAAATTAATATTAATATTGCTTTAGGTTGTTTAGTTATATATACACAAAAGGTAGTTTGAAAAGTGTCTTAATCTCATATTTAGGCGGGATAAACTGGTTGCAGTTATCTTAGGTTTTGACTTTATAACGGCTATTATTTGGTCATAGCAACAGCGTACCACATGTACAAACCTCATTAGTTTAGTTAAATTTTATAAAGTATCTTGTAAAATTACAGTAAAAATACAAACATGTAAAAGTAAACGATATAGTAATATATTGTTTTTAAAATTTGTGTGATTTACAAACCAACCAATTAATTATGTTTGTAAAATGTATGTTTGCTTTGAAGCAATGAGGAGGAAATAGGTTCAACTTGGGCAGTACGAAATAAACTTCCTGAAAGCACAGCTGGGATTTATTAGTAGCCAGCGCCCTCTAGCGGTTCACGGTGAATGTAATTTATCTTTAAATTCCCTCAATCAAAACAAATAAAAAAGTATCTTTCCAACATTTCTTCGAATAAAAATCTGAAGTGTGAGATGTGCATTTCTATTCCTTCAGCCCCACTAATTCCAACAAGTGTTGTGATTAATTTATTACTGAAATAATAATCAACTAATTTAGTAATTATTTAATCTTTAATGAGAATATACAGACTGTGAAACATAGCATTTGATGAAAAAACAACAAGCCAAGAGTGTAGAAAAGTATGTGTATTTTGCACTTAAGATGAAAAATAAAAATCTTTTGTCTGTAAATATGTACATAGAACTTATTTTTTTAAATTAGTTAAATCATTTGCTTATTTGCATGTTTATGTATTTCTAATATTGTACAAAATAAGCTTAAGTTTTTAAATGAAAAATCTGATGAATGTACCAATTTTAATTCGATTAATCGTCAGAATGCTCGATTATTAAAACAATTGTTTGCGGCAGCCTTAATTTTCTTTTTCTTTCTTTTTTTTATAATTTGAAGGCTGTTGTGCCTCTGATTTGACCACCTTTAGGCTCTCAAAGCTGCGCAAACTGATCCCGGTGACGCAGTTAGGCGCTTCCCTGAATGGACCGGGACAATCCCTCAGATTACAGCTTGACCCACAGGATTTGTGCACCTGACTCGACCGGAAACAGTCAGAGATGAACCAACGCTGATGTAGATTTATTTTATCTTCCTGGATACAGTTAGGAAATAAGATTTTAGTCACTTTTAGGGGTTTAATTGATGCAGGTAAGACTGTAATATCTCCATGTGAGGCTTTCATAGCGGATTTTACGCAGATATTCCGGCTGAATTACGCAGAGGATGTGCTGTTAACAGAAATCTGAGTTTACCACCAGCTTATAATGAATGATATTCCTGCTTCCGGTGGAAACTTCGGCTATAATCCTCGCAGATTTCCGCGCACAGATGGATTGCGTCCTGACCGTCAGCCGGGGACGCCACGGTATGTAAACTGGATGAAGTCCGCTGCTATGTTTGCGCCTTTTTTACTGAACTGAATCTGGCAAGAGAGCGCCAAAATGAGGAAAGTTGTTCTGAAAGAAGCCGCAAAGCGCTTCCCCTGGCTGGCCAACGTCACCCTGTACGGTTGCCTGTTCGCCGGCGGGGATTTGGCGCATCAGCTGATTGCGCACAGAGAGCGCATCGACTGGAAACACACCCGCAACGTGGCCATCGTGGCCATCACCTTCCAGGGAAACTTTAACTACTTCTGGCTGCGCGCTCTGGAGAAACGCTTCCCCGGAAAATCCGCAGGGATGGTTTTCCGCAAACTGCTGCTGGACCAAAGCTTTGCGTCACCTTTGGCCACCAGCGTCTTCTACACAGGTGAGGAACAGGCGCATCTGAATCAGTCAAGCATGATGAAAAATATTATTTATTATGGTAATTTAATTAAAATAAATAGGAAAGTATGTTTTACATACAGCAAATTGCGTCCAAACTGAGATATTTTGGATATATTTGTTAAAAAAAAGATATATCCAGTAATATAAAAAATAATGTCTTAAAAACACAACTTTGATAACGCAAGGAAATTAACCCACAGAAGAAATTGGGTTAGTTGGAAAGTCAAGTGGAAGGAAAACATCAGGGAGAGATTAAAAAATTAAACTTGTGTGTTTTGTGTATATTAATACCACACAGATGGAAACATTTCAACTGTTTTTGTTGTTGTTGTTGTTGTTGATGATGATGATGATGATGATGATGATGATGATGATGATGATTATGGAAAGTAACTGACACAAATCCTCTTCTCCAGAAAAGATGTATTACATAAGACCATTACTAATAATAAACATGTTTTTAAAACATAAATGTGAGGTAATGCAAGGAGGTTAACCCACAGAATAAGTTGGATTGGAAGGTTAAGTGGAAGGAAGAAATCACAGATAGAATGGATTTATGTTTCAAGAGTACAGTTTATTTCTGTAATTCAGTCTTACAAACTGAAACTCATGTTAAATTTATTAACACTGACAGAGACACATATCAACAGGTGTGTGTGTGTGTGTGTGTGTGTGTGTGTGTGTGTGTGTGTGTGTGTGTAAATATTTGATGATTATGGACAGAAAATCCCAAAGCCACTTTTCCAGAAAAGTTGTATAACATAACTTTTTATGTGACCTTAACATTTATGTTTTACCTAACATTTAAAACACATATGTTAGAAAACCCAAGGAGGTTAATCCACAGAAGTGCTGAATCAAATGACATAATGAAAAGTTAAGTGGAAGGAAGAAATCAAGGACAGATTATGTTTTTAAGTACAGTTTATTTCTGTAATTTAATTTTTAAAAATGAAATTAAAATATGTGTTAAATATATTAATAACATACAGAGAGACACATAACAGCATCGGTCTGGTTCTGGTTCTCCTCAGCCCAGATGATCCTGGACCCATCTGCGTGTGCAGTCAGCATCTTCTAATGCTCCCTTAACATCTTGAATATATTTTGCTTCACAATCCTCTTTCAAAGCTGGAGCTACATTGCTTAAGCACCTTTTTCTACTACACAGTTTTTCCTTCCACTAAACCTCCCATTGATTTACTTGAGGCCAGTTTCTCTCCCCTCATCAAATTTTTGGTTTTTGAAGATTTCATTTTTTGAAATATGGATTTTCTTGAAAAAAAATAAAATGAAAAAATAACAAGGACATTTCTGAGTTTCAAAAGTCATAAATTTGCTGGGAAAAAATGCTAAAAAATGTTTTAGATAAATCTCATAAATTTTCTGCAAAGAAACAAAAGCAAACACAAAAAACTAGGAACTATTTTGTTTAAAATTGTTGTCAAATTTCCAAAAATCAAAATGTTATTTTAGCAAATTGTCAACAGCTAAAAAAATTGAAGCTCAGAAATCGCAAAGTTTATTTTTCTTCTAATTTCTGATTATTTATTTATTTATCTTTGCAAATTTTCCACTTCTGTAGCTCAGATTTTTTTAATTCCTGAGATCAATCTAAAAATGTCTGAGTTTTTTGGCAGAACTTACCTTGCTTTTCTACCTACAGCAGTGGAGCCTAAAGTGGGTCCCTCAGGGCCGGCATCCTGGATGTTTTAGTTCTCTCCCTGGTTTAACACACCTGGATCAAATCATGGCTCGTTAGAAGAACATGGACCTGCTGAGGAGGTTGTTGCTTCCACCAGGGAGAGAACTAAAACCTGCAGGCCCTCAGGGACCCACTTTGGGCACCACTGACCTATAATGACCCTAACACACTACCATGCTATCTGGTGCGCAGGAGAAAATGTATTCTTTAATTTTTTTTATCCCTTTAGGCTCTGTAGGTCTGGAGTCTGACATGAAAAAGCTGTACATTTTATTTGTAATATCGGCTGTAATCTGAATCTTTCTTCTGTCCTGCAGGTGTGAGCTTCCTGGAAGGAAAGGAAGACATCCTGGAAGACTGGAGGGAGAAATTCTTTAACACCTGGAGGGTAAAATATGAGAAAGTCACCTTCCTCTTCCTCCTCTCTTCCTCACATGGTCACATCGCTAGCAGCCGGCAGCCAGATTAACCTACATCGCCCGTGTGCTGCTAATGATGCGCAGTGTGCAGGGCAAACCAGGCAGCGGATAATAATGTCAGTGGAGGAGAGATCCTGGCGCAGATTAGCGACCCGTTAGCATGCAGTTACATAATCCAGGACAGCAGCACTTCATTTAGCTGCTGATCATGTAAAAATCTGTAAAAACAAAAACTCATCTGATCAGAAAGCCAGAAGTTTACAAATGTCCGCAGGATTTTCTAGCATTGTTTTTAAACTGCATGGATTGGGTCAAATGTTTTGGCTTCTTCCTCTCTGATTGGCCTTTTGGCTTTTTATCTGGGGTGTATGTAAACTTCTGACTTTAGTCAAGTCAAATTAAAACTTATTTAGCACATTTACAGAAACCTCAGATGACAGCAAACTTCACAACATCGCAGGCAGATAAATGATTAAACAAGGAATAAAATTAAGTTTGATTTGAAAAATGAGATAAATACAAACAATAATAATACAAATACATGCCAACACATATTTGATTTCAGCTGCAGCAAACTCCCAAAAACTGGAATTAATTCTCTAATTTTCCCTTTTTCTTTACTTAAAATTAATTTACATAGAAATAAAAAATAAATCAGCAATTTTATATTTTTTCTATAATATGGCTGAAGCTTTACTCTCTTGTGTTTTTATTAAGTAAAAAATATTTGACCAGAGATTGTATCAACTGAGATTATTGCAAGATTTTAATTTATAAGAATTTTTACCATTTTTTTCCAGACTGGACTCATGTACTGGCCCTTTATGCAGGTAACTATTAAGATACTACATTTTATTTTGTTTTATTAATTCATAAGCAGTTGCATAAGAAAACTGAAATGGTTTAGGTTTATTTTATTTATATGTATTTAGTAGTTTAAATTTTATATAAAAAACTGTCTGTTGCTAAAAATGTGTTATTTTGTAATTATGGTAGTTATTTGTATTCGTCTTTAAAATAAGAGAATTTGCTAATTTTATATTTTTTACATCTGATTACAACCTTTTAGATGTTATGATCAGTTACTCTACTTGAGTAGCTTTTTATTTTACCAAATAATTATTTTTTTTGCAAACTTTTACTTGAGTGTACTATAATAAAGTAGTACTACTCTTACTGTAGTACTGGATACTTTACCCACTTCTACTGACCAACAGTAATGATCCAGAGTATTTTATATGTACTTTTTACAGCTTTCACTTCTTGAGTTTGCTTTAAAAACAGATATCAGTCAGATATTGAATTTAATTATGGTTATTGTGTTAAGGTTAATACAATAAAATCCTTGTTTTTATTAGCTGAACCTAAAAAATGTTTAGATAATAAAGTTGAAAATTAACAATTTTAAACCTTTATTACATAAGTCAGATGTTCTGATCAGTTCCTTGCAAAGGTTTTTTTTTATTTTTTTTACCAAATTTACTTTTACTTAAGTATTAATGTTTTAAAGTAGTGCTACTATTATTTTAATACAGTTTTTGGGAACTTTACTCATTTCTACTAATCGACAATCACAATGCAGTTGAACTCAGTCAGATATTGAAAAATCTTTAATTGAAGGTTAACTCAGTACAATCTTAGTTTTTTATTAGCTCAATAGTATTAAACCTAAAAGTTGATAATTTTAGACTTCATTAACGCTTTTCTCTTTAAATGGCGTCTCCAGTTTCTGAACTTTGTCCTGATGCCGCTGCACATGCGGACCGCCTTCATGGGCTGCTGCGCCTTCCTCTGGGCCTCCTTCCTGTGTTTCTCCCGGCAGGACGGCGACGGCACCGCCACCGTGGCCCTGGCCTTCATCATGGACCCCCGGAAAACTCTAGAGGAGATGCGTGAGGCTCGGCTGGCCCGGAAGAGGCATAAAATTCAGAGGGAAAACTGAATTTTTCCGTCTATATCCGTCTCAAATGCACACATGCAGCAACAAATCAGACAGGAAGTGTCTGATAAGACTTCAGCTTTATTAAACTCCAAGAAGTTATTGAGGAACCCATTTATGGACTGACAGAGCCACTGGAATGTCGAGAAATAAAACTGTTTATTGAGTAAAATTGGTGTCAGGCAGCTAAAAAAAAACAAAGGCAAATGGCAGAATTATGATAAGGCAGCCAGAAAAATCCATAAGTAGATTCGATTTAGACCAAATGAGGGAAAATGTCCAAACACTTTGATCCAGAAATTAGGTTTTAGTCTAATAATTGGAGTTTACTGCTAGGGAACCAAAATGACAAATTGGGCGCAATTAAAAACTCTAAGGCTTAATAGTTTCTGTTTTTCACCAGCTGTGCCTTTACCCGGTGATGTGACTGCCATAATCTGCAGTAATCCATCAAACATGTGATTAAATTCTAGTTTGTGTCATGGATCACAAACTTAATGCTTGAAAATCCGTTTTTTATCTGGAAAGTATGAAGAACCTTAGAAAATGTAAGCAGAAATCAGAAAATACTCATGAATTCAAAGTAGGATTGGGAGATTATTTGTTAATAATCAATGAATAAAGCAGATTACAGGCCATGAAGGATAAATGTGGATTTGAAAAAATGTTAAAAGATCTAACCAACCGCAGATTTTTAGGTGTGTAAAAATCTTTTCTGTGATTTGCTGATAAACTTAAAATATAAAACAGCCACATTCACTTAAAATAAAACAAATATATACTAATTAAGTTAGGTTTATGAGTAAATCAGCATGAGTTTTACTCATGCTTTAAAAACAGAAATATATAGTCAAATTCAGTGGGGTCTTTGTATAAAGTCACTTGGATGCATTCAATCTGTTATAACCTGTTTAGTGTTATAAAACAAAGCAATCACTTTATAATGCCAGAAAGTAAAAAAGTAGTCATAATACCAAATGAGACCCAGTATCCTTTATTTACATCCTATTCCTCTTTATTTTGACTTTTAGCCCATTAAACTCCCTTTAAGTCTAACTACTTATTTAACCACAAAACTGTGGCTTTTCACCCATATTTCTGGTCAAAACTGAACACTTTGTGAACTAACTGTCCAGTTTGAAGTAAAAAACAAAATCAAAAAACAGCAATCATGTAATTCACCATTATTTGCAATGTAAACTACAAATGTATCAGCTACAAACACTGAGTTCCCCCGTTTCTGTAGAAATCTGAAGCTACTCTACCTTATTACTTGAACCGTCTGACTGGTTGCCATCAGCCCATATACCTTATTGTGTTCTTACCTGAGCCAGACTCAAAGACTGGTTTTTGTTGCTGAATTCTAGCAGAAAGGAAAACATACGGGTAAAATTGGACGGGTATTTATTTATTTTATTATTATTGTCTCATTATCTCCTTTTCAAGGGAAACTGTAACCTGTAACCAATAAACCGGTCCAACAGCTTCCTGCTCCGGGCATTATGTCGCGATGAGATTTGATGAAATTGTGTCTGCGCTAAGCCACCTGAAAGTAGATTGTCATGCTGTCAAGATGGCGGAATTGATCCTAAAACAAGTTAAAACTGTCAACGTCAACAAGCGGCTAGCTTTCCAGGACAGATCGTCTTCTTCGTCGGCTGTTCTTGTTGCATTTCAATCTGGGGATTTAAGGGCACTGAGTGAACGTCTCAGTTATGCAATCACCATGGTTACTAGTCTCTTCAGAAAAGGGGAGGAGCTTCCTTGTATTTCAACATGGAATTTCTACAGTTGCCATGGTTACGCTTACCATGGTTACTGTTTTTTTTTTATTTACTGTCATTGCAGCAAAATTTTAAAAACAGCAACTCAAAACATTGTAATCTTTCTCATTCCAGTACAATAAAAAAATATATATATTTAAATAAAAATAAATATGTATATAGTAGAAACACACAGAAACATCTGGGATGTTTAAAAAAATACAACTTAAATAATACACAGTAAGTGTATTATAGTAATAGATACTAGGTTTTTTTTTTTAGAAAGGGGGAGGGAAAATCCAAAATCAATCAGAATTCCTGTATTGTAATTTTGCAAGAGAGCAGAGGAAAGAGAGAATGAAGAAATTCAACAGGTATGGAAAACCCTTGCCATCCTCTTCATGAGACTATCTTGGGAAAACAAAGTATCTTCAGTCAGAGGCTTCTTCAAATTCACTTACAGACTGCTACAAGAGGTCTTTCCTGCCAACGGCCATTTCAATCTGTAGAGACTTACACACAGAGAGAAACGGCAGACAGACAATTTTATTGGACCGAGAATTTGGGGCTCGGACACCGTGCGTGCTCTTTGACGGATTTTAATTAATATGAGTTACAACATTTATTTTACCCTTGGGATCAATAAAGTAATTTTATATAATAAATCGTGTTAAAAGTTGCTATGATGGAGATGTTACCTATTAAAATTTGTTGCACTACTTGTTACTCCTCTCGAGTTAAATCAAAGCTTAACGCAGTTTTTGGTTTTCAACAGCCATTTATTGTGGACACGTCTTTCAAAGTCCCCCAAAAATGCCGTCAGAACTACAAAAGGCAACACAAACCTAAATCAGTTCACAATAAATGGTGTATTTACATAAATAACAGATACAAATAAACAAAACTTTACCTCATTAGCCGCATTCACTCCAGAGGAATAAAGCTTAATTTCTTACAGCTTCTTCAGCTTGAATGCCCCATGTGGCTCTAAGTGCGCCAGCCAATGCTTCCCTGGGCAACACATGGTCCGCGGAAAAAAACAAAAGTTCCCCCTCCACATTTGAATGTACACTTAACATAAATTCAATAAAATTACCCCACAGTTAAACTTAATGTTTCACATTAAATAAAATCTAACTACTGCCACTTTAAACTAAACAACAACAAACAACAAAAAATAAACCAGATGCAGTTGTCTTGACAGCAGCTACACTACTAAATGCTCAGCCAAGCAAACCAAATGTTAGCATTGAGATCACTTGCAAAACATATAAATGTAGTAGCTTATTAACCTACAGAACAATGTCTTTAAAAGAAATCCCTTTGGTATCAGTGAAGGTCAAGGACTCATGGCTGTAATCCACTGTAGGAGCTGACTCAATGCGAAAAACATGCAGCCCAGATATGAGGCAGGGACAGACAGGACTGGTGGACTGGCGTTTGTGAGTGGTGATGCCTCATGTGGATTAACTGGGATCAGATACGCCCGTCTAATCCCACAGGAAAAGACACAGCTGACCCAAATTCACCTCTGACCCCACCAACAGGAAGTGAACATCTCCATCACAATCAAGGATACTGTTTTTTAAAGCCAGACTTGGAAACATTAGTCTCAATTTATTGTGGATATACAATGCAAACCGACTGAAAACATGAGCACTGTTTTAAAATGTTTTAAAATAAATGATTGATTTAATGAATGAGTATTTTTGAGTATCCTACTTAAGCACTATTCAAGTCTGACATAATTTCATTTTAGTTATTTGGAACTAAGCTTCTTTCCTTTGGGTTTCATCTAATTTTGAATATATTTTCTTTTGATTTCTAGAAAAACATAGCAAACATTTTTCCAAGTATTGTTTATACGTTTTCCTACTACACGTGAAAGCAGCACCACCGTGTGGCAAGCCGTCGAAATTTCTAACTGTGTGAATTAATGCGAACACCCCGCAGTCTTTTCCCACTACTCTGATTGGATTGTCACCCCTGTAGCCCGCCCATAGCTCTGAGCGTCCAATAGCGACAAAGAACAAGAACGTCACCTAATTGGTGATTGGCCAGTTGACGTGAACAATATGAATGGCAACTTTTATTGTTCGACGCCTTCCCGAAGCGGCGAGTAACTTTCTGACTTCCAACTCAAGGTAAGTCTGTTTAAATTTGTCTAAATCCATCGATTTGTGCGAAAGTTTTACCGAACTCCTGGTTTATAGCGAAAATGACTTTTCTATGAGGTTTGGGCTGAAGTTTTAGTTTGATAATGTAGAGTTTAAGAGGCAAACGGGTCAAATGTTGGTCTCAGCTGGGATTTAAACGGTTAAACTCCGTTAGCCGAATCAGCTAGCGGTAACTTTAGTTTTACTCCTTCAACTTTTCTGTTATGCTTTCCATAGTTTTATAGATAATACTCGGGCTTTAAACGCATTTCGAAGAGTTGAGGTTAGTTACCATAAACAACAGGCTGGGTGTGAAGTTATGTTTAGCTCGGTCTTCTGTTAGTTCCGTTTTTTAGACCCTTGCGTCAGTCTTTGTATCGGAACTCTATTTGTTTGATTCAAATGTAAATAAGTAATAAATGTTCCACAATGAAAGAAAGTTTGGTTGTCAAAACATTCCAGGTTTGTTTTGGGCGTTTTCTTAACCCGTAAATGAAAAGCCACGTATGAATAGTTAATGAAATGGTCTTTTGCTGATAGTACCAGGCAAAAATGAGACATATTTACTAAAACTGATCTGTTTTCGGTTACAGACACAAGCCTTCACTAGTTTGCTACTAATACAAAAAATATTACATTATCAGTTATGTATTTAATTTACATTTAGTATGTAAAAATGGGAAAACAGGGACAATTCTATAATAACGATTATAGAAAATGAAGCTAAATGCCTTTTACTGTTTAAAATATTCAAACAAAAGATAAAATTGTTTACAAAATAACCATTTGATTTGTTTTTTTTTTCAAACCTGTATAATACTACCTTGTCACATTTTAACGTGTACACATCTAATTTATTCAAAATTTAGTATTTGAAAGTATACATTGGAGTGTTTCTACTCCATTACACAAATTAATATTGATTTCAAAAGAATGTTTATTTTATTTTTCTTTTTTGGCAAATTAACTAAAAAACATATTTTGTGTTACGGTTCTGTATAAAACCATCACTCTACACTTTGATATTTACTTAAAATGTATGTATTTTTAGTTATGTTTCTCAAACATGTCCACATTTAATTAAATAAATGTTTTGTAAGATGCTTAGTCGGATTTAAAAAAGAGTTCATTCTGCAGATTTTTCATTTAAAAGATGCTAATTAGAAAATAATTAAATTCCTTTTTAAAATAAGAATATGAACATTTTATTGTCTAAAATGCAATACTTCTATCATCAGCATGCCGAAACTTCAGCTCTCTCTTTTTTAAATTTATTTTTTCTATTTTTTCAGAGTTTAAACTAGGTGAAGCTAAAACTGCCACTTGAGCAGATCTGGGTAGAACATATTTACAAACATTTTTATTTTAAATTCAAAATGTATATATTTTTCTGGCCTATTTTGCCTATTTAGTGCTCTGTATGTCCTTTCAGCAAATTACCTTTTTTTCTGAGTCTGTATGCTGTAGTTAAGGATTAATCAATTACTAAATCGACAATTATTTAAATAATCGATTAATCATAATCTCATAATTTCAGCCCTGTAAGAACATTTGCTTTTCTTAACATTTTCTACATATGAACCACACTAATCAAAGATTTCAACAATTGCAACAATAAAACATTTAAAGAAATTCAAATGTACACTAATTAGGTAACTTCTGAAGGCAGTTGGTTACATTAAATGTTATTTGTCTGTTCCAGGATACAGAAACCATAAATGGTTGACCAACAGTGAGGCACGTATTTCTGTCTCTGTTTCTGTTTCTGCGTGTCGGTGCAGGACCGAAGCGCCCGCTGTGAGCCGTGACCGCGCTGGAGATGGGGGACCAGGAAGCGCCTCAGTTTGGATCCGTGGAGGAAGAGCTGGAGCACTGGAAGGAGGAGGCGGCCCGGCACCAGCAGATGTTCGTTCCCTCTTTATCTTTTACTCCAACCTGTTCCTTATCTAATCTGGAAGCATCGTAATCTATGAAACAGTGAAGACACGACTTTATCTTGTCTTTGAATCCGGAATGTCCAAAATTTTTGTAACACGGGCCATAACTGTCAAGTTGCAACTACAACGGAGGACATTAAAGTTTTAGTATTTTTCTTTATAATTGTAATCACAAAAACTATGTTGCTTTTTTTAATCTGCTCATTAAGTAATAAACTATTATTATATTTTGATGAAATAAGCAAAGCAATCAGATTTCTGTAGACAATTATTGTGTAGTTGAAACAAAAAAGAGTCTTGTAGGTTTGCTATATTTAAAAGAAAACAACAGCAAACTGTGTCCCACATTTTAATATTCATCTTTTTCTAGACTAGGTTTTGTTTCTTTTCAGCAACTAGAACAGGATTTTGTTCAATTTACTTTTATTTTTTCTAATTTTATTAAATGGTCATGCCCAAGTCTGAATTTAGTAACAACCACAGGATGTTTTTGGCACCTATTATTAA
This sequence comes from Poecilia formosa, assembly GCF_000485575.1. NCBI lineage: Eukaryota > Metazoa > Chordata > Actinopteri > Cyprinodontiformes > Poeciliidae > Poecilia > Poecilia formosa. The sequence goes on from NW_006800109.1 coordinate 1,401,384, forward strand.
TAAATTACATTAAATTGAAAGCAGTTAAAAAAACACTAGCGTTCCTTTTTAAATATGAAAATAAACATTTTATTGCCTGAAATGTAAAACAGGTTTCTTTAGTGAACACTTGATCATTTGAATCAAAAGATTTTGTTTGCAGAATTTGAACCAGGTGAAGGTAAAACAGCCATTTGAGAAGTTTTGGTTCGAACAGATTTACAAAGTTCTTTTTTTTAATCTTAAATCCAAAATGTTTATATTTTTGTACGTTTTGACTTAATTGCTACTCTGATTATGTTCTTCCAGCAAATGGCCTGTTTTGAGTCTGCATACTAATAACTTATTGATTACTAAATTAGTTGACAGTTATTTCAATAATCGATTCATAACGATTAATCTGGTTAATTGTTTCAGCCCTGATTATTATTATAAATTAATAAAATACTATTAATAATACTACTACTGCTACTAATAAAATATAATAGAAATATTAACATTATTAACACATTTTCTTTACTATTATTTTTAATATTTGTATCATTTTTAACAATAATTATAACAGTAACAAATAAATATATTTTAAAATTTTAAAATGTACATTAAGGTCCACTTTTTTGACACCAAAGAAAACTTTTTTTTTTCCAAGAAGTAATTAATAAAAAGTTATTGAACATAATCCTGAACACTTTATTTTATAAAAGTAGATTCCTTTATTACTTTTATCGGTTTCCATGGCGATTGCCATTCACAATATGGCTGCCTGCAGAACAGAGGAGCCATTCCAGCACCAACTGTTTGCTCTTCTTTCTCTCTGATTGTGACGAGGTTGTTTCCTCACCTGGAACTTTCTGATGTTTATGTATTTTGGCACAAAATATTAACTTATGCATGCAAAAATATCCAATCTGTCAGGGTTTTTTATGTGTTTATAATGAATTCTGATTATGATATTTTGACTGTGAAAACACCTTTATGTTTTCCGCACTAATATGTTTGAGGAGTTTAAAGCCACATCTGTCCTGTTGTTTAGTAAAACCCAACCTGAACCCTTTGGATGTGTTTGTCTTTGTGTCCTCAGTGCGGTGGAAGCACAGGAGGAGCTGCAGGAGTTCCAGCAGATGAGTCGGGACTACGAGGTGGAGCTGGAGACGGAGCTGAAGCAGCTGGAGGCCAGGAACCGGGAGCTTCTCTCAGCCAACAACCGTCTGCGCATGGAGCTGGAGAACTACAAGGTAGTCGGGCATGGAGGGTTCAGCAGCAGGCTGCCATGCAGACATGCATACGCCTGCAGGAGTTGCATTAATTTCCATGAAACCAACTGACCGTCAAGTGAATCGGTCCAAACTGGGGATTTTCATATCCGTCAGCTGATAATAGGTTTCCCTGCAGTGAATTTGTTTCTCTGGTTGCTTTATCCGAGCGCAGAGCGGCCTTCACAGAGCATCGATTCAGGGATGAAGAAGCAGCTGACGGCTCCTCCTCCTCCTCCTCTCTGTGTCTGGAGGCGATGGCAGTGCTGAGCAGCGACGACTCTTCTGATTTTATCTGTTTATAATCGCCCCAGAGCGGCTGCTGCTGCTGCTTTATTAGGAAATACGTTCAGATTGAACTCGTGTTTGCTGTAACCAGAGCTTTGGGTTTTGATCAAAAGTTTAAAAAGTGGACGTGTTAATGTTTGACTTTACTGTTCATATTGTTGCAGAAAGCCAAACACACACTAACACAGTTACAGCAAACAGGAAGTTCAGGGGTTTTGTCTCTGTAAAAGCAGATTTTATGATGTCATCATTATTAAGCACCAAAATGCAAAACCTGTGTGTATGGCAGGCCGATTTAACATATAATTATTTTCTTCTGACTAAATAATTAATTTCCAAATTTGACAATGAGTTTTGACTGTCCTGGCTGATGATTGGATGCATCTTCAATCTGATGAGTCAAAACTCCTTTCTAGATGTTCAGATGACATCAGTGGATTTGTAATTTGAAGTGTCACACACTGTAATTACAATGTAAGATATCGAGAACGCAAGTATGACTCATCAAAATTACATTTTTATAAATCTGGATCAAGAAATTGAGTCCAAGGCCCCCTTGTGCTGCCACTGAGCTGTCCAAACAGTTGCCTGCAGAATTTCGGGTTTCCTGCACAAAATGGTCAGAAAATGCCACAAAGTAGAAAAGGCTGAGCAGTATGGAACACTGCACTTAAAAACCGACTTGGAGGAGAAAAAGCTGCAACTGCCGACTCATTTAAAAGCTGAAAATGAAGCGTTTTCAAAATTCCTTCTCTCTTTACGTTGTCATTAAAATTTCAAAGTGATAAGTAAATCTGGGACATTTGAAAATTTTAATTATTTTTGAAAAAAAAAAACAGATTTTAAACTCAAAAACATAAATTGAAACTGGACAGATACTTTTGAAACTTAAAAAATGATTTGACACTGAAAACAAAGGTATAAAACTACTATCAGATTTCAGATTTTTTAAATTCTTTTCTTCTTAGTTTTATATTTTGTTCTTTTGAACAAACTTTACGGTCCCAATTTAGCTCCGTACAATCAGCGCCCAGAGTCAGGATCAGAAACGCCTCCTGGCTGTTTTTCTGCTCTTTTAGAAGATCCTGTTCTTATAAAGTGACATTACGTAAAAGAAGCTGCCGGTTTTATAATCATGTTTATTTTTTTTCACAGTTAAAATATTTTTATTGCTCCTTAGACCACAGTAGGTTTTTAAAATGTCCAACTTTTTGCTTTTGATTGATGCTTTCGGATCCAAACATGATGTTATCGGAGCAGTAACGGTTCTTATCTCTGTAACATGTTGAAGCTTCATGCCGCTGTTACTCAGTCCTGAAGCGGCTCATTCGTTTGATTCATTTCACTTTCTGTGGCACCGGAGTGTAAATCTGCTGAGTCGTCATCTGACTCTGGTCCTTCTTTCTGCCTCACCTTTCCTCCATTTCTTTTTCTTGCCAAATTCAGGACAAGTACGAGACACATCACTCTGAGGCGTGTCGACAAATCTCCAACCTGGAGGGAGACCTGGCCGAAACCGCGGCCGTCAGAGATCAGCTCCACAAGTACATCAGGGAGCTGGAACAAGCCAACGACGACCTGGAGAGGACCAAGAGGTCAGCAGGAGCTAGATAGAGAACAGAGACGTTTCAAACTCGCTCTTCAGCTGTCTTCAGCTCTCGCTCTCTCCTTTGTCTTCATCCCTTTCTCTCCATTCATCTGTCTGTTCCCCTATGTCTCTTTCTTGAGCTTCCATCAGCTTTGTCTCTGTCTTCAGCTCTGTCTGTATTAAATGCTTGTTAAACAAAGGAGTCGTTCTTCTGTTTTCTAGAGCGACCATCATGTCTCTGGAGGACTTTGAGCAGCGGATGAACCACGTCATAGAGAGGAACGCCTTCCTGGAGAGCGAGCTGGACGAGAAGGAGAATCTCTTGGAGTCGGTCCAGAGGCTGAAGGACGAAGCGAGAGGTGAAGTTCTGAGGAAGTTTGTTTTTATTTTGGAGAGATTGCATTTTCTGTGCGTTTAGCTACTTCATCTGATTTCAGTAATGCAGATATCAAAATGTTCAGCTTGTTCTGGAAACTTTAAACATGTTAAGTTATCTTCAAATGATTCAGCTTTTTCATATCTCTTACGTTTTTTTTTCTAAAGTAACAATGTAAGTTTTATGCAGATTTTTGGCTGTTTTCAGTTTTACAGTAATCCAATGACGGAAACCTTCATCTGACACATTCCACATTTTCAAGTTTGACTTCTTTTTCTCAAACAAAATGCTGTTGTTCGTATTTACTTCACTCTACAGAAATAATTTATTCATGAAAGTGTAACCAATTGATGTATACGGTTTTCTATGAAACACTGAGCACAAGCATGTTACCCTTTCCTCCATTGGGATCGATCTGTCTCTCTCTCTCTCTCTCTGTGTCCTTGACTCTTTAACTCTATTTAGCTCTCAGCGTCTTCTGATGGGTTCATTCAGCAGATTAGGATTCTCACTGCTGTTTTGCAAAGAACAGAAATGGTTTTAAATGTTTTTGACTGTGTGTGTGTGTGTGTGCACGTGTGTGTGAGACAGACCTTCGGCAGGAACTTGCCGTGCAGCAGAAACAGCAGGTACAGGACAGGAAGCCTTCCATCAGCAGCTCCGTCAAAGAGCCTTCGTCCTCTTCGTCGTCGACGGGGTTTCCGACCCCGCCCCTCACCCCCCCAGACAGTAGGATGGAGGATAAAACCTCGGCTCCGCCCAGACCTGTAGCCTCCTCTGAGGTCATCAGCCCGCCGCCGCCCTCCGTCAGCAGAGGTCAGACTGAGTTTAGCTTTTATTAGAGCTGGATTTATTTTCTGTCCATATTTTCACCGGTCGGTTTGTTTCTCAGCTGAAAACATCTCTGCGATTCCTCTCACCACGTCCGCGAGAATCTCTGCTCTGAACATCGTCAGTGAGCTGCTGAAGAAAGTCGGGGTAAGATCCAACATGGGGCAGACAGCGCCGCTTTATCTCCAGCTGGACTTCCTGCTGTTCTTTGGGTCGTTGTCTTGCAGCAGAACTCACCTGAGCTTAAACTTCCTGGTTACTGAGAAACCTCACCGTTTCCTTCCCAGAGCCTGGAGTCGAAGCTGGCGTCCTGTCGGAATTATGTCAACGAGCAGACGGCGAACCGCAGACGCCACAGCGGAGGATCTGGATCAGCGCCGGCTCAGACCAACCCATCAGAGACCCATCCCACCAACGGCCTCTACAACAACGGGTGAGCAGCTCTGGCTAGGTTATTTACATCCACAGCTAACCGCTAACCACTAACTCTCCTGTCCCTGTAGTCTTGTGAAGAGGCTGGACTTTGGTGCAGGATCCAAGCTGCTGCTGTGAACCCAACCGGACCTCTCCGTCTCCTCTCAGCGGGTCAGGATGGTCCAAACCTCACCTGGACTCGGTCGGTACCTGACGGACCGCCCTGACTCCGAGCAGCTGAGGCTAAACGGATGGAGACGCTGGAGGTTTAGTTCGTCTTTTATCAGGACTTCCTCTTCAGCATTTGCACTTGTCTTGAACGTCTGTTCTGGACTTTTTGTTCCGACTCCCTGAGTCTGGATTTGAAGACATATTTTTATGAGAAGCTAAACTCCTCAGTTGATTAAAACAGTGAAAGTTTACTGCTGATGTTTGAATTTTAGAAGGAGACGTTTTTCTGTTCACCTTACTTTGGTCCATTCAAAGTAAGTGGAAGCAAGTCACATCTTTCCGGTTTGCTAGCTAACACCTGCTGGTCTGTAGCTCGAGTTTTCTCATTATTCATCCTGAGTTTATGCTTTTTGACCTAGATGTATAATTGTAGATGGGAATGCACACTTAGAGCACAGCATCAACTGGTGCCTTCAGGAAGCTCACTGGAAAAAAACGGGTTTGAAAAGAATCGTTATTCGTCAGTCACATCATTTTAGCCGAGATACACAGTGGTTGCTATAGCGATTCCCGCCTTCTTCGGTTTGCTATGTTTACTTTCTGATTAATTTTTTTATTATCTTTAACGTTGTTGCCATGGTAATTTCTAGATTCTTTTTTGTTGGTTCTCTGCCACTATTTCTTGCCCGGTTGCCATAGCAACGTACACTTTTTTTTTCTTTTTTTTTTTTTACACACACCTAAAAAAAAAAAAACGTATGCCAGATTGTGATTGGCTGTTTTCAACCGTCGTTATTTATTTTAGTGCAGAATGCTGAATGGCTATGGTTACTGTCCTTTGTGGTGAAATTCTTGGAGCTTTTGTTTGTCATCAGAATTTTGACCGTTTTTTGTTTTTTATAGTTGCTCTTGTGACTTGGTTTTCCTTTTATTTTTTTGTCCTAGTTGCCATGGTAATTATCAGATTTTTCCTGTTTTGGATCTGGTGTAACGGGGGAAATAATACACGTTTAAAGGATTCTTAAATAACATAGTGTTTCCCTCATTTTAATGGTTGCTGTGGTGATTTTAATGACCACCATTTTTTTTCCCTTTGTCCGGTTGCCATAGCAACATTTACAGGCACTTTTTTAAGGCACATCTCAAATGGTATCCCAGACTGTGATTGGCTGATTTCAACCGTCTTTATTTCATTTTATTTTATTGTTACTGCCATGTTAAATTCCTCCTGCCTCTCTCTACTCACTACCGTGATTCCCACCTTTTCTCTGGTCACCATGGTGATTCCCGCCTTTTCTCTGGTTACCATGGTGATTTCCGCTTTTTCTCTGGTCAAGCACTTTTCAGAAGTGAGAAACATACACTTTAAAAAAGGTCATAAATATTTGCTGTGTAAAAACTATAGGTAGTATAGACTTTTTTTCCTCAACTGTGAATGTGTGAATTATTTACTGTAAAGATTTGTAACGGATGTTGATGTTTAGTGTATTAGCAAGCACAAATATTTGGAGGAAATTTAGCTAATTTGGCCACAACAGGATGTAAAATTATCCTGAAGTGCCCAGTTTGTGGAAACTGGTAAGACAGACACTGGACAAAAGAAAATAAAATGCTTCTTTTCTGATGCACATTGTACTTTTGAAGGGGAAATGGGAGAATAACAACAGTTTAGATTATAGTTAAAACCTAGACTAAAAGACTAAAACCTTCATGTTTGAGCTGTTTGTGTTTTTAAACGAATGAATTCACCCTTTAATTTCTGAAATATGACAGCAGAGCTTCCAGTTTCACATCGTCTCAGCGCTCCCGTCCGCAAAGCGCCGTGAACCTTCAGCTCCACGCCCTCCACTGTCCACAGAACAACACAAACGGGGCGAGCCGCCGGAGACAAACGTTTTCCCTTTTCAGGGTCGGATTTCAGTTACAGAGCTGCTGCACTGCAAAAACACACAATCCTACTTAGAAGATTTTGATTTAGTTCCCAGTGCAAATATCTTAGTGCACTTGAAATAAGACAAACTAACTTACAAGTAGCTTTTTAGCAAAATAAAGGAGCTTATTTGAAGTCTGTGATTTCTTGGTATTGATGAAAAATGACTATTTCCAATCACAGATTATTTCAGTTTTAACAGGAGAAAACTGTCTTGATGTAAGTGAAATAATCTGCCAGAGGAGCTAGAACTTTTAAAAAAAATCAATATTAAAGAATAATTTTCTTAAAATGGATTTGATTCAGATAGTCATTTCTTGGGATTTTTAGAAGGAAACTGAAAAAGATGCAGTTTTATTAAAAATGAAACAAAACCTGATTCTACTGATGGAGCAACAAAGCGCTCATTTTTACGAGAAAGTACAAAAATAATTATAACTGATTTAAATAAGCAGGCGTCGTTTTCCAGAGGAAGATTCTGTTAGTGAGTTTTGGATCTGTGAGTTTTTATTGGCACCCTGAAACATCGAGTGTTGAGCTGAATAAGACGAGTCAGACACTTGAAAAATAACCTACAACGAGCCACACAAAGGCATTACTGCAGTCTGCTTCATATCTGCATGAGTTTTGATAAGATCAGATCAGCACAAAGTAGGACATATTGTATATTACACTAAAAACCACAAAATCTCACCAAGCAGCTTTTGTCTAGTTTCTCATACAAATATCTTAGTAAACTTGGAGTTTCTACAAGATGTTTTGGCTTGTTTTAAGTCAATAATTCATTAATATTGATGCAAAAAGTGCTAGTTTTTCCATAAATGATATGTAGTACTACATATTATTTCACTTACAAAAAAAACACTTTTCCCACACAATAAGTGAAATAATCTGCCAGTGAAACCAGAACTCCATCAATAATAATGAATTGACTTAAAATGAGCTCCTATTATTATAAGTTAGTTTTGTTTTATTTCCAGTGCGATATTTTCCTAGAAACGAGGCCAAAATGAAATGAAATGAAATGAAATGAAATTTTATTCGAACATGATACAAATATAAAATAAAATAGTGCACAGTAACAAGAAGTGCATAAGAAAGAAGAGAAAATACAGATTTTTTTGTTTCAGTTAACTAACAAGTTAAAATACTTGCCAAGATTTTGCATTTTTGCAGTGTAATTTATGGTTTGCACATTCTTGCGACTTTATATTCACACTCTTAGTCAACATTTAGTTTTGCTTTAAATTTTCCAGACTGTTTCAATGAAGCTGGGGAAATCCTCATAGAACAAATATTATTTTTGATGATGGCCACTTCTGGATGTACTGGATTTTATCTAAATGTATAAATGCACACCACACTTTTCAGTCTTTGTGTTGTTCTGTTGCATAAAGTCCCAACAAAACCCACTGAGGCTATGTAGGTTTTGTCGCATAGTTAATGTGACAAAATGTTTTGAAGTGCAGCATAGAGATGAAATAAACAGGTTCTTGATCTTATTTGTGTTTAATTCAGAGGATGAACCAAAGGTTAATGTCGCAGGTTTTCCCGTTGAGTCTGAACCAGAACCTTTGATCCGTCCAGAAATTGGTTAAAACTTTAGATGAGTTCAACGGGAGAGAAGAATAAATCTGCAGCTCCAGGATCTTGGTTTCACTGAAGAAAACTTTTTATTCTACTGTATGTTTATTAACACAGGATGAATGTGATGTTTTTTACTTTCACTGCTGCTCATGTTTCTGAGAAAAGCAATAAAACTCATGCCTGACAGATGCGTCTCAACTTTTATTTTAGTCTTGATTCACTTTAAAATGAACTGAAGTAGCAGATTGAGCAGAAAGTTGCCATTTTACATTAATTTGATGTGGTTTAGAATAAAACTTAAAACATTTTTCTCCCCCATAACTTTTTATAAAAATCAGCATCTCATGAACTCCTTCATTATTGTATGACCCAAAAAACTTACCAGGAACTGTTTATTTTAATGACAAACTACTTGGATACTTATAAAATCATTTTTTTCAAAAGTTTATGAAGTATTAAATTCTGGTTAAGTTCTACCAGTGCGCCCTCTGCTGGCAGAACAATTACATCCCCACTACTGCAAAACAAAAACACACTGCTCCATTATAACACTTTAAAATGTGTTTATTTCCAATAAATTTAGATAATTCATAAATAATCAGAAAATATCTCAATTTGCTTTCTTTTTCAACCTATAAATATGACATATTTCAAATGATCTTTTTCTCATTTTGCATCACAAATTTTTATCTCCGGTTAGAATCATTTCTATTTTCTAAACTCCATCGCTGACATGAATCCACATTATCTTGACATGAAAAGTGTATAAATATATTTTAATAATAAATGAGGCGTGGGGTCGTTTCACTTGTCAGGGCAGCAGGGGTGCGCCTCATCGCGTTCATCCGGGGAGCATGTGGGAGGAGACGGGGAGGGAGGTTCCTCTTCCTGCAGCTCCAAAGAGTTTTCTTTGACCCGCCGGGTCACACCACCGCTCAGACCTGCGGCGCTCCTGATCCCACCGCTGCCGCCGCTGCTGATCCGAGAAGCACTGAACGCCGGATCCCCTCCACCACGCCTGAGGGACGCCCCGCACATCAGCAGGAAGAGAGAAGAAGAAGATGAAGCACAGGAAGAGAAAGGTTAAAGTGCCCCGTAGAAACTGAAGCAGAGGGAAGGGGAGGAAGTTAACGCTCTTTTTGTTTCCAGGTTTAAGGAGAGATCAGTAATGTCTGAAGGAAGCAGAGAAACAGGAGCAGCGAGACGTGAGAGGCAGAAAATAAAATTTAATTCACAAATTATCTGAAATGATCAAAACTCAAACCCAAAACAAAAACATTAATCTGTACAAATATTCATCTGAAAATGTACTGAAAACACTTAGTTTGACCCGACTAAATTTGTGTTTAGTTTCTTTTCTCTTGAGTTTGCTTAATTTTTAGGAAATGTGTTAAAACTTTGAATTCAAAGAAACGTAAAACAAAATTCTGATTATTCTGGTATTTGAACAGAAATAACTGGTAATCCTGACTGACATGAAGAGCTATGAGCAGCGGCTCTAGAAAATTCTCAGAGTGGCCAAAAATATAGATTATATATTATTATGGACGGTTGGTTAGACAAAATGAAATAAATATACCATAAAATATATACTTGTATTTATTAATTAAAATCATCATTAAAATACATTATTCACAAAATAAATACATCAAATAATAAAATACATCAATAAATAAATATATAATGAAATTATGAAATATGTAAATAATTAAATGCCCTATTAAATAATTAAATCTACCTTTTTAAATAAAGAATTTAAATAATAAAATTTACTTTTAAAGATACATTTTATATAAATATATCTAGTTATTTCACTGTGTATTTATTTATTTTCATGGCTCCTGTCATGAAATAATTGGAACTGCCGTAAATTTCAATTATTGTGATTTTCTGGGGGCCATGGCCCTCTCTGGCCCCCCACTTGGGGTCGCCTCTGGTTATCAGTCAATACGTCAGACTGTGTTAGTTGGCTGTGACCTTGTGGGTGACCTCGTACCTCAGTTTGCTCCTGAGTGCCGCCACCTCCCTGCTGAGGGCGTCGTTGGCCTCGCCTGCCTCGTCCAGCTCGCGCTGCAGCTTCCTGCGGGCGGCCGCCACGCGCTGCGCCTCCTCCTCCGCCTCCTCCAGCTGGAGCTTCAGCTGCTTCACCCGGACGCCGCTCTTCTCCATCTGTAAGCGGGACGGACCGGGGTCAAACCGAGGTTAAACCAGGATCAGACTGGGGTCGGACTGGGACAGGCGGGGCTCTGAAGGTCGCCATGGTTACCTGGTCCTTATATTGCTGCGCCTGCTTCCTCTCGTCCTCGATCTGGACGCTCAGGTCCTTCAGCTTCTTCTCCTTCTGCCGCAGGTTCTTGGCGGCGGCCTGACGCTCCCTGGAAGTTTTCACAGCGCTGCGAAGTTAGCGTCAGGTTGGATATTCGCATCACCTTGCTCATATTTTATAGTCTAACTAAAACTCTCTGCTGCTCCCGTATGGAGCTCAATCAGGGCCATGAAGTTTGTAAAAAAAAAAAGAAAAAAAAAAGGTAAAAGTAAAATAGAAACTGAAAAAATGACTCATTACTTTTTAAATTCATTTGGTTTTTTTTTCAGTTTTGAGTTGTTTTTTTACAGATTAAAATTGTTAAATAATTTTCTTTTCTAAGTTTCAATTTCTTTTTTCTGTTTTATTTAGCACCAAAGAATTGGTGGTATAAAGTTTGTTTGTTGTTTATTCATCTGAGATTAAAAAAAATTACAAATAATTTTAAAACACAGAAAAAAATATTTGAAAACTATATTTTAAAACAAAAAAACATTTTTAATCTAAAAAATAATTTTAACTGGAAAATAATTAAAACTGAGAGAAAAAAACTAACAAAAAATGTAAATTGAAAAATAATTTTAAAATTGAAAAACGATTGAAGGAGAAAAATATCAAATGTAAAAATTTTAAAACTGAAAACAAAATTAACTGAAAAACATTTTTTTTATTTTAAACCAGAAAAAAATAATTAGAAACCAAAAAATAAAAATAAATGAGAATAATAGTTTTAAAAATGAAAACAAAAATCTAAATTTGTATTTGTTTTTGGACAGTGTTTGGTTCAGATATTTATTGAGTGAGAGCAGATCAACCACAAATATCCAGCCTGAAGCTAACTTTGCCTACATTGTGTTCCTTCATGTATGTGACCTTCTGACCCCGGCGCTACCTGCTCTCGGCCTCCAGCTGCTCCTCGGCCTCCCTCAGCTTGGCCTCCAGGGCGGCGCTAGTGGCCTTCAGCCTGGAGCGGCTCTGGCTCTCTGCCTCCTGCAGTTTGGCCTTCAGCTCCCGGTTCTGCCTCTCCAGCTGCTGCCGGCTTCCCTCTCTGCTCTGAGACGACGCCCTCTCCGCCGCCAGCTCCGCCCCCAGCTGCTCCACCTGGAAAACCGAACCGGCGGGTCAGGCGGCGCCTGCGTCACCTGACAGTGGAGTTAGTGGCGGCGGTGCTACCAGCTGCTGGCTCTTCCTCAGACGCTCGGTCAGGTTCTCCAGGCTGGCCTGTTCCTCCTCCAGCTCCTCCTCCAGCTGACACAGCTTCGTCTCCAGGCGGCGCTTTTCGTCCGACTGCATCGACCTGAGAGGGACAGGAAGTGACACGTACAGGTGAGAACAACCAGGGGTGGTCCTGGCCTGGTTGGGGCCCTGGGCGAACAGGCTCCACCATGACATCATTTAGTTTATCATGAACCATCATGGTAATCTAAACTTATTTTAATTTTTATTTGAAAAAATGTGGGAGAAACAAGAATTAATGGAGCAAAATTAGGGCCAGTTTGTTAAAAAAAAACAAAAAACAAAACAAACAAACAAACAAAAAAACTCATAAAAACATTGAATCAGAAAAAAAAACTTGAATCTGAAAAGTAGTTTTGTACATTTTATTTTTCAGTTTTCATAATTGGCTTTCAGTTTAAAATGTTCTTTTTAGATTAAAGTCTATTTTATCAGTTTTAAATCTTTATTTTCAGATTCTGAAAATTTCAAAAAATCTTCAATCTGAAAAGTAGTTTTGGATATTAATAGCTCCAATTTAGATCTAAAAGTTTACAATTTATTTTAAAAAAATTCTGTTTCAAAATCATTTTTCAGTTTTAAATCTTTTTTTTTTCAGTTTACAAAATATAAATTGGAGCCATAAAGTTTGTTAAAAAATATAAATAAATCTAGAAACTGAGGAACAATTTTAAAACTGAAAACCAAAATAGATTTGAAACTGAAAATAGCTTAAAATAACTTTTGAGATTCAAGCTTCTTTGTGGTTTCTGAAAACAAAATGAAAATGGAAAACTGTAAAAAATTTATTCACTTTTTGGCTTGGGGCCTCAGATGATGTGTGTGTGGAATGATTACTGACATTTCAAACTAAATAAAAACCTTCAATCTGACTAGTTTTGAGCTTTTTCACAATTTCAGAATTTATTTGTTTATTTCTCTAACAAATTTTTTGGCTCCAATTGAGCTCCATAGGGGCATAAACTGACCTCCCAGAGGAGTTGCTGGCCAGCTCCTCGGACAGCTCGTCCCTCTCCGTCTCCGCCTGCTTCCTGCCTCTCTCCGCCGCGGCCAGCAGCTGGACGGACCAGGAGAAAACGTCAGAAACTCGTCCACAGAAACGGGTTCAACAGAAACCAGTTTAAACAGAAACGGGTTCAACAGAAACCGGTTCAAACAGAAACCGGTTCAACAGAAACCAGTTTATCAGAAACCGGTTTAAACAGGAAGCTGCTTCTGGTCATTTTCTGGACCTCGTGCAGCTGGAGGATTTCCGCCTCCGCCATCTTGGCTCTGCGCTCCGACTCCCTTGCCGAGGACAGCGCCTCCTTCTGGGCGGCTCTGGAGTCGTCCAGCTCCCTCTGGAGGTCCTTCATCTGCCCCTGCGAGCAGAGCGGCCATCATCATCATCATCATCACCGGATGAACGAGTGAATCCGTGTTTTTGCGGCGAGCGGCGGCTGCAGACCTGGACTTTGCGGAGCTGCTTCTGCGCCTCGTCGCGCCCCCTGCTGGTGGCGTCCAGATGCTCCTCCATGTCCTTCAGCTCACTTTCGAGCTTCTTCCTGGCGCCGGACGCCTGACCTCGCTGTTTCCTCTCCTCCTCAAGCTCCGCCTCCAGCTCCCGCACCTGAACAGGTAAAATCACACCCAACAAAATTCATGTCCTTCTTTATCCCAACATTATATTTATCAGCCAGTTTGAACCGAAGACGAGGAAGAAATATTTTCCACAGAGAAAAAGGTCAGAACTACGAGTGTTCAGTAAAAAAATGTAATAAAATAAAAAAATTATACGTTTTTTATGGGGGAAACATAGTATTTAAAATGTTATGTATACCTATGAAATAATAATAAATCACCTTCAAATAAATTTTTAAAAAATTTCATATGGCGATTATTTCAACAATCGATTAATCACGATTAATTTGATTAATCGTCTATAAAATGTTAGCTCTAAGTTAAATAATAACATAAGCAGTCTAAGGGTCATGAAGTCGCGCTGGGCGCTCCGACCTGACGGAGGAGCTGCTTCCTCTTCTCCTCGCCCATCTCGTCTCGGGCCTGCAGCTCGCGCTCATGCTGCGCCCGCAGCGCCTGGCTGTTGACCTCCAGGCGCAGCTTGGCGTCCTCCGCCACCTGCAGCTCGTCCTCCAGCTCCTCCATCTGCGTCCTCATCTCCTCCACGAAGGCCTCCAGCACGCGCTTGGCCTTCTCCAGCTCGTGAACCTGGCGGAGGGTCAGAGGTCAGCTCCGCCTGCTTTGCCCGGGTCGGCGTTTCTTGCGGGTTTCCGTCTTACGCTCTTCCCCGCGTCGTCCTTGGAGCTGATGAGGTCCTCCATGTCGGCCCGCAGGGCCTTGGCGGCCTTCTCGGCCTCCTCCAGGACGCCCTGCTTCTCCTCCAGCGCCCGGCTCAGGGCCAGCACCCGGGTCTCCTTCTCCCTCGCCTCCGCCTCCGCCCGGTCCCGCTCCTCCGCAAACCGGGCCGACACCGACCGCTCCTCGGCCAGCATCTGCAGGACAGCAGAGACCCACCACAACAACAGTGTTTTGGTTTCACTGCAGGAGATCGGGACGTTCAACCAGAACGGAAACAGTTTAAAGCACGGAGTGAAAATCACTTCATTTCAGGTCAATTCAAGGTCAGGAAGATCCTTAAAGGGCCGGCGGCGGCAGAACGCGCTGATAAAAATAATAAACTGGTAACATGACGGAAAATACTTTAAGAAAATATTAAGAGAATAAAGTCATGATGTTATGAGGATGAAGTTTTGCAAAAATAAAATCCTAATGCGACATATTAACACTTTATTTTTGTACGAGTTGAAATAAAATGAGAATAAGTTAATACAACATTACCCTTGTAATCCTATTTCTTTATTCTGCATTTCTCCACTTCATTCTCGTTATTCTCATTTGAGTGAAAATAACATGAGAATATAGTCGTAGTTTTATGAGAATAAACACAGAATTACAAGAATAAAGTTTTATTATTACTTTATTCTTTTATTACTTCATTCTCACAATATCAAGTTATACATTAATTACTTTATTCCCATAGAAATATGACTTTTTTCTTGTGTGTATTAAGTTTTCTTTTTGTCTTGTTTCTTTTAAAAGATCATGTAATATTTATGTAGCTGGACTGAAGTCTGGTAGGATTGTGGCGTTTGACCCCTGACCTGATCAAACTTCTTCTGCTTCTTCTCCAGGTTGGAGACGAGCTGCCGCTGGGCGTCCAGGTCCATCAGGACGTCCTCCAGCTCCTGCTGCAGCCGGCCGCGGCTCTTCTCCAGCTTGTCGTAGGCCGCCGCCTTCTCCTCGTACTCGCCGTTGGCGGCCTCCAGGTCGCGCTGCAGCCGCTTCTTCCCCTCCTCCAGCAGCTCCACCGTCGCCGACATCTCCTCCAGCTTCTTCTTGTGGTCAGAAAGCTGGAAAACAGTCAGGAGAGAGTTAAGACAAATAAAAATATGCCTTTGTCGTAAAGGAACACTGCATTGCAGACGGGAGCATAAATATTTTGCCAGAAAACATCAGATCTTGTGCGAAAGCATAAAAATGTTAACTCTGTTTAATGTAGTTTCCTGGAACCATGATTTTTTATTTTTTTATTTTTCTACCTTTAATGTGACACAGATACAAAACTAAACTGAAAAAATACATAAAAAGATGAAAAAACCTGGCTGGATAAATATTGTCTCCTGTTAGACCAACAGTTTATTAATCGTCTTTCACTGCAAAAACACAAAATCTCTCAAAGTATTTTTGTCTCGTTTCCAGAGAAAATATCTTAGTAAACTTGAAATAAGACAAAACCAACTTAAAGTAGCTCTTCTGTAAGTAATAAGATCTTGTTTTAAGTAAATAATTATTTAATATTGATGAAATACTGGTGTGGTTGGTGGTGGTGAGAATGAACGCTGACGACCCAGGAAGTGATGAAGACGATGATGAATTTAATAAAGAGAGCTCAAACACAGTCCAACACAGGCGGCAGAGAGTTATTTAGCACACGGCTAATTACCGGTAGCAACTGAAAGAAAGGACTGAAAACGAGAGCTGAACCGACACAGGACTTTACAGCTCGACTGTGGTGGCAAGCAGACAAATGACATTCGACGAGGATCCGACCAGAGACAAAGACAACAGGTGGGACTAAATACACGGGAGGGAAATCAGGGAATGAGACACAGCTGGGATCAACGGGAAGACGCAGAGACACTCAGGACAGAAACCACCACAGAAAAACCTTAAAATAAACACAGAAACACGCATCATGACACAAACTGTTTCCACTGCCAGATTATGTCACATAAAATGTTTTTTCCCACATTATAAGTGAAATAATTGGTACTTTTTCAACATGGACCCAGGATGTTAATTTGTGTGAATAGATTTATAAATTGAGCATAAAAGAATAAAAAGTTATTAAAGCAACAGACAACACAGATTGGGAATCATGTTAAGCGAGTTTTTGTATATATTGGTGAGTTATTTGTCGCAGACTGTAAGTCTGTTTTACCGAATAGACACACAAACAGGATTACAGACTTTTCTAAAATCTCCACTTTGGTCTCAGTTTTTATGAAAAGTTGTTTTTATTGATATCAAACAAAGTTTTGTGGGGATAAAAGCCCAAATGACTAAAAATGTTTCCATTTTCCACATATCCAGATTCAAAACAAACAAAACCTGATTCTTAGTGTTAGATATTTACCTTCCTACTGCTGTCCCTTCTTCTGGACTTCTGTTAGTCTGTTACTGACCTGCATGTTGAGGCTGGACACCTGTCTTTCTACGGCGCGTTTGGCCTCCGCCTCCTCCTCCAGCTGCTCCATCAGGCCGTTCCTGTCCTCCTCCAGCTGACGCAGCCGTCCAGACAGGTTCAGCTTCTGACGGGTTTCCTCAGACAGGAGCTCCTGCAGGGAAGGAAGGTGGGCTCAGAGGTTTGGGACCAGGCGTGTTCACATCGTCAGGTGAGTGTTTCACCTGGGCGTCCTGGAGCTGAGAGGACAGGCTGGAGACGTCTTTACTCAGCTTGATGTTCTTCCCCTCAGCGTCGTTCAGCAGGCCGGTCACGCTTTCCAGCTCCATCTAACAGAGCAGAACTCTTTTTTAAAGCACCAAAACCTCAAAGTAAAAATAATAATAAACCTTAAAGTATGCGCTGCTGTGTAAACGACAGCATCACGAGCGCGAAAATGAATTTTAGATATTTATAAATGAGCATTTTATATAAAAAGGAGGTGCCTTCAGTACAACTACTGGACCAACTAAGTGAAACAGGCAGAAATGACATGTGGGGAACCACCAGGTTCATTCCTAGGACCCTCATAACTAATATCTACATGTTCTCAGGTTATAACAAGTAGTAAGATTAGCTGCCATAACTACCCAGATGACACACATCTCTACATTATGATGTCACCAGTGGATGTGCCATAACATCCTCCAGCGGAACAGAAACTGAAGTTTTTATCTTTGGACCTAAACTTAGATATCTCCGTAGTTACATCTGGAGCATTTTGTAAAACGTCGATGCTTTGACTCACATTCAGCTTCGACACTCGCTCCCCGAGCTCATTCCTCTGCCGCTCACTTTCGTTGAATCGGGAGTTTAAATCGTTCAGCTGAGCCTCCACCTTCTTCTTCTTGTGCTCCACGTCTTGCTTTGAGCTGGCGAGGGATCTCAACTCGGCGCTCAGGTCTGCCGACTCTTTCTCCAGGGCTTGTTTGGCTTTCTCCAGACTGGCCCTGACCTGGAAGGAAGGAGACGGAGCCAAATGAGTGAAACTTCATGGGATAAAAAGTTAAAGTTTATTTTGTGATGTGGTCTGACCCTTTTGGCTTGCTCCAGCTGCTCGGTCAGCTCCTCCACAGCCTGACTGTGTTTCTGACGAAGTTCCTGGACCTGGGCCTCGTGGCTCCGCCCCTCGTCTTCCATAGCTTTCTTCAGCGTTGCTACTTCCTGCTCTCGTTTTGCTCTATCAATATGAAACACAAAATGTCACCATGAGGAAAAAACCGGCACCCAGATTACCCTCTACGCAGATGATGCTATGGTTTACTTTAGTTATCTCAGAAAAACAGCTGTTACATTTTTACTGGATGCAAAAAAACTCAGTAAATAAAGACTGTTGGTGAGCGCAGCCTGTGGGTTATTATGGGATGTGTGGGTTTCCACAGACCGCAGCTCCTGCTGAGCAGCGGTGGTATCCAAGCTGTCCTCCAGCTCGGAGCGCAGTGCATTCAGCTCCTCTCCGAGGTCCCGCCGCGCGGCCTCCGCCTTCCCCCGCGCCGCCCGCTCTGCCTCCAGATCCTCCTGCAGCTCCGACAGCAACGCTTCCAACTCACGAACTTTCTTGACCAGCGTAGCGCGCTGGGTGCTCTCCTCCTCCAAACTGTGAACAGAGAAATGATTCTTTAGGGTGGATCTGCAGTGCAGTATGACCACATCATACTGGTTGACATGATACTGGTTTTGGGCTCACCGGGTCTGTGTAGCCTGGAGCTCATCCTCTTTAGCGGCTAACTGAGCTCGTAGCTCGGCCAGCTGCGCCTGCAGGTCGGCGTATTGCTCCTGCAGGTCGGCCAGCTCTGCATCCACCTTCTTCTTTGCCTTCTCCACATCCTGACGAGCCTTCTCCTCCTTTTTCATACGAACTGGAGACAAAAAGCAGAAACAATGAATTATGTTTGTGTTTCTTCAGGCTAAATTATGTAAATAAAGATCAAACTGCTACATGGGAAACTTTCAGGTTTGCTGACTTATTGGTTACCTCATGTTTCCCCTGTGAGACACTGATTTTGGTGGATCTATGCGTTTCTCAGGTGTGATAGTTTCAGAAACATAAAAAAGTGGTTTGTACGGGGCAACATAACAGGTAAAACAAACAGTGCATCGTTTTAGACTGGTTTTTGTCATTCCACCGTTCTTCTACCTTTTTTGGGGAAGTTATTTTTAGGATTGGGACTTAAAGTCATCAGCAGGTGGAAATTATTCAGGAAGTGAGTGTGTTTTATTTTTCTTCGAGAATATGGGACTCCATTAACTCTATCAAATTTGTTTTACACAGTTTGTTCAGCATTTCACCGCCAAATGTTTTAGAAAACTACTGAAAATCAAGGTACACATTTTGATGTGAGTTTTTAAGGATTCTTCCAACACCCTGGGAGCTGAATGTCATAAATAATGATAAGGAATAATAATCGATAATCAGTGCTGCCTCACCTTCCAGGTCGGAGATCATGGACTCATGTTTGGTCTTGAGTTTGGTCAGATTCTTTGACTTCTCCTCCTCCTCTGCCAGGTTGGAGCTCATGTCAGCCAAGCGCTCCTCCAGTAGCTTTCGCTCCTGAAAACAACGACAGGAAGTCAGAAGGAAAACGACCTGAAACTGCAGATTTTTTAAAAATGTGTCCTTCTGTTACCTTCTGCAGCTTGTTGTTCTGATCCTCCATCAGCATGATGTCCTCCTCCATCTTCTTCACCTTCCCCTCCACCGCCGTTTTCTCCAGCTGGAGCTTCTGCTGAGCGTCTTCCTGCTCTGCGATGTGCGCCTCCATCAGCTGGCGGCACAAAACTACACCCGTTAGTCTAAGAACACCAGATCGATCATGAAGGCCAGTTTTAACCTCAAAAGACCATCAGCGTCTTTTTTAAAGTAGACAAAAACGGATTTGAATGAAACGAACAGAAATAAATTGATTTGAATTGATCTGAACTGAGACAAAGTGCTTAGGAAGATTCAGTTTAATAGAACTGAACCAATTTAAACCAAACTAAGTTAAACTGAGATAAACTGAACAGAAAGAACTGAACTGAACTGAACTGAACTACATTTACAGGAAATGAACAGAGCTTAACTGAACTGACTAAAACTGAACTGAGCTGAATCTATTTTGCAGGATTCTTGCATTAAAACATTTGTTTCCATTGTTAATATTGTTCAATAACTGTCAGGAGTTGCCATAGCAACCAGCTTGAAACCTGTTTTCATTGTTTTACTGAGCTGAATAAAGTTAGGAGAACCTGCAGCTGCTGCTCCATGTCCTTCTTCTCCTGCTGCAGGGCGACGCTGCGCTCCTCCTCCTCCTCCAGCCGCGCCTCCATCTCGTGCAGCACCTCCTCCAGCTCCTGCTTCTTGGCCTCCAGACGCACGCGCATCTCCTCCGCCTCGGCGTACAGCTCCGTCTCGGCCTGCAGCTTCAGCTCCAGCTGCACTCGCTCCTCAGCCAGCTGCAACCACAAGCCTCCAACTTTAACCACGTCACTGCTTCCAGGGCTGCAACTAACCATTATTTTAGTAATCGATTATTTTGACGATTAACTGATTAACCCTTGTGTTTACAAATGGGGTCCAATCGACCCCACACCCGTATCACTTGTATCATTTGCCTTAGTCCTCGCATGCACAAGGGTTAATCAGAGAAAAATTACCATGTTCTCCAGAGTTTCATTTAATCAAAAATAACTTACAAGTAACTTTTCTGCAAGACATAAAACTTTTTTAAGTCAATGATTCTTGGATATGGATTACAAAAAGACTAAGGTAGGGTTGTAGCAACAGTTATTTTAGAAATCGGTTATTCTGACGATTAATCGGTTATTCTGACGATTAATCGGTTATTCTGACGATTAATCGAACAAAAAATTGGCACATTCTGCACACTTTTCATTCACCACTTGAACTTTTTCATACAATATTAGAAATCCATTAAAAGGTGCAAATAATTAAATTCCTTTTTAAAATAAGAAATAAACATTTTATTGCCTAAAATACAACAACAGCATCCCTTTAATGAACACTTGATCATCTGTACCAAAGGATGTGAAGCTAAAACCGTATTGTCTGTTAATCTGTTAATTGTTTTTGTATTAATAACTGGATGCAAAAGGTGTTTAATAGGAGGGTTTTCTGTAAAATTTGAACCAGGTGAAGCTAAAATTAGCTCTGGAGTTCTGGGTAGACAGATTTACAGACAACAAAGCTTTTTCATCTTAATTGCAAAATGTTTATATTTTTGTACAGTTTTGGTTTAATTACTGCTCTGTGTGTGTTGTTTATTCAAGAAATGGTCATTTCTAGAGTCTGTATACTCCAATTAATGATTAATTGATTACTATATTACACGATGATTATGTTAATAACCAATTAATCACAATTAATTGTTTCATTCCTAATTGCTTCTCCAGATAAAATGGGTAAATGCTGCGTCTGACTCACCTGAGTGTGTTTCTGGGAGATTTCCTTCAGCTCAGCTTCGGTCTTAGCCGCCACCTCGCGCACCGCCTTTAGCTCCTCCTCCTTTTGGCCCATTTCCTCTTCCTGTCTGGTCACCTGCAGCAGCGGCTTTACCTGGGTCACACATTGATCTGGTTAAGGTTAAAGGTCAGGATGCATGTAGGATCAAGCCTAGCGTCCAGGTCGGACCTTGGTGAACAGCCGCCACCACTGCCAGTTCTTCAGTTTGAGGTAGCAAGCGCAGTTCCTCTGGATGACCTTCATGGCCGTCAGCTGCTGCTGACGTTTACTAAACGCTCTGAAAACAACAAACCATCACCCACTGGTTCATAGACGACTTCAGGCCCAGATTCCCTGAAATGGCTCCTCTTACTTTCGCCCCAGAAAGCCTCGTGCTTGTGCCTGGAAGGCGATGATGACGACGGTCAGCTTGAGGTCTCGCTCTTCCTCCAGCTGAGCCAGAACTCCCGTCCTGAAGAACATTTTACTCTGACCGATGCGGTACAGGTTCGGGTCCAGATCCAGGTGCTTCACCTGAGGAACGGAGGGCGATATGGATTAAAAATAAAACATCAGATTTTAATTTAACTTCAATCTTCAAAAATCAAAAACCTGATTAATCCATAAAACTGATTTATGCTCAGGAGCAGCTAAGATCTTGTTCTTTACACTCGTTTCCATCACAGATTTCAAAATAAAAGCTCACCATCAGGCAGCAGGCCTGCTTTCCATCCATGAAGCCCTTAGGGATGGCGCTGGCAGCCAGAATCTCGTACCTGCACACAGGTGAGGACATTTACTACCACAAACCGCCTGGCCAGGAACAACAGTCACCACCTGAATTTAGCTGTGCAAGTAGGACTGAGGTTATTAAACCTCAGCTGACAACATGAGGAGCTTCCCCTTTCTTAAATGAGGAAAGACAAATAATAAGGATCAGATCATCGGCATCAAGCAGAGAAAACATTTTAATTGTTTCAGCCGTTTGGTTTATTTTGCATTTTTAAAATGTTTTCCAGTTCCAGCATTAAATTTTTTAAAATCGTTTTTAATGGATATACTTGCATTAATAAGCCATAATTATATTAGTTGAAAATGTTCTTAAAATAACAATATTATCATTTATTGCAATAATTTCTGGAACAATGTATCGGATCACATTCCCTCTAAATGTTGTACCAGAAATGCTCCCTCACCTCTGTCTGAACTCCTGGAAAACGATGCGGTTTGGAAATCCCTGCCTGCAGATCCGAATGCCCTCCAGCACGCCGTTACACCTGAGCTGCTCCAGAACCAGGTGGGCGTCCATCTTCCCGGCCTGCAGAGCCGCAGCAGCAGCCAGTGAGATCACAGAAAGGCCGTTTGCAGCCAGCGGCAGAGGAAAGCGGCGCTCACCCTCTTCTCGTGGTTGGGGATGATGCAGCGGACGAAGTTGGGCTGCGTGTTGTGCAGCGTGGTCATCAGCTTCCCCAGAGACTCCTTGTACAGCTGACCCACCGTGCGAAACATCCCCTTCTTGGACTTGGTGGAGCTGGGAACAGAACTCTCTGACATCTTGGTGATGGTGTCCAGGCCCACCACTCGGTCCACTGCAGGGCGACGATGCAGAACGGTGTTACCGCGGCAACGGAGAGCGTCCAGAGGTGTGTGAATGTGTGCGATCGGAGGACTGACCGTCTTTCCAGAGGTCCTGGATGAAGCCGCTGGAGGAGTTGTTGAGCAGAGCCGTCACGTTGTCATTCAGGGGATCCATGTTCTTAGTCAGCCAGTTGGCTGCATTATAATCCACCTGCAGGGAGAAAGAGAACAGAAAACCTCCCAGAAAGTCGTTCTCAAAAGAGGTTCTGAGCTCCTATTTATTAATAGTTTTGGTCTGTAGGTAAAATTCCTTGTGATCTTTTAAAGTTGTCTTTATGAATGGTTGAACAAACTTTCTGAGAGTTTTCCTTAAACTTCTGCTGCTTTCTCACCAATGTCAGCATGACAGAGCTAGGAAAAGGCTAGGAAGAGAAATGTTTTCATTTTGAAAATAAAGTTGTAATTATTCAAAAATAAAGAGATAATATTACCAGAATTAAATCACAGTAATGAGAATAAAAACATTTCTGAAATCAGAAAAATCTGGAAATTCCCAAATTTTTTAGTGTTAAAATGGTCAGAAAGTTTGAGTTTATGTGATGCTAACTCCCACCTGCAGGTGGCAGTATTTCCACTCAGAGGTTGCATAAACAGAATACGTTCCATCTTTGACCAGATTTTTTAAACGGTGACAGAAGAATCTGAAGGTCATCCGTCATTTTGACACTTTAAATTATAGAGTAACTAAATCAAAAGAACATTTCCATCTGAGGCTGTTTCACTTACCTTTCCAGCGTAGTGAAGCACCGAGAACATCAGCTTATCCTTGTGTTGTTTGGGTTTGGAGAACTTCACGTGACCCGTGTGGGTGTTCAGCAGTTTGTCCACGAACGACTGATCGGTGGCTTTCGGGAACCAGCACTCCTCATCCAGCAGTGCCAGGATGCCAGGGGGATTGTTCTGGAAAACCACAAAGAAGGTGGAAACCTGCAGAATACCACGGATCTGCAGGTATTCTGCAGGTTCTGCAGACCCCAGGGGTCATTTGACCACACGGATCATTTTGACTGCAGAGGTCATTTTAACACAGGGGTCATTCTGACCGCCATGCTTGCAGGAGCGCTCACCGGCCTCTCGATGAGCTCGATGCAGGGCTGCAGGTCCAGGCCGAAGTCGATGAAGTTCCACTCGATGCCCTCCCTCTTATACTCCTCCTGCTCCAGGATGAACATGGTGTGGTTGAAGAGCTGCTGCAGACGCTCGTTGGTGTAGTTGATGCAGAGTTGCTCGAATGAGTTGTCCTACAGAGGAAAGACTTTGCAGGTCAGAAAACAGACGGGAACTCAGTGAACCCAACTGACCAAAGGAAGTTCTTCAGGGAGGATTCACCTCAAAGATCTCAAAGCCAGCGATGTCCAGGATTCCCAGGAAGGAGGACGACTGTCTCTTGCTCTTGTCCAGCGTCTTGTTGACTCGGGCGAGGATCCAGCGGAACAAGCGGTCGTACATGGCCTTGGCCAGTGCCTCCACTGCAAAATCAGCCTGAAGATGGTGCATAATTTTAAGAACATTAAGAAGAAATGACCTATTGTTCTCCCTTGAACAGCTTAGTGTAGGTCCATGTTCTATACATGTTGATTACATTTTTTTCAGAAAATCAATCTTAGAAAATGAGATTTTAATCAAGTCAGTTCTGCCTATTTTGAGCTGTTTTACAGTGTCTTGTCACTTTAAATCCAAATAAGATGCTGCTGGCCACGCCCCCCCAACTCAATGTTTACACTCACATGTGAAAAAGGCTGTGAACAGATGCGCAATTATACAACTGCACATTTTTGAAAAGCAGAAGTGGAGCCTCCTGCACAAGCAACAAGAATGCAGCAGGTGGTTTCTGGATGGTAAGTCAACAACAAAACACTTGCCTTTTCCAGCAGCCATTGTACAACGCATACAGCGGTAAAACAAGCTGACCAAACATGCTGGAGCTCACCTTGGGTTGCTAGGTAACGCCATAGTGTGACTTAACAATCAGAAGGTTTTTGAAACGGCTCATTTTCCAGACACCAAAAAACATGAACACATTGCCAAAAACTCTACAGTTTTCAGAAGCAGTTGAGACCCGAATACAAGTATAAAAACTTGGTTCCTTTAAGCGAAGGCTGAGTACCTGCTGCTTGGTCTGGGCCTTCTGCACCACCTCCCGCCCCACCTTGATTCTGGGCGTCAGGATGGCGCGGGTGAAGTCGGTCACGTTGATGCCCTGCAGGTGGCACACCTTCTGAGCCGCTGAAACAGGAGAAGGGGTCAGAGACGCTGCGGCGCTTCCTCACGGAGCCGTGACGCAGTGTTACCATGGTTACCGGTGTTGTCGGGCATGGTGGCCTGCTCGCTGTTCCTCTCCTTCTCAAACTTGATGTTTCCCAGTTGGAGGACGGTGGAGACCACCTTCAGCATCCCTGCAAAACAAGATGGCCGACAATTTACAGCTTACAACATCCATCCATCCATCCATCCATCCAGCCATCGCTCCATCCATCCCTGTCTGTTAGTACCTAATCTCTCCTCCTCTGTGAAGCCCATGATCTCCATCGCTTCCAGAGTCTCGTCAAAAAGCTCGTCATCCTGCTGACCAGGAACCTCCACGTGACCAGCTACCAGGAAACGGTAGCTGCTGAAGCCCTCCAGCAGCAGCTCCTCTGCAACAACACAAACTCACACAGTTATCATCCAGACAAACACTGCAGCACTGACCTTAAGAGCAGCAGAAAGTTTCCTTCAAGTCCCAAAGGTTGCTATTTTCTCTAAACTCTCACCCCTCATCTTGTCTTTCGCTCCGGCCACCATGTAGTAGAAGATGTGGAAGGCTCTCTCTGTGTTGGCCTGACGAATGCAGCGCGACTTCTCCAGCAGGTCTGTTCAGATCGGCTGGAGTTGAGGAGGAAACCTTTACAGCGGCTGATGTAGGAAAAGGAAGGCGGAAAAACTTTGCTGGATAAGGATACAGGTGTCAATGTTCGCCCCAACCAGGAAGCCGGTCACGTCAAAGTTTAGTTTGATGAACTTCCCCTGTGGAAGGACAGCAGCCATGTGACACTTCACTCTGGTTCCTTGAATTTCTCTTACGTTGAAGCAAAAACAGAATCCACCTCTGGGAGTGCCAAGGTTCATTTATCAGGACAAGTGGAATTTAGTTTTCGTTTTTCACCTTCTTCAGATCTGACAATATTGGTGCCAAATGTTTGTGCTGCTTTGTGTTGCTATCATTTTAAAGCTCTTTCTACAGCTGGTGGACCACCAGGGGGCGCCAGTGGTGCTGTTTACCTCAGAGTTTGACACATAGTGACTGAAAACAGAAACCAGTCTATAGAAATGTTTATGGTGCAGAAGAGGATTTTTGTTTCTGTCAAAGCAACTCAACTCTGTTTTTCTTTTATTATACTCCTAAATTACAAATAGATCTAAAATGTTATTAATGCACAAAACACTAATAGTAAAGAACAATTAGATTTTTTATTTCCATGTGGTTTTTAAAGCAGGTGGTCTGTGAGTGTTTGTTAAATGGGTAAACTAAAACGAATAAGAACTAAGATTGAATGAATGTTGAGCAAAACGTACGAATCTGGAGGAGTTGTCGTTCTTGATGGTCTTGGCGTTTCCAAAAGCCTCTAGGATGGGATTAGCCTGCAGCAGCTGCTTCTCTAGCTCCCCCTGCAGGCCAGAAACAGGTAGGACATTACTTAATGAACAACTGCTGTTCCTTAAACGAACAGCAGAAATGAATGAAACAGGATTTTTACTCACATAGGCCAGAGATCCTGACTGCTGCTGCTGGAAGAATCAGAAAAACAAGCCTTTAAAAATGAACGTCTATTTTTTAAGCTTATGAAGCAGCCGAGCAGAAAAGGCCGGGGATCAAGCAGCAATCAGTTTTCACTCAGAAAACCCCTGAGTGTAACTTTCAGTTATCATTATGGAAGATTTATGAGGTAATATGGACTCTAACTCGTTTGTTTTTGTCATTATTTCTCATTCAGAAGGAAACCAAAAGCCCCAGCAGGAGGAAGAAAACAGCATCAGTCTGTTCTCACCTTGGCCACAGCTGCAGCAACTGATTCCTGTCACATACAGTAAAATATAAGCTTTATTACAGATTCATGCTTTCACAGCTAACAAAGGAGAAACTCTGAAGGTGGATTTCAGTCAGAAAACGTTGGGACATGAAACTCAACGTGGCAGAGTGAGAATTTAACAAAGAGCGATTAATAGATGACAGTTAACCTGGCATGCCTGGTTTTGGACCCGGATGCTACACATGCTGGGAAAAACATGCCAGCTCCAAGCCAGGACCTATGGAGCTAAATTAGGGCCATAAAATTTGATCAAATAAAATTTAAAACAAAAAATATAATTTGAGAACGGAAGAAAAGCCTCCCGTTTTATTAAAACCACTTTAAAACAAACCAAAAATATGAAATTTAGAAATAATTTTAAAACTGGAGAAAAAATAAAACTGAGAAATCATTTTAAAACTGAAAATATAAAACTAAAAAAACACACAAAAATATTTTTTTGTTTTAAAAGACATTTTAAAACCAAGAAAAGTTGTAATTAAAATACATTTTCTGTCTGAGCGTTTCGTCTGTAATTTCTACTCACAGGGTTGACGTCTTTCTTGCCTTTATGAGACGAGGCGACGACAGCCAGGTACTGAATCACCTTCTTGGTGTTCTCCGTCTTCCCGGCTCCAGATTCGCCACTAATTGGAAAAATATTTCACTTTTTAAAAACGGCACAACTCCGATTATTTGTTCATCCTCATTTCGTTCTTTTCCAAGTTTGCACATGTTTGCTTTCTCTTTTCTTAACTGGGTCTGAACACATTTTGTTGAATGATAAATTCTGGCTGACGTTACTGCGATAAACGATAAACAAATAACAAATAAAAAAAAGAAAAACAAAAAAAAAAAAAATGGCCAAAAACAAAAAAACTTAAAATCCAAACAAAAATTAACAACCGAACCGGAAAGCAATTTAAAAAACCCAAAAAAAAAAAAAAAAAAAAAAAAAAAAACAAAAAAAAGAAATAAGAAAACCCCGGGAAAAAAAATGGCCCTCAAAAAAGGCCTAAGTGAAACAAAAAAACAAAACGAAAGCCTTTAACAACCAAGTTTTGGTAGAAAGAGAGAAATGATTTATTGGTTACTAGCATTAAATCAATTATTAGCCCTATATATAATTCCATGACTCACAGGATTAAAAAACATTTAAATGAAATGGTGAACTCTTCCTTATATCATGCATTTCCTCTGAAAGTGACGGTTTGTGGCGTGTTTTGACTCACGTGCAAAGAATCGACTGATCCTCACGATCTGTGGAGAGACAAAGGGGAATTAGTGAAGTTTAGCTAAAATCCTGAACTCTGAGACGGACCTCTTTTAGTTCTGATCTAAATTTAGCAGGTGGTTCTGTCGCTGCGATCTGGGCCGACTGCTCCATGTATGGCCGTTCTGGGGCTGAATGGAAAGTTGGGAGGTAGTTTGAGGTCGGCACGCTCCGAGGCTTCAGTCTCCTGGCTCCTCTGGAAGCTCAGCTGCTAGAAGATGTGGAATAACTCCAGTGTTCTTAACACTGAAGATCAGGATTTTAAATATTCACAGGTGTACGGAAGCCCCTACAGACAAAATTATCAAAAATCTTACCAAGCATTTCTGTGCAGTTTCTAGTGCAAATATCTTGGTACAACTGAAATAAGAATGGGTCAAAATTCCAGCAAACGTCGGTAAGAATATTGTATATAAATATAAATACATTCAGGAAAATATTATGGAGCAGAAACTTTCCAATAATTGGGACAAAGGGGGATTTTTTTGTGGAGTCAGGGCTTACCCTGCAGCATGTTCCTGTAGGCGTTGTCCGTGATGGAGTAGATGTGCGGCGGCACCTCGTGGCGTTTCTTGCCCTTGTACATCTCGATGATCTTTTCTGAGTATATTGGCAGCATCTTGTAGGGATTCACCACCACACAGAACAGACCCGAGTACGTCTGGGGAGGAAACAACCCACAGTTACTTTACAACAAGGATGAAGTCACTTTTTTACCTGCATTATGTTAAAATATTCTCCTGTTTGTCTAAATATGACCCTGAAAGTAGTTTAATCTAGTGGATGGATAAACACAGGATTATCACTCCTGTTCCTGTTCACCTTGCTATGTCTGACTGTATTTTTTACAGGATTTTTATAAAACTGAAAAGGAAAACAAAGCATTCGCTGCTGAATCTGCCAGAACATCCTCAGTCCAGAAAGAAAGCAGAGCAGCTAATCCTTGAGATTTAAATCTGGATTAAAACTGAACTTCACTGCTTTTTATGGCTATAACGTTTCTAGTGACTTTAACATTTATAGTTTTAATAAAGTTTTTGGTTCAGTTCTGGAAGTAAAAGATTAACCCAAAAACTGTGAATGTTAGCATGCTAACAGCTTTAGCATGAAAGAGGAAAATGCTGGCCAGTGATTTTCCTAAAGCATTAACTGTGTTTTATTTGCTCTTCTTTGATTTAATTTCACTGTGTATATGCTTTCTACAATATAATAACTTCATCATATTGTAGAAAGCATAACGAGATTGTACAAGTCAGTTTTAGCGTGCTGAATAAGTTAGGTAGTAATAAAGTGAGCACTGACGTTACTTTAACATGCTAACCTTTTCATTTATTCATTTATTCATTTGATAGGGAAGGACAAGTATAAACAATGAACATGTTTTTATAGCCGTGACTAATTTGTGATGCTTGTCCCCCGAAGGGCTTTTAAGTAAACAATCGCTAACATCACCAAACAATCGCTAACATCACCTTTAGCATGCTAACAAAGTTGTAACAATGTCATTTTCAAGATGGAAATATTAACTGAAATACCAGCTGGAGAAAATTGAGATTCTGCGCCAACCCAAACCTAAAAATCCAATATGGCTGCCATTAATTTAATTCTGTTATTTATGCAGCATCTATTCACAACAAATGTCGACTCGAGGCACTAAGAGCGCGTTCAGCTGAGTCTGTTATTAAAATTAGGTTAAAAACTTTTCAGTCTAATGAAACCCAGCAGACTGCATCGAGTCGTTGACTGGAAGCTTTCGCTGCTGGATGCAGCAACAGGAAACAATCACTTGCGTTGATGTTGATTTTACAGCAATCCCTTATGCCAAGCATGCATGTGGTGACAGTAGAGAGGAAAAACTCCCCTCATCATGCTATTAGTACAGATTTGAAAAAGCAAATGTGTAGATACGTATTTTACAGTATCACCTGATACAGTGGGTAGGAACTATAAGTTGAATATGAAACACCAAAACAAGCGACAAGATGGCGGCGTTTCTCACGTAGATCAGGCTGGAGAAGTATCTCTCTCGCAGGTTGTGCAGGACGGACGCTTCGTTGAGGAACGTGAGCGCGGCCATGTCCTCCACCTTGCTGAACTTGGGGGGGTTCATCTTCTGGATGTCATCTTTGTTCACCGTCACCTTCTGTCCGTTGGAGAGCTCCACCAAAACCTGAAGGACACGGAGAAGAAAGTTCAGACCCAGAGACGAGACAAAACACACACAGTCAAACTTTGTCCTGGTTTCATCAGCAGGCGGCAGAGTTTAATCAAACAGTAGAATATTTTTTAAGTTTTATTAAGGAATTATTTTTTTATTAAATAATCCCCTATATTGTAATGAGAAGCTACTTCCAAGCTAGTTTTGTCTTATTTAAAGTGAACTAAGACATTTTAACTGAAACGTGTTTTTGCAGTGCTGCATGTGCATCAAGATTTATCTGGTAAATTTTATACGTTAATCTAAACAATTGAGAAAGAATCAAGGACAGAAGATAATCTATCAATAATTCAGATGGGCTTAGAAAAGGAGGACTGATTTTATTATTTTACTCTATAATTAACCAACTGAATGTTTAGTAAATGTTGATCTAAAACATGGTTGGTTTTATTTAATGAAACACCTTAGCTATAAACCAAAAGAGGCTTTTCCACAGAATATCTCCCAAAACGTTTAAATTTATAATTGAGATAAATTCTGGTCAGACTATTAGAATAGCAAGGCAGCTTTATTGGTTTGTGTTTTCTGCATAATCATGATTCTTCAAAACCTGGTCAGAGTGAGCATGTAGACAAACTGAAACGACAGGGGAGCAGGAGTGACCCCTGAGGAACGCCCAGGAGGTGAATAACCGTGTAAATAATCTGCACCTGCTCTCCCTTCTCCTCCTTGATGCTTGCGGGTTCGAAACCCTCCCTCTCTGATGGGATCCACACCATCTTCTTGGCCGCCCAGTCGGCCTGGGCCACGCCGCTGTTACGGAAGTCGTTTTCCAGGAAGAGGAACTTGCTGTCGTCCGTAGGGAAGTCGGCCATGTTGGCAGGGTCGGTGGGGGCGGGGGTGTTTACTGGAGACTCAGAGGTGGAGGAGCTGATGTTGGGGTTGGCGTCGGGTTCTAGAGCAGTGGTTGGGGCTGATGTTTCCTCTAACTGCTTGACCTTTGACCTGCTGATGTCACAGGAGTAAAACATCAACACAGTTAGTAAATTTAAGAACTTAAAGACAGTAAATAATATTTTGATTAGACCCTTCTCTGGTTGGTTTATGGTGCAGCTGGGTTTTTATCAAAGTTTGGGAACCTAGCTCTACTTTTGATACTTTTGTATCTTTTATCAAAAATATGTTTTTATTTTTACATATTTGTTAAAACTGTCACCATGCCATGACTCCATGTTATGAGACAGATAATCTGTGAAAAGATCGATCTCCTTCACCTCCTCCCTGAGCTGCTACTGCTGCCAGAAGAAATGCATCGCTCCAGACCAAAAACAACCAATCAGAGCCAGGAGGAGGGTCTTAGTGCTGTCAATCAATCTCATGTACTCGCTACTAAATGTGTAATGAGGACTCGCCTCCATGATGGCAAGAAAATAATTTGCCTGCCATCATCGGTGGCTATGCTAACTAGCTTTAGCATTCACAACTGCAGCATAACAGAGAGAAAGGGAAGGAGGGGGGTGGTTGACAGCGCTAAGACCCGCCTCCTGGCTCTGATTGGTTGATTCTAGTTAACACTGGGAGAAGGCAGAGGAGCTACATTTTTCACAGTTTCATACCAAACTGTCATGGGTTTTACATATTTGTGAACAAATATGTAAAAAGTATATTTTTATAAAAGTTACATACTGCAGTTTTAAGCCCACATTTCTTTATTAATACATATATATTTTTATTGATCAGATACAATACTACACTCTAAAATGTGTTTTCATTAGCTGTAAGCAGAAAATCAGTATAAGCTGCAAAAACACAATGTTGTACCAAGTATTTTTTCTAGTTTCTAGTGCAAATATTTTAGTAAACTTGAAATAAGACAAAATTAATGTAAAAGTAACAAGATATAAGAGATTGTTTTAACTTTTATTAAAAATTGCTAGTTCCTCTGGTAGATTATTTCACTTACAACATGGGAAAAATGTTTTGTTATTAGTGCAATAATCTGGCAGTGGAACTAGCAAATTTTTTAAAATCAATATTAAGATATTATTTACTTAAAACAAACTTCTATATCTTGCTAAAAATATTTGTAAGTTAGTTTGCCTTATTTCAAGTGTATTAAAAATATTTGCACTAGAAAATAGACAAAAATTTCTAGGTAAAATTTTGTGTTTTTGCAGTGTAAAGCTTGAAAAATCAGAATTAATCATATAATGTGTTTAATGAGCTTATAAAGTTAAATAACTTTTCAATAATATTCTAATTTACTGAATAAGAAGATACTGTAGGGATTAATCTGAGAACAAAAAATTCAACAATATTCTGATGAGTAAAATTATCAACCAGCTTTGTAGACTTTTATACCATAATAAATCTTTATAGGCCAGTCACAATAACAAATTGTATTAATAATATTGTTGTCTTACAACAAGTTTCACCTAATATAATGGTAATGGCATAATAATGCAGGAATTCTTTCTCAAAGATCAATAAACTTTAAATTCTAATAAACATTTAACACTGGAACTGGAAGACATTTTAAATATCCAAAATAAATAAACAAAACAACAAAAACAACAAATAAAATTAATTATAAAGTCTCTGTAAACAAAATTGTCCTTCAAAAACAAGCAGACTGTTTTTGGTAGAAATAGAAAAGCAATAAATCATGGAAATTTAAATTATTGAGCTAATTTATCATGCGATTAACTGACTTTTTGCTTATTGCGACAGGCCCAGTGCTTAACTAAGTAAATATCATCTTATTATATATTATTTTATAAAAATAAGATGCAAACATCAAAAGTTCTGAAGCTTCTCTTGTAGCTTCAGATAAAACCTGATTAAACACAGAAAATCTCTAAGCATCAGCTCATCATTTCTGACTCCAACCTGCTGCAGATCCGCTGGTTTCAGTGCCTCCCCACTTATTGCTGCTGCTGATAACAACCTGGGAACTTTTCCCTGCTTTGCATCGAGCTACTTACTCACTTATCCTGAGCTGCAGGTCACAGTGCTTCTCTGACCTCCCATTGAACAGCAGGTAATAAAACATGAAAAGCAGCACACAGATAGTCAAACAGCAGAGCTGCCATGCTGGAATGCCCATGTTTGGCTAACCTGCTGCTCCTGGTAGCCTAGTAGCCCCAACTGGGATGCAGAGAAGAAACTTATCTGGCATTTCACCTTATAAGGTGCAGCGGCTCCTGAGTCCAGCCAAGCTTGGCGTTTACACCAAAATGGTGACATGTCAGGATGCACTGATGTGTGGCAGCAGCTGCACAGCGAGCAACAATAAATGCAGCATCTTTAATGTGGATTTTATCTGCCATAAAGACTCTAAACAAGAAAAACTGACTCCTTTTTTATTCATTTTAAACTAAATGTAATTTAATAATAAACTTTCCGCTGCTGTTAATGCATTTTAATGCATTTCTTTGTCTTGCACAATCATAACTTTACCATTGCAATAAGTGAATCAGATCAGAGAGTTAGTTTCATGCTGTTTTTACTTACGGCTCTGTGCTTCAGTCCTCAGTGCAGGATGCTGCTGCCTGAACTCCAGGGAAATGAGAAGATCATGTCAGGTGAAAGAAGTGATGCTGTTAATGATGATGATGATGTCGCTCTTCCTCCTCCTCTCAGCGACACCTGGGTGGAGCGGCACGCCGCCACCGCCTTCTTCCCACAGCTGCTGGATCGCCATTGAGCAAAAGCTGCTCCTATCTGCCCACATTCAGCTTTTCCTGCTCCTGCCTCTGGACCAGAGATGAATTATCACTAACGCATCAACAGTAGCACCTGTGGAGCAACATAGCAACTATTTTAAGGCAAATAAACACTTTCAGAGTTTTATTCCCAAACTTTCAAGAATAAAACAGTTTCCAGCCTTGATTCTTTTTCCTCTGTAACTTTCCTAATTCTTTCTAAAATATTAAATATCACTTTCTGCATCAAATACTGACAGAGGGCAGGTAATTATCATTAACTAAAACTAACAAAATAACAAAGACAGAAACTGAGAAAACATTTTAGTAAACTGAAATAAATAAAAAACTGTGACTAACTGGAACTATATTGTGCATTTATAAAGCTAGCTAAGACATAATGAAATCATAGCTATAATATTCTTGTTATGAATCCATTTTATAGCCTTTCCAATTGACGTGAAATTTACTATTTCCCCCCACAAGTAGTTTACTTCATCAGTCTGCAAATCAAGATCATCCACTGTCACTAGTCTGCAAAATGGTGACAGGAAATGTTGGGAGAAGACGCCGCAGTCAGCTGGTTGTTCAACAATAACTGAATACATTTTTGGAAAATTGTATCTTCTGTTGAGTTTTCATCACCCAAACAATGTAAATATAATCACTACACTTTGACCTTTATGAATTCTGCACCTAAAAATTAACCAAAGTATGAAAAAAACTAAAACTACAGCTATAACTAATAAAAAACAAATAAAATCTAGCAAATATAGTTTTAAAAAAAAACTAATTAAAACTAACTGAATTGCACAAACAAAAAGTCACAATGAAATAAAACTAAACTATAATGAAAAACCCAAATTGTAACCCTAGACTGGACCGATGCATCCCTGTTCAGGTAAAATAAGTTTAAAATCTGTAAAATGAACACTTCTGGAACAACACTTATATTCTTATTACTTATGCTTCAAAAGTAGTCTGACATGAAGCCTCTAATCTAAAGTGATAATCTGATCTTTAAAGTTGAAATTATTTGGATTTATTTTCATAGGTGAGGTGGTTTTCAATAGTTTTTATAAGATAATACACCTGCTGCTTCAATTTTTATTTTTAAAATTTTTGTCAACCAGAACCTAATTTCCTTAGGATACAAAGTGATAAATATGGAATTTACCATCCAAATTTTAACTTTCAACTCTTAATAATAGGATACAAACTAAGAATTTATATAAAAAATATATAATTGTGAATTTTACACTGATGTAAGTTTCAAGATTAAAACTGGAATTCGGAGGAAAAAAATCTGAATTCTAAGATTGAAGTCCATTTTTAGTGTCTCTAATCATCTACAATAATATAGAGATATTTGTAATATTAATACAAATGATCCAATCATATCAAATTTATTGCATTATTCTTCATCGACTTTTATTTTGACAACCACCACTCTCCGTGTGTCGCGGCTCGTTTCCATGGTGACTAATGTAAACAACTGAGAAGTTTTGGACGTGTTTTGGAAACAAATCTTGGTGAAGTAAAATGGCACAAAAAAGTACGCAAGACGGACAGGTTGATGACCTTTTCATCGTATTTGAAGGCTCTTCCTCGGAGGATGGGTCTCACGCCCGGCAGCTCTGGAAATCCATAGCCCTTCTTCCGCCGCTGGAATCCCGGTTAGCATCGGCAGACATCCGCCAACGGCTGCCGGTGGCGCGTCCGCAGCGCCGCGGGACCTCCCATGTTGACGACCCGGTCCCACTCACCGTGTGCAGTGAACGGCAGAGAGAGGACGAGCGGCGGCGGTACCAGGCCATGGCCGACCAGAAGAAGGAGGTGATGGCGCTGCTGGGGAGGCAGAGGCAGCAGAGGATCCAGAGGGAGCGCCTGTCCGCGGCCGTTAAACCGAAGAATAAGGTGGTGGAACCACCAGACCCAGAAACTGAGCTGGACAAGGAGCTGGTCAGACAGCTTCCGTAAACTAATTTATATATTTAAAAAATGGTGACTAAATAAATGAGCCACCCAACTGTAATGGGCTGGTTGGAGATGACATTTTAGTTTTAAATTTTTTGGTGGTGAAGAGTTTTGGAGACGGCGGGTTAGCGCTCCCTCTCGTGGTCACCGTTAAAAACCGTTACCAACATGCTAACAAAATGCTAGCATAGCTGTAACATTCCTAAAGATACAAGGCGGCTTAATTATATCCCTCTAAATATATTTTATCAACAAAACTGATTTGTTTGAAATAATTAAATTTCGTAAAGGAGAAAAAGGTCCAAACCAACCACTGTGAGAAAGGACTTACCCAATTAGCAATGACTGTCTGTTCATAAATTACTTAAGATTAGGGAATGATTTTAATTTCTTATAGCCTACTTCATGCTGTCAGACAGGTTCTGTTTTAGTGATGTGTTTCTATAGGTGAGCCCAGAATCCGGCCTGGGTGTGGCAACTGAATTTGAACCAAAACAAAACTGATCTGAAACAATTAACAGTAACAAAATAGCAAAAACTAGAGAAATCTGCAAGGGGCAAATGTTTTTTTTATGGAGGTAGAGTTTTGCCACACAGCATAGCTAGCTGCAAATAGAAGTTAGAAAAGCAAGAATATGTCAACGTTAAGTATGAACATTTACAAGATGTACAGAATCTCCATCTAAACTAGTAGTGACCCAGAAAGGACAAAGATAAACAGAAAATAGTATCTAAATCGCTGTTTATTGTTATCTTATTCACAAGCACTAGCACTGTAGCACAGCTATCTTCTATAAGAAGTCAGAAAAGTTAACACATTTTATCTTTTAAATTGGATTTTCTGATGGAGAGCAAAATTCATGATTCTGTCAATTATATCCAGTTGACCAGCGCCTGACGAAACAAAACACCCCGAAGCCATCATACTGCACCACCGTGTTTGACTGTCAGTGTGACAGTTTGTTGCTTTAATACATAGGATCTGGTAAGTTTGGACACCTTTATCTCCTGAATGAAATCATCATTTTGTGTTAAAGGAAGGTTGGACGAAGAATATATCTGTTTGCTTCCTGCATCATAACTTCAGGTGAAATAAAACTGCAGTAAATATTCAAATCTTGCTTGCTTAGCAAGACAGTCCTAGCCATAATAGGATAAGATGAGGTCAGCAGAAAGATAACGTCAAATAATTTGCTTGAAGTGTTTCAAGCAGACACGAAACCCTGCTGTCTGTAAATGCTCTCAGTTTTTACCTGAATCACTAAATTCAGGTGTTCCAGTCACTTCGTGTATAAAATCCAACCCAAAATGCTTCTGCAATGTTTGCAAGTGAACTTCAGCATGTTACCTGTTCTGTAAGTACAGTCCCAAAGTTTCCTCTTTACTAAACACTCCAGTGAGTTTGGTTTGGAAGAAATGCAGAGTCCTTATCTTAACCCAATAAAACACCTTTACAACATAGACTGTGAGATATGTATTCTCATCC
The DNA here is from genome assembly GCF_000485575.1 of Poecilia formosa. Taxonomy (NCBI): domain Eukaryota; kingdom Metazoa; phylum Chordata; class Actinopteri; order Cyprinodontiformes; family Poeciliidae; genus Poecilia; species Poecilia formosa. The sequence goes on from NW_006800109.1 coordinate 1,438,851, forward strand.
AACATCTGACCTCACAGATGCGCTTTTAAGAGATGATCAACAATTCCCATGAAGGCACTTCTACACCTTTTGGAAAACGGTGAAACAGTTGTGGTTGAAAAGATTAGAAATGATGATGCTAACTCCCATCTCAAGTTCTTATATGAGTGAAGGCAGCCGAGTGAAAATAATACTTATTGGTCCTAATTATAAAATGTGACCTGGTTATTCTGAATTAGGTTTCAGATGTAAGAAAGTCTTTAAACATTTTACAGCTGAGTAAATTCAGCATGAAGAAGTTGAGGAACTTTCTTCTGTTTTTGTTCTGGAAACTGGTGGAAAAATTCACACTGAATTAGTAAAAGTGAAACTGTTTTCTGAAAAGGTTATTGAGGCATTGATGTTTTTATTAACTATCTATTTTTACGTTCTACTTGTAAAAGAAAAATTAAAATATCCAACTGGAAATTAAATATGGATTCAAAGAAAAAGGGAAACCAAATTTTATTTTGTTTTCATTTTGTAGATGTGATAAACTGGAGACCTAATCAGAGTGTAACATCCTCTCCACCCCATTGACCAGGGGTGTCAAACTCGACTTCACCGAGGGCCACTTCAGCATATTGGCCCCCCTCAACGGGCCACATTGACGGTACAGATCAGGAGGGCATCCCTGCTAAAACACCCCAGACAAAAGGTTGACTTCCCTCATTCAGTTCTGTAGAGGCTTAGAATGAGTCAATGGTCCAGGTGTGTTAGAGAAGGAACCATCTAAAGCTGCAGATGGTAGCTCTGGAAAACTTGGGCAGCCCCAGCATAAATGTATAAAAACACAATGTGAAAAATAAATTAAACACCACCTCATATTGTTAAATAACTGATTTTATGTATTGAAGTTTTAAATATTACATTTGAGTTTCCATGGATGTAAAATTACTGCTCAGTTTAAAAATTATATTTAAATCAGTGTTTAAAGGTAAGCAAACTAATAATAAAAACAAGGCACATGGGCAGACATTATAGACTTTATGCAAATATTTAATCTCTGAGGCAACTGAAATCAATTAATTAAAAATAT
>NW_006800109.1:1439917-1443192 GCF_000485575.1 Poecilia formosa
TCTCTGAGGCAACTGAAATCAATTAATTAAAAAAATCCTTTCTGAATATCATCTCATGATCTCTGAACTAAATGCGTGTTGAAGAGTTTTGGACCGGACGCTTTGGAGCGTCTGGTTAGGAAGCGCATTACAAACCTTTGGTTGAAATGGCCGTTAAATTCAAGTCTCCATTACAGACCAGAGAAAACTAAAGAGAATGCAACACTGTGTTAATGCATTTGAGGAGCCGGCAGTTTATCTTGAAGAAATAAATGACGATGCAAAAGTTAATTAGACTGTAACATGCGCAGTCCGCTGCTCAACCACTGTGGACACGGCTCCGCCACTGCGAAGACTTAGAAACCACTGGGAGTAACTCATCCAGTTCAGTTGATCCGTTTGGATCAGACAGATCCAACTGACTGATGAATTAGCGCAGATTTTTCTGCAGATGGGAACCAGGAGGAAGTTGTTCAGACCCCAGGGGGAGAAGTGATGCTAATTTAAGTGAAGTCGCTTAATTTAATTTATTAAAAGTTATTGGGGTGGTTTTTGTCACTACGAGAAAAATGTACATGTACATTTATCTGCTTAATCTGTGATGGGATCTGGATTCACGGTGAATATTAACTAAGCCGCATAAAATCCGACTGAATAGGCAATTTTCAATCGGAATGCATTATGGGAGATGTAGTTTGTAGTCAATTCGTGTTCAAAACCTATTTTAAGTCAATCATTGGCCTATAAAATGCTGTTGGGGCCACATGTGGCCCACAGGCCTTTTGCATTACACCATTGAACTGTCAATTGGTAATTGAAGTAAAGTAGCTTCGATTTCAAAGAAATCTACGTTGAAGTCGATTGGCAAATGAACCATCACAAAAGAGGAAGGCTCTTCTCTCACTCCACCCCATGAGATGCATAACCTACCAAAACTGTTGCTGTCTGGTTTTGAACCAGAGACCTTTTGCATGTTAAGCAAATGTGATAACCACTACACTACAGGAACTGAACTTCTCTGCTTTGTTTCAGTTTGAGGTTCCAAAGTTGATGATGTGAGATGCAACGCATGAAAATTTAAACTCAGGTTTGCACTCAGATGCCTGGATTCAGANCTGTCAGACTTATACTTGTGCCTAATTTCACATTACAGCCTGGAATCAAAAAAGATGCCATTAGCACAGACAAATGGTTCTACAGAGTCTTGGCTAAATGGCTATAAAATAAAATCAATACTTACAAATAAAAAATAGTTCAAAAATAAAATTAACACATTAAAATAAAAAATATCTCTGAAATACAATCAACACATGAAACGTTAAAATGGTTCAAAAATAATATCAACACTTCAAAATACAAAATCTCTGGAAAATAAAATATTATGTATGCTGTTTTGAAAAACATTAGAATATAAGCACTTTTATCAAATCTTCAATGTGGTAAGATCATGTAAGTTCCATGGAAACTCAACAGTTCATAAGGTAGGTGAGTTAGCTCAGCAGGTTAGAGCACCGTGCTGGTAATGCAGAGGTCATCGGTTCAAACCCGTATGGGGCAATTCATGTCTAAGGTCTTTCAGACAATCAGCACTTCAAAATAAATAAGGGTTCAAAAATAAAATCAACACTTCAAAAATAAATAAGGGCTCAAAAATAAAACCAACACATCAAAATAAATAAGGGTTCAAAAATAAAATCAACACTTCAAAAATAAATAAGGGCTCAAAAATAAAATCAACACTTTAAAATAAAAAAATGGTTCAAAAATTAAATCAACACTTTAAAATAAAAAAATGGTTCAAAAATCAAACCAACACTTTACAATTAAAAAAGTGTAAAATGTATTTTTGAACCATTTTTAATTTTGAGATGTTGATTGTTGAACTAATTTTAAAAAATAAAATCAACAGTTCAAAATGTATAATGGTAACTGTTTCTGTCTGTTCAGTCCATAAACTAAGCCTGGGATCAAAAAATGTATTGAAGATGTCATTAGCAGAGACAAATGGATCTACAGAGACTTGGCTAAATGGCTAAAAAATAAAATCAATACTTACAAATGAAAAATGGCTATTAAGCGCATTACAAACCTTTGGTTGAAATGGCCGTTAAATTCAAGTCTCCATTCCAGACCAGAGAAAACTAAAGAGAATGCAACATTGTGTTAATCCATTTGAGGAGCCGGTAGTTTGTCTTGAAGAAATAAATGACGATGCAAAAGTTAATTAAACTAACATGCGCAGTCCGCTGCTCAACCACTGCGGACGAAGCCCCGCCGCTGCGAAGAATTAGAAACCGCTGGGAGTAACCCATCCAGTTCAGTTGATCTGTTTGGATCAGACAGATCCAACTGACTGACGAATTAGCGCAGATTTTGCTGCAGATGGGAACCGGGAGGAAGTGCGTTCAGACCCCAGCGGGTGAAATTATGCTAATTTAAGTAAATTCGCTTAATTTAATTTACTAAAAGTTATTGGGGCCTCAGTCAGTGGTTTTTGTCACTACGAGAAAAATTTACATTTATCTGCTTAATCTGTGATGGGATCTGGATTCACGGTGAATATTAACTAAGCCGCATAAAATGCGACTAAATAGGCGATGATCAATCGGAATGCGTTATGGGAATTCATGCTCAAAACCTATTTTAAGTCAATCATTGGCCTATAAAATGCTGTTGGGGCCACGTGTGGCCCGCGGGCCTTTTGCATTATGCCATTGAACTGCCAATTGGTAATTGAAGTAAAGTAGCTTCGATTGGCTTCAAGAGATGCATAACCTACAAAAACTGTTTCTGTCTGGCTTTGAACCAGAGACCTTTTGTGTGTAAAGCAAACGTGATAACCACTACACTACAGGAACTGAACTTCTCTGCTTTGTTTCAGTTTGAGGTTCCAAAGTTGATGATGTGAGATGCAACGCATGAAAATGTCAACTGAGGTTTGCACTCAGATGCCTGGATTCAGAGTACAGACAATGACACCACAGAACCCTTGTTGACCTTTAGTAAACAACTATGATGAATAGAACATACTAAAACTGTTTCTGTCTGGTTTTGAACCAGAGACCTTTTGTATGTGAAGCAAATGTGATAACCACTACACTACAGAAACTCATGCTCTTTGGAGTGTTCCTGGTAGATAAGCCACATTTTGTTAGTGACTAATGTCAATGATGGGCATGAAACAATGTCAAATACTTACAGATCCTCTCAGAGAGCACAGTAACTTGAACAAGCTGTCAGACTTATACTTGTGCCTAATTTCACATTACAGCCTGGAATCATTAAAGATGCCATTA
>NW_006800109.1:1443202-1451405 GCF_000485575.1 Poecilia formosa
GCCATGGACGGATGGATACATGGATGCTTAATTGTTTGTTTTCCAGGTTGTAGTGTGATAAATTGACCGCCAGGTGCCAGTAAATCCTCTGTCTGTTCCTCTGTCGCCGCCGCTGAAACGTTTATTGGCTGTAAGTGAACTTCTTCCGGGAGATCAGCATCTGTCATTTAAAGTTTATTTTCTGTTTGCTCCTGAACTCAGCGCATCCTTCAGCCGCGCTGCAGCCTGGTCCTTCCCCCTCCAGCAGTCTCTTCCCTCTGGGGGTTGGAGAGGATCAGTGTAATATCTGTCCACCAGCTGTTGCAGCTTCCTCCGCTCGCTGCGCCTTGTCAACGGAGCGCCGAGGGAGCTTTACCGCCAGCAGGTGACTGATGTCCGCCTGAAATGTCAGGCCTCACCGGCAGCCACATCCAGACTCACCTCAAGACCAGCTCCGCCATGCTGGAGGCGGGCTGCTCCAAATGAAACAATCCCGCAGGTGGTAAACATCAGGGAAGCAACTCGGTCATACAAGAGGATTAGAGCCATGAAAATTATGAGTTTTATGTGACTTTTTTCTTTCTGACTTTAACTTCAGAATTCTGACCTTAATTACAAAATTCTGACTTTTTTTCTCCTCAGCATTTTGATTTTAAACTCAGAATTTTGCCTATATTTCTCACTATTACAACTTTTAACTGACGTAGGATAGGCAAGCATAAGCCTTGGCTTCAGTCTGCTAATTTTTGGTAAATTATTGGCTTGCAAAATAATATTTTGTTCCGTTTTGTCTTTTGTAATGCTGTTAATTTACCAAAATACATAATCTAAATCTAAACTCAGAATTCTGACATTAAGCTCAGTGCAGAAATCTAAGTTTTTTTCTCAGAATTTTGACTTTCCATATTTTCTTTTTACTCACATGATCATAAAATATTTCCACTTCTCCATGTGAGCAGGTACAAAGGTCTGAGGCTTGACTTGATTTGCTGTATCTGCTTCACAAACTTGTTTTGTTTTCCAACCTGTTATTTGCCGTCACAGTTGTATGGTTGATAGAAACAGGAAAACATGGAGCAGTTGATTACATTTTTTATTAAATGTACTTTAAATGTTTTAAAAGAATCAAACTCCTAAAACTTCCCAGTTTGGTTTTTAAATCAAAGGAAAATAAAGCCTTTTAAGATAATGACTGAGTTGACATTTTATCTGTACTGATTTCATCAACTCTGAAGCAAAACTAATCACATCTTTCCTCGTAGGATTGATTGTTGCTTTTTTATTTTAATATTTTGTCGGTGCTGAAGCTACAGCTTGACAAACGATCAGCTTTCATAATTGAAAGCAACACAAACAGGTTAAATTTCTGCATCTCCAAGAAAATAAATGAATAAATCATAAGATTAATCTCTGCTGGGGCGATACTGGATGTAACCTTTCACATAAACTCTGCAGAAACCCGAGTCTCGGACATGAAGACATCTTTTCCTCCAAGGTTATTTCAGCAGGACATGAATTTGTTTTTAACGCCTGTTTCTTTTTCTCATCCTCTTAGAAAACCCTGATTTTCTACCAACCCGAGTTCGTCTCTGAAGCTTCAAAAATATCTCTTCTGCTCCTCTAGAGGGGGAACTCTTTTCCATCTTTAGATGTTGACTTTATTTAATGTATCTCCATTCATAATGTTTGTGCCCTTTTCCCCCTTTCATCAGTTTAAATAATACAACAGTCAGACCATCAAAGAGTCGCGTTCTGATGCAACCTGAAGCAACGGTCCAGTTAAAGCCAGAATCTCTCGTCTCTGCGGCGTCCAGAGCCAGCGCCGGGTTTCATCACTGCTTTTTGTTAACCTTGTTTATCTTTAAAGAAGTCGTTCTTCTGAAGATCCACACTGGGAGGGAGAAACCAGCGCGTTACACTGTAAAAAAGTAACAGCAAAATTTGGTTTATTTAGCCCGTCAGAGAAAAAATAACTTTTCAGACATATTTTCACCACGTTGTTCATACATTTCTAAATATCAGAGTAAATATTTAATTCACAAGCTAAATGTTTAGTCTACAAACTACATATTTAGCTTTCAAATTAAATATTTAGTGAGTAAACGAGATATTTAGTTTGAAAAATGAGTAGCTAGTTTAGAAGTAAACATTAAGTCAGAAAATAAATATTTAATTTGAATCCAGAATTTAGTTTGAAAAGTAAATATTTAGTTGGGAAATATTTAGCTTGTGAATTAAATATTTAATTTGAAAGCTAGATATTCAGTTTTCAAGCTAATTATTTATTTTGCTAACTAAATATTTTGTTCCAAACTAATTATTTAATCACCAAACTAAATGTTTGCCGTCCTATCTAAATATTTGAGTTGAAAGCTAAATAAGTAGCTTAAACTAAATATTTAGCTTGTGAATTAAAATATCTAGTGTGGAATGCTGACATTTATAAATGTTTGAATAAAATGGTGAAAATATAACTTTGAAAAATTAATGTCCACATTTTTTTTCTATGACTTGCTAAAAAACCCAAAATATAGCTGTTAATTTTTTACTGTGTAACTTTACAAACAGCAGTCTATTTTTATCTGGCTGCTCTGACATGATTTATTTGCTCAGGTTGTATTTATGGACGGCCTGCTGCATAATTCTGGGACAAACATGCATGAAAAAGCAAAAAGCGAACGAACGACAGACCAGAAGGACACAAATCACAGCCAGTCCAGAGCTTTCTGAAGGCTGGAGTTCCAGTGTGAGCTGATATATGGGGAGGCAGATCCCTGGTGTTTTATGCTTGGTAAGGAGCAACCTTGTAAAAAATCCCACCTTTAATGATCAGCATGCTCCCTGACTGCTGGGATAATAACTGCAGCTGAATTCAATGTCTTTCTGTGGCTAAAACACAAAATGTTTCTGTTATAGCGTAAAGTTATCGGCTGATTAACTATTATATGATTATAATTAGTGTGTTTTTGTTTGCGTAAGCAGCAGTAAACCCGTATACAAGAAATACTGCAGGAAGAACCAGGTTGATGCTGTTTATGTTCTGTTGTGAATAAAATGTTTTGTGTGATTTGAAAGTCTTTTAATTTTAATTTTTTATAGATTTATGACCCTTTTCAGTCTCTGTTTTCTGAACAGGTCATTGTTGAAAATGAGAATTGGTTCAACTAACTGGTTAAATAAAATTAAATAATAAAATAATATGGATAAATAAATCAATTACTGCGTTTCTCATCTGTTCTTCAGATCGAGACATGATATGAATGAGAATACTTCATGTTGTCAAGCAGGTTAAATTTAAGTAATTTATTGATTCTGCAGATCAGTGTTACTTTTTACATCGATGAAATCCTCAAATTAAATCTGATTTTTATTAGGGCCTGGACCTTAATGTGTCGATTTATATTGGTAAATAATATGGATTTAAAAGTAAGACAATTTATTTTTTTTTATTTTTTTTGTTAGTTTTAATACAAACTTTTGGAGCCGGAACCTTTGTGGTGTGTTTCCGGTATACCCGTAAATCTGACGCACAAGCGGCATCCGCTTAGAACAGATGGAAGAAGTCGCCTCTTTTGGCCCGATTTAGATTAATTTCTGCTGATTTTATTGGACGCTGGAAAATACTATTATTGTGTTAAAGTTGTACTTTAAGCTATTTAGCATAAAATAGCAACTCAGTGCTAAACATGTAGCAGATAACGCTAATGTTCACAGTCCACATTTCTAAAGAAGCTCCATTTCCAATCAGTGCTTCCTGAAATTCTGGAAAGATGAACTTTGCTCCAATCTGATGGTTAAATTACCTAAATAACAGTTTAAAAATGATAAATATCTTTGTTGTTGGGCTCATATGTCTATTTATTTAACAATTTAGCAACAAAAAGGGGTTTTGAATCAAAAATTCTGCTTATTTTGTCAGTTTAACTCAATTAAAAATATTTAATTCTGTACTAATTTTTGTATTTAAGTTGAAATAATTGTGAGAAAAAAGTAGCTGTTAAAATGAATAGAAACAAACTGAGATGCCCAAACAGAACGGAGTTCAGTCTGGTTCCCTTCAGGAGGCAAAAACAAGCCACTGACTGTTACTATCTGGAAATAAAGTGTTTGATTAAACTCGCCTCGTGATGGAAATGCAGAGACTTTCACTCCTGTTCCTCCTTCAGACCGCCTGTTGATTGTGTTTCTAACCTGCAGCATGTTTATGCTGCTAACAACTGCGCCGTCGTCAAAGGAGAAGGTCACGCAGTCAGTCAGTTTGTTTGTGCTGCTGACTGAAATCTGCAGTTCCACCTTGAGATGAAGCATTGCCATCATCAGGCCTCATTAGGCTCAGGAGGCGCAGACAGGACTCTAATGCTTTCTCCAAGGACTGTGAAAGAGCCGTCCTTCATTTGGCAACAAACAACAGGTTTGTGTCATCGCTGCACAAGAGCATCGTGTTTTACCAGAATACGTGCGTGGTCATTACGCCCAAAACGTGACGCACATTTTTGAAACTTCCAGTTTCAAAAATATTTTTTTATTCCATTTGTTTTCAGTTTCAAAACTGAAAAATTTTTTTCAATTAATTTTTTTTTTCCTTTTTCTAATCTTTTTTTCTTTAAAAAATATTGAGCTAACTTTATGGACCCAATTTAGCTGTATAAAAACTTACACAAATTTCAACTCGTCTTCCAGACTCTTGAACTTTGATTTCTGAATGAAATTCAAGATTCATTTCCATCTGAGACGAGGACTTCAGACCTCAGAGCAGCCCTCACTAAGCTCAGTGTTACGTTAATAGTCTGTTGCTTTAATACATATGTAACCACTAGACTAAAACCTAAAACAGTCGACGTCATACAAAAATTCCCAAACTCTTGAAAGGGTTTTTCTTCACAGTCCTTTCAGTCTGCAGTTAGAAACTTTACAGGAACTGAATTGGACATAGAGAGAGAAAACACAAAGTGTTAAAACGTTTTCTGCTCGTTTTACATCAGAGAACATTAAGATCCGGCACAAACCGGCAGTTTGCAGCCAAACGGCACAGAGCTTTGCAACTTGTGTTTGGATTAACATTGACCCCAAACCCACCCGGTTACCACGGCGATTCTCAGCCAATTTAATCCCTGCTGTTTACAATCCACCAAAGCATTACACAACTCAAACAGTTTCCTCCGGCGGCATCCTTCTGTTTTCTCTATGGGATTACTTAATTTAAATCTAAATTCATCAGATAATCTCATCAGATTATTTTCTTGAAGTTGCTGCTTTTTATTACGGCAACCAGAGACTCAGCATTAAAATACATTCCAACTTCTTAATAAGGTTAATAAATCAAAACTAATATATGTTATATTGTAAAGGTTTAACTGCATTGCCCAGAAAAGGTGGGAATCACCATGGCAACCATCTTTTCCTGAGATGTAGCCGTTTTAGTGACATTTAAAACTTTTCTGAGTTTTCTCTGCTGCTGCTGTTCTGCTTTTTGGCATTTCTTTATATCCATTAACTTCCTGCTACAGCAGATCCTGATCATCCAAATTTAAACCAACTCAACTGCTAACGTCTTAAAAATACTGAAAATCGTTGGACACCGGACAGACAACGTTGACTCTTCACACAGACGTGTGACGGACTTCAATCAGTCGCTCACATGTTAGACTGACATCATTTATTTTGACAAAAACAAACAGCATCTGTCACGTTTAATCCGTACGTTTCCATTTTATCTCTGGTCCAGTTCTGCTGTTCTGCTGAGGAAAACGGTCCGGAGCCTCCAGGCCTCAGCACTGCTCCTCCCCCAGAGAGTCTGTGTTCTCCCCCAGGTCTATGGAGGCCGACGTTCCCCTCATATTCCCATGACCCGGCGCCGGGCCGGGCCCGATGAGACCGGCTCTGGGGTGGCCGGGGTAGACCTCCACGGAGCCGGAGACGGACTGCAGGGAGCGGTCCCGGAAGTAGTGGAAGGCCTCCTGGTCCAGGTAGCTCTGCTCCTCGCGCAGGCCCTGCTCGAACAGCTTGCGTTTGTGTCGGAACTCGATGACGGTCTTGGTGTAGGAGTTGAGGGTGGTGACGGAGGCGGCCATGCAGCAGGTGAAGGAGCCCCACGCCATGCTGGTTGGAGACGCAAAGAGAAAATCAGTCAGAGTCAGAGTAAGCTAACAAACAAACTGCGATTACCTTCCAACGTTCAATTTCCCAAGCAACTCTGCTGTCTGATCCTGCCTGACCTGTAGACTCGAGGATTTACTTAAGCAGAACCTGCCTGACGTCATGAAGTAGGCGAAAAGATCTCAAAAAGCAACACGTTCATCCCTGATCTAAGAAATTCAAGGAAGTCATTTACATCAGTCTGGAAATGGTTGCTGAGACATTTTTTTTCTGGGACTCCAGTAGTCCCAGTAGACATTACATCTGGTGGGACGTAATACCAGAACACGGTGGTGGTAGTGTGATGGTCTGGGGCTGGAAAGACTGAATGTGATAAAATCTGAAAAATGGATATGAATCTTTTTATTATATTAATAATTAATGTAGTACTTTTAAAGTGGTGCTGATGCAGCAGATGAACAACATCGGCTTCAGGACTTTTCATCCTGAAGGTTTCTGAGCAGAATGAGGGTCTGAAAGGACTGATGCTTCCTGGCACTAAATATCAGCTTAATAAAACCTGACTGCATGTCGTCAGAAACGCACGGCATGCGAGGTCGAAGGTTTATGGGAGGAGAGTATCAAGCAGATGAGGTTGTTCTCCCCGTCCTTGTTTGATGGGTGATTTGTTTGAGCTGCTGCTTGGTTTTACCAAAGAGCAGAGAGCTGTGAAGGTCTGACTGGATGATTATCGGAGACAGCGGCCCTGTCACTCACCTGGGAGCTGAACGCCACCGCCTGCTAACCTGCACGCCTTCAGGTTTGGATGTTTTATCAGCCTTACAGACCACTCAGGTCTTCTGGATCCCCAGAATTCACTTTTTATGCCTCTCTAATCTGGAACAAACTTCAAAACAGCCAAAACACTGAGTTCCTTTAAATCACGGCTAAAAACCCCAAAAAGCTGCTTTTGATTAGTAGTAAGTAAGACATTGATCAACCTAATCGATGTGTATTTGCTTGATGGCATTTGATAAACTGCCATGTTTATTGCTCGTTTCATAATTTATGACTGTGTGATGTTTTTATGATGTAAAGAACTTTGAACTGCCTAGTTGCTGAAACCTGATACACAGATAAACTTGGCCTGACTTTATTTATGCCGTTCATTTGGTTAGTCATCTTCCAGGCTTTTCTTAACCCTGATATTCCTCCCCCTTCTTCCTGCTCAAACACACCTTGAAGCTGGGAGGAACCAACACCTGCTGAAGGTGAAAGCTGATTGGCTGCAGCCTCTCTGTATTGACACCTGATTTACAGATCAGAGCTCAACCCTGTTTCTGTCTCAGGAAGTGAAAATCACAGTCGCTGTGACTGAGAGCAGAAATGGAGCAGAATCAGCTGGACAGAGAAACTTTCTCCTGTTCGATCTGTTTGGATCTGCTGAAGGACCCGGTGACGATTCCCTGTGGACACAGCTACTGCATGAGCTGTATTACAGACCACTGGGATGCAGAGGATCAGAAGGGAATCCACAGCTGCCCTCAGTGCAGGGAGACATTCACACCCAGGCCTGCACTAAAGAGGAGCACCATGCTAGCAGCTTTAGTGGAGCAGATGAAGAAGACTGGACTCCAAACTGCTCCTGCTGATCACCGCTATGCTGGACCTGAAGACGTGGCCTGTGAAATCTGCACTGGGAGGAAACTGAAAGCCATCAAGTCCTGCCTGGTCTGTTTGGTTTCCTACTGTGAGAATCACCTCCAGCCTCACCTTGATGTCCCTGGACTGAAGAATCACAAGCTGGTGGAGCCGTCCAGGAACCTGCAGGAGAACATCTGCTCTCAGCATGATGAGGTGATGAAGATGTTCTGCCGCACCGATCAGAAGTGTATCTGTGCTTTCTGTTTACTGGATGAACATAAAGGTCACGACACAGTGTCAGCTGCAGCAGAAAGGACTGAGAGGCAGAAAGAGCTGGAGGAGAGACGAGGAAACATCCAGCAGGGAATCCAGGACAGAGAGAAAGATGTGAAGCTGCTTCAACAGGAGGTGGAGGCCATCAATCACTCTGCTGATAAAACAGTGGAGGACAGTGAGAAGATCTTCACTGAGCTGATCCGTCTCCTCCAGAAAGGAAGCTTTTATG
>NW_006800109.1:1451647-1477698 GCF_000485575.1 Poecilia formosa
ACAGAACGTCCTGAGAGACTCATGGAGAACCATCTCACTGATGGTCAGTAAGGTGCATGTTCTACTGTCAGAACCAGAACCAGAATCAATAACCAGAGCTGGATTCTTAAAGTATTCTTGTGAAATCACACTGGATCCAAACACAGCATACAGATACCTGGTGCTATCAGAGGGGAACAGGAAGGTGACACTTATAAAGCAACCTCAGTCTTCTTCCAGTCACCCAGACAGATTCACTAAATATTCTCAGGTTCTGAGCAGAGAGAGTCTGACTGGACGTTGTTACTGGGAGGTGGAGTGGAAAGGAATGATTTCTGTGGCCGTCGCATACAAGAACATCGGCACGGCAGGGCAGGGGAAGAAATGTGGATTTGCAGGTAATGACATATCGTGGGCTTTAGATTGTTCCAGTTCTAAATTTGGTCACAACAACATCTGGACTGACGTCTCAGGTCCAGTTTCCTCCAGAGTCGGAGTGTACCTGGACCACAGAGCAGGTCTTCTGTCCTTCTACAGCATTTCTGAAACCATGACTCTGATCCACAGAGTCCAGACCACATTCACTGAGCCGCTGCATGCTGGAGTTACAGTTGGTTGGTTTGGAGCCTCGGCAGAGTTCTGCAAACCCAACTAGCCTTCCTCTGTTGTCTCTGACTGTTGGTCAGGGTTGTTACTCTGATGTCTCTGCTGTTCTGTACTTTGTTTTTCTGGGTTAAATGTTGTTCTCATCACTGCTGATGTGTTGATGGAAATAAAATGGAAATTTGAATAGCAGTGCTAATGTTAAATCATAATTGTAAAGAATGACAAGCAAATATTAATGCATGTCACACTGAATTATAAAATAAATCATTTCTAATCTTTTGTTTTATTAATTAGTTTCTTTTTAATTTTATCATTTTTTTCTAATTTTTTCATATTTTGTATTTAACACATTTTTTTAATTCACTGTCACTTTTTGTTGCTTAATTTGTTCTCACTTTTTCATAATAATAGAAAATACAGTAAAAATAAATACTGAACATAAAAAAATTGAAAAAAATGACTGACATAAAAAGGAAGATAAGAAGTTCTTGTTTTGGGGATGCAATATTTGGCACATTATCTTCAACAAGGAATTTATTATTTCTATATTTTGTGCCACGTTTGGCAAGGCCAGCTCTCCACATTTTTTTTGTTCTATGCTAACAAAGATGTACAATAAAGGAGCTACCAGTCTTTGAAAAACGCCCACATGAATAACTGCATAAATATCACAAATGATCAAAATATTACCTAAATTCCATTCCCAAAATAGTTAGTAAATTAATTCAAAATTAATACAAAAATCTACATTAAGAATTGTTTTTTATGTGTAAGCCTTTTTTTGTAATTCATAACATTAATTTTTTCTCCATTTGCTGAGCATTAGTTTTAAGTGGAAGCGACTGACCAGAAGGACCAGCCGTAGTCCCAGCTGTGGGGCCTCCAGTCTTCGGGGCCCAGACTGACTGTGATCTGGAACACCTGCGTGTACATCATGTGGGCCACCATCCCCAGAAGGCCTGCAGAGGAAAACGTCATGTAGAGGAGTTCACATCTGGATTAGCATCCAACGGAAATATCTGACATTTATGAAACATGTAGCTTCTAAGGAGACCAAAATAAAGAAGCTCAATTCTTTTAAATTATATTCTAATATTTTATGCTTTTTGGGCTTTAGATGAACTCTGCACTGTTTTAAAAGCCAGAAAATACACAGTGTTTTTGCAGTGAGGGGTGAAGAATATTTATTTCTTAAAATATGTGAAATAAGAGAATTTGTAACTGAAAAAAAATATATATCCAATGAAATTATAGCAGCAAAGCATCTGAAAGGCTTCCCCAAAAACATATTTATTGAGTTTCATTTAATTAAAGAATTTTGTTTACGATCCCTTCTTCATGTATTTTTTTTATATTAAAACATTTTATGGCATTAAATTTGCATATGGTGACAGTGAAAAGGTTCTAAGTTACATTTAATTTCTGACTGGATCATTAGTGGGATCACAGCAGCAGTAAATCTCTGCAGCCTCAGTAATAAATCAGAACGTTTCCAATTCTCAGAATTACGCTGAATAAATTGATTTAATGCTCTGATCAGCCTCAGGGTTTGGGTCCGGTTCTGATCAGCCTCAGGGTTTGGGTCCGGTTCTGATCAGCCTCAGGGTTTGGGTCCGGTTCTGATCAGCCATCAAATCAATTAGATACAGACGTTCAATCACTTACAGGATTACAGCAAATCAGAAGGAGAAGCTGAAAGAGTGGATCAGCAGAACCAGGCCGTCCCTTTGGGTCGGCCCGGTTCTGATCCGCCTCAGGGTTTGGGTCGGCCCGGTTCTGATCCGCCTCAGGGTTTGGGTCGGCCCGGTTCTGATCCGCCTCGTTCCTCCATAGTTTTCTGCTGATCATCATTTTCCTGGATTCCTCCATCAGGTTTTATGTCCCTCAGTTTCATGATCATCTGATGAGTCTAGAAAACAGCGAAACACTTTTCCGTCCTTCCGTCTTTCCGTCTTTCCGGTTTCTGTCCTCAGAGGACCAGCCATCAGAGGCGGCTTCTTGTGTAAGAGGTTTAACTTGAGTTTAAAAAGTCCTGGCAGGAAAACAGTGAAGCCTGGAACTGAACCCAAACCTCTGCCTCACTCGCCATGAAGAAGAAACGCTGGAAATCCTAGAAATGCTTGAATTTTATGTTTTAATGAAAAGTTTTTCGCATCTGGACTACATGATGAAATGTTAAGAAACTTCCTCAGACACCAACGCTCTAATCACACTACTGGTTTAAAACCAGTTTACGTGGAAAACGAATGTTTTGACTTTCTTATAAAAAATAATAAACAATTGAAAGCAGTAAAATAGCTGCATGAAAAAGGAGAATAGATGTGATGTGACTCAGATGCTTTAACTTTTCATTATTTTTTACCTGCTGAATGATAAAATAAATGTTCAAGATTTTAATGTCTTTCAGAGAGTAATCTGTTTTCTGTTGAAAGTAGATTTCTAAATAAATAAGTCGTAAAATAAAAAGGTTATCGCATATTTGCCTTATATTTTACAATCAAACTTGTTCATGTTTTCTGGTCTAAAGCTGTTTTCTCTGTTCTGAGGAACAAAAACCGGATATCAGCCTTTCTTCTGTCTCAACTTAAATCAGATACTAGAAGTGAATTTTTAAAAGCATTTTCAGGATTTAGTGATAAGCTGAAGCAGGGGAGTGAAATCCCTCTGAGCGGATTTATCCTTTTCTTACCGGACAGTACGGTGAAGACGGCGGCGAAGGCATTGAGTTTGAGTCCGTCGATGACGTTGCTGGAGTGGAAAAGCTCCAGACACATGAGGCTGAAGCCGACCACCAGCAGCAGGATGTACAGCACCTCCGAAACCACCGACAGCCACAGCACACCTGGAAGACAGCAGCTGCTCACAGCTGATGTGGGAACGCTGCTGGAGACGTTTCCTGCTTTCAGCTTTACTAGTTTTAATGACATAAGTTACGAGGATTTTAATTTAAGTATTTTTGGACTTTGAACTTGAGAACCAAGAGGAAACCCCTCCAGTATTTAACACAATCAGCTTCTCCCACATCTCCACAACATTAATCAGCAAAACATTCAAACTTGTAATGTACCCTGCTACATTATTCGAAGGATTTCCCAATCAGGACTATTCAGAGGAAGTCAGTTTGTTGCATTTTGTATCCGTTTCATCCACTGCCTCCGTTTTCCCTTCAGCAGAAACTTTTCACTCCTGACAGAGAACATGCAGGGTGTGACTCCTCTGGAGGCGGACGCAGTGTCGGGTTTCCCTCCTCTGTCGTCCTGAATATGTATCAGCAGACAGTCAATAAAACATGTTGGAGGGACTCGGCTGATAACAGGAAGGCAGCAGCTCATCAGACCGAGTCGCAACACGAGCGGATATAATTACGGACTTTAATTACGGCGTGTGCACGCGCATGCTTGTGTCAGCGGCGCGTGACGTCTGTGGGTCCCGAGTGTGAAGCTTGTTTCTTTTTCAGGGCTCCTCTATAGATTTCCAAAACAAGAATGGACATTTAATTAAATTTAGACCCTCAGGGCCGCTCACAACGCAGGATCCCATCAATTAATTCACAGCTGAATTTTGATAAAACACTGAATAACTCACACAAACTGAGTTACTTTGGGGAAGCATTATGTTTAATGCAGACTCACTACGTTGTATATGATTATTTAATTTAAAAGGTATTCAAATTTAAAGATGTGTTAAATGTTTTCAGGATGTTTTCCCATCTGAGTTAGTTACATTTTTTAACCGCTGTGTTTTTCTTTCACACTGCACTGAATCAAACCAACCAAACCCTTCGAGGAACCTGTTCCCCTCCTCGCCTGTGGGGGCGCTGCACCAAGAACCACTGAAATCAATCACAAAAAGGATTTTAGTGATTGATTTCACTTTTGTCTGTAGTTAAAGAACAAGAGCGCATGGCTAACGCAAGGCTAAAATCTTCAGCCGCTAAAATCTGACGCCTCCATTTTTGTTTCCATTTCATGAAGAAGGAAGTTGCCCAGAGGTTTTTATGTCGTTTCTGTGAGGATGTGAAAATTTCTGTTAGTTTTCTAATCAATTTAGTTCCTGTGTCGTCTTCCCTTTGACTGACCCCAGCTGTGTCCTGTTTCCCTGATTTCTCCCACATGTGTCTGTTTCTTCGTTGGGTTCTTGTCATAGTCATTGCTTGTCGTCGTTACCTCACTCCAGTGCTAACAGTGTTGAACTCCTTGTCTCCTCGTTCACCTGTGCTGCCTGGTTTTCTGTGAGTTTGTTGATTAAATCATCATTTTTTCACACCACTAACTGGGTCCTCTGCATTCATCCTCACCTCAACTACCGCAAAACGTGACAGTTTCCTCCAGTGGTTCTCGTTGCAGCGCCTCCACAGGCCAGGAGGGGAACAGATTGCTCAAAGGGTTTGGTTGGTTTGACTCGGCGCAGAGAGAAAGGGAACCACAGCAGCTGGAGATGGAGCAGATGATGAAGTTTGGTCCCCAATCGAAACGAATCTACCAGACTAGCAGGTGGGAAAACACCCTTAGTGTGTCGGGGGAATCGAACTCTGGTCCGTTTAAAGCGGACCAAACGTGTCAGGTGTGAATACACCCCCAGGTTTGTAGTTAAATCAGAGTTTAGTTTTGGAAGCTCAATCGAACTCTTGTCCGCCTACAAACTCACCAAGCAGCATTTTGGCTTCAAAAGATGAAAGAAGAAGAAGAAGGTTGTCCGGCTAATCCCATCATCGCTGCTGCTCTGGTTTTAACAGATGAAACATCTGAGAACTTTTATTATTAACAAGCAGCTCAGTGTGAAGCTAAAGGCACCAAAAATATTCTGTTTCTTCTGAATGCTCAGATATTCCTTTCATCAGCTCCAGGATATAAACACCAGCAGGAATCTAGAGTCAGACAGAAAACCGATCAGGTGGGATTCAGAAGGGAACATCCTGATCATCTCAAAGCTTCAGGCTCCAATAACTTCGATAAATCAACCAAAGATAATCGGCTTGATCATTGATCAGTTAGCATATCTCAGTTTCCTCTACCTGCTCATGGCTTGGTGAACTTGGGAGCCCCCTGGTGGTGAGGGTCCTAATCAGCTGTTTAATATGCATGTGCCTTGGGCCGGCCCTGCTTTGCTCTATTTTAAGCAAATGCATCGTCAACATCTCCTTCAAAGGTTCTGCATCTGTTATAAACTCACTTTTGGGAGTTTTTAATCATTTCCTCTTTCAGAAGATGAAGATGCATCTTTAATAAATAAATTTAAAAATCCCATTTCGGTCTCTGCAGCTTGAGTCGTTTAGCTCCTCCTGATAAACACGGAGAGCCCAGAAAAGAGATGTTTTTGTTTTTTCCCCTTCTTTTCCTCGGATTTCCCTGGGCTCTGGGAACAGGTGGGCCGCAGCAGGGAGCGGCGGCGCAGCCTTAATGACCGTCATTACTCACCTCTCTCCGACGCCGGGGCCAGATCAATGAAGCTCCTGCACTTCTCACCTGAGAGGAGGCAGAGGGAGCGACGGAGGAGAGAAAAGGTGAAGAAAAAGGTGAAATGAGGCAAACAGAGCATCAGACGAGCCAGAACGGAGGGAGGAAACGACAGGAGTTAGCAAATAGAGCTGCTACCAGTTATTAGAACATGTCAGGTTTATTAACACAGGCGGTCTAATTAGCATCTTATTAAGCTGCAGAGTCTTTTCTATCAGGGAACAACTTTATACTCGCACCTTTAATGATGAACCAAGAAGGAATGTAGTGAAAATGGTGATTTTATTCAAAACCTTGATCATAAATACTTTAAAATTAGCTTCTGGCTTATGGCAGCCATACAGAAATACAGGTATAGATTTTCTGTCGCTGACGTATCAATTACGGCTGAAATGATTAATCGGATTAACCGATTATTGGAATAAGCGTCAGTTACTTTAGTAATAGATTAACTGGAATATACAGACTTAAAAAAAACATTTGCTGAAAAAACAACAACCCATAATCCAAGTAATAATTAATTCAAAACTGCAAAATGATCAATTATCAATATTTTGCATCTAAAATTAAAAACTTAACTTAAGGAATACTGTCATTAATTACTGTCAAAATGTTTGTATTTTTGCATTTTTAATCTTGTAAAAAGGCTTTAATCTCAGTAACTCAATAGAATAATTGATTAATAAAATTTTATTTTATTTAATCGATATAAAAAAATTGTACATTAATATATGTGTGATGGCTCCATGCTGGTCCCAAGAAAAGTTTAATATTTTCAAATATTTGAGCATTATTTATATTAAAACACTGCAATTCGTATGATGTTTATATAAGGTACAATGTAAAACACATTTATTACAAAAACAACCTAAATCTTTGGACCCCAGAACTTGGCGCCCTGGGCTACTGCCCCTTTATGCCCCGTCAGAGTTTATCCACAGTGTCAGGAATAACCAGCCTCCATTTTATTCACTAATGTCATCAAACTGGAAGTTGTCCATATTTGGAAAACAATCAAAGCTGAGTCTATAATAATTAGATATAAGCGATAGAAGACAGCTTTCTCGTTTGCTTCCATGAAAAGCCAAATTTTCATAAAAGCTAAACTTCCTTCTGAAATCACTTCTGTTGTAAATATTGTCATTATTTACATTTGCTGAAGTAATTAATTTTTCTGCTCTGTTCAGAGCTGCAGACTTAATAACATTTCTCTCAGGTTGTTTGGAGTTTTCTCTGCTTCGTGATTCTTTCTTGCTGGCACGCTCCGCCGGCTGCAGGGAGTTCATCAGCGCTCTGGGCGACCCGGCGGGTCACAGATCAGTGGCTGCAACACGAGCCATAACTCAGCCTCTGCAGTGTCACAGACAAGAGGCAGGCCCATCCATAACCGGCCTGATTACCAACGCACTCACAACACCGCCCAACCCAGATGAAGACACTCGGGAAAACTCAGACTGCCTCCACAGGAATAACTCAGCCAACAATAACGCTCGTTTACGACCTTAGTAACTTTAAACTGTATATTTGTATTCTATGGAGCTCAATTAGGGCCATCTGGTTTGCTTTTTAGAGTCTGAAAAAAGAATTTAAACAAAAAGTTTTAAAACTGAAAAAAGATTTGAAACTGAAATATAATTTTAAACTGAAAAAAATGTTTGAAAAAAAAGTTTGGAAACTGAAACATAATTGCAAAACTGAAAAAAATATTCAAAGCTACGTTTAAGATTCAAGGTTTTATTTTTCACTTTCAAAATTATTTTTGAAAATAATTTGCTTAAATCTATTTTTTTCTTTCAGTTTCAGAATTTTTGTTTGTGTGTTTTGAGCCAAATTTATGGCCACAATTTAGCTCCATAAAAATACCAACTTACAGAAAATGACAAGTTATTATTAACCGCCTGAAACATTTTATTTTAGGGATAAATTCAATTTAAATGTCAGAGTAAATTATAATAGTGGAAAACATTTCAGATGAAGGTAATAAAGCAGAGAATGTTGCTTTGCATCTTAAAGCTACAGATCAGTTTCCTCTTAGTTTTGCAGCGATTTGCACTGGAAACCAGACAAAAATACCTGGTAAGATTTTGTCTTTGCAGAGTAAAGGTGAATTTTTCAGTGTGGAAATCTTAAATACTGTAAAAACTAACAGGGTTGAAGTCCAAACCAGGTGTCCTGCATAGAGCTGCTACTGTAATCCAAATGTAGTGGAAACCACTTCAGAAACGTATCTAAGATCTCTCCAGTAATTTCTTCTGGGGTTAAAAGAGCTCAAGTGGTGAAAAAAGATAAAATCTGATGAACGTAACGTCTGCACTGCGCTAAAGGTGAGCAGCTCAGGGTCTGATTAAGACATGAATTTAAAATGTAATTAAAAAGTGAGCAGCTCTTCTGTGACCCGACAGGACCGACAGCACAATCAGTATTCCTGCGTACTCCTTCTCACAGCGCCGCTCTGAAATGTTAATTACTCAAAAAAAGAGAGGAATATTTCCACTTATCACATTTCCAGTTCATCAGGAAGTAATGAAACTGATTCATTTCAGGCTTCAGGTGCTTCCAAACATCCTTTCTCTCAGATTCTCTTCAAAGTCCCATCATTCGTGTTTGGATGTGGCTTTGGTGGCGCCGCCTGCAGCTGCCAGCCTGTTTAATCAGCGGCTCGATGTCGTCTGGAGGTTAATTACAGCTCTGATGAGAACCAATGGTTGGGAGAAACAACAGGTAATGTACCTGAGTGTCAGTCTGAATTATTTAGTTAAAACAGGGAGCAGGATGCCTCAGTATGCAGATATAATCAGGCTAATTATACAGCAGGCTGCCAGAACTACTGGGAGTTTAACTGTTTATCACAAACTTTGGCAATTATACGTACATTACGACGGACGGACGGTAAAAGAGACGCTGCCGGCTCGAGGTTAAAGGTCGGTTATTACATTTGATTTCAGTTGGATGTTGGCTCTGCCGACCCGTTGGACCAGAACCAGCTGAACTCCCCGTGTAATGACTACCTTCATTTAACCTTTAACCCCCGACGCTCATAAATAAAAACTGGAGAATCTTAAATGAGGGTTTCGTCTCATTTCTGATCTCCAGTTAAAACATGAATAAAATCACCTAATAAAAAAAAGACTTTCCACAGAAACAACTTGACCCGACTGCTGCTCTCACAAATCATAATCTACAAAATGTGACTTTTTTTTAACCAAAATATACAAAAAACTTAATATGAAAATAAAAACGAAATAAAAACAATTAAATAAAAATATCTGACATGACATTATTTCAGGCCAGTATTTGGCTGGGAGTCTGTGTGGATCTGCAGATTTCCGCTCCAGCTCTGGGGATCAGCTGTCAACAGGTCTGGGCTTTGACTAGGCCACTCCAGAACCTCTACCTCGTTGTCTCTAAACAGTCGCTGTAGCTTTAACTGGATGCCTTCTGTCTGAAAAGTAAATGTTTTCTCCAAAGCCGAAGTTCCCTTTTAAACTTTCCATCACCACAGCATGATGCTGCAACCACCATGCCTCAACGGTGATCTTCTGGTCGTCGTGTCGAAGGACCAGAAGCCTCCATTTTGGTCTCTTTAATCGTCCCATTTTGTTGGACCTCTTTGTCTTGTTATGATCTTGCGATGATGTTGTCAGATCTTGTTGCTGAATAACTTTGAAACTGATCCAAAGACGCGGCGGCCATTTTTACTGCCATAAACAAACAGTAATGTGTGACATCATGAGGGTCACCTGAGGGTCATCTGATTGCAGTTGCATTTAACTGGTAATATGAGCAAAAAAAAACCAATGATTTCAGCAAAAATAATAAAAATTGGGCATCAAGATCTGCTGTGAGAACGTTGACTGAACTCAGAAAAAATGGAGAAGAAAACAAGAACTGGGTTTGTTGTCCATGAAGAACAAAAGGGGAAAGGAGGAAAAATACTTATAATTAAAAGAGAAAGAAAGAAAGAAAGAAGAAAAGGATCAAAAAGAAAAAGTGAAATAAAGTTGGCGCAGGGTTTTTATCGTCAAACTTTGTGTTCATTTCATGGTTTTGTTCAACAAATATGGAAGCATTTCACTGCCAAAGCTCAGAAATCATTCAGGAGCGGAGTCTCGTTAAAACATGAAGCCAAACTTGGTAAAATGAGACGAGTTTTATATCTCGGTATAAACAGGAAAGTTTCTCCTTACAACAACATATAAATCTGATCTCATGAAAACGAAGTTTGTTGTTAATATTTAAGTGTCACATTAAAACGAGACGAGTTTTACATCTCATTATAAAGAAAGTTTCTCTTTATGACAACATCTAAGTTCATGAAAACAAGGTTTCTTGTTAAAATTAGTTTCTCAGAGCAACAAGTTTTGAATGCAAAGATTCAAGTCAAAACTTAATATGAGAAACTTTAACATGAGGAGAAACTCGTTAACACCAGACGAGTTTTTATCTCAATTTAACGAGAAAGTTTCTCATTATAACATCTAAAACAAATATTATGAAGACAAAAGGTTTCCCGTTAAAATGAGAGTTTCTTGTTAAAACAAAAGTTTATTTCTCGTTATAATGAGAAACTTTCCGGCAGTAATGAGGAAGGTTTGATGCAAAACGTGTCAATATGAGAAAGTTTCTTGTTATAACAAGTTTAGCATCTTGTTGCAAGAGAAAACTTTCTCATTTAATGAGTTCTGCACAAAGTTTCACATTAAAACATGATTTACATCTCACTTTAACAAGAAACTTATTATGAGTTTGCATAGCAGGAAAGTTTCCCATCATAACAAGATGCAAAACAAATTAAATTTCCTATAGTCACTTATTGACTTTATATAGGTTTTATATTGTAATCTCTACAAGAGTATTAACAGTTATAGTTCAACTACAGCTTTTATTTTTGCAGTTTCTCTCACTCCAGCAGAAAGGTTGGAGTATCTGATTATTTTATAATAATATTCCTGTTTTGGATCCAATTAGAAGGAGATTATTCCAGGTTCTGAGGTTTTCCAGCTGCAGCTCCTCCAGAGTCACCATGGATCTCTTGCTGTCCAGGTTGTATGGTTAGCTGGACGTCCATGTCCCGATGCGTCTGCAGGTCCATCCTGTCTCCATGTCCACATGATGGATTTATCACAGACTTTGGATGTTACTGTAGAACCAAACCAACTTCCTCCCTGGCCTGCTGCTGGGTTTCTTGGTCTTTGTGATTCTATTTGTTCTCTCCTGTCCAGGCAGGTGGTTCCACTGGACCTTAATTAGGATTTTCACATTAAAATGCATCATTTTCCTTCAAAATGTGGGAAACAGATCCCCTTTGAATAAATAATATTGTAGATTATACTGTTAAAAGTGTATTAATTGTTAATTTTTAAATTAATTTTAATTTATTCACCAATTAGTGTACAAAACAAACATTACAGACTAACAAACAGAGGCATTGATCTGCAAAATAAGTAACCAATTAGATAAGAGAATGAACAACAACAACAACAAATGAATAAATAAATAAAATAAACAAACATCCACTTAGAACAAAGACAAAACACAGACCTTAACAAAATGATGTCACAGCAAAACATTGAATTGTTCAGCATGTCAGTTACGATTATTTTCCTTTTCTCTAATATTTCTTATGATTAATCACACAGCAGTGGAAAGAGAGGGAGGAAAAAATATGCCGCAACAAAGCAAAAAAAAAAAAAAAGTAAATAAATTGAAGATAACTAAAGAAGACGTTTTGTGATCTTAGTAACTTAAACAAAATCAAAACTTTTCCATTCAAGTCGATATTTTACCCAAACCTGCTCCTCTCTTCATCAAAACCAGACAAACCTGAGAGACTTTCCCAGTCCGCCTGTTTTATTAATAATAACGGAATTCATGCAGGAAATCCAGTTTAAAATGAAAAACACCAACTTCGTTGTTTATCATCCGCCAAAAACCATAGAAGAAGAAAATACGCGCTGTTTTCGCGCGTAAAGACACCAAAACTTTCCGTAAAAACTGGTCATGAGAGGCTGGAGTCTCGGGGTTCCCCGTACCCACCTGCTCCGTGGATGTTCTCCTCGCAGGAGTACCAGATGCCGGTGTGGAAGCGGCGGAACAGGAAGCGGTCGTCCCCGGTCTCCCAGCTGTAGTGCACCTTGTTCTGGTCCGTCTCGTTCACGCCGTAGTCGATGCAGTTGTGGCGCCGCTGCTTGCTGCAGTTGGGCTTGGGGACGCGCTGGGTGCCCTCGCACCAGTAGGTGGTGATGAAGGCGGTGGTGGAGAACAGCAGAGCCGCCAGGTTCAAACACACCGACAGCAGCGCGCGACATTTCCGCGTCGTCTTCATGGTTTCCCGCCAGAACCATGCGGGACGGTCAGAGAGGCGGCATGGCGCGGCGGCTTTACGCGCGGCTCCTTCCTGCGGGTCGGTCCTCAGCAAAATGACAGCCGTCCTCTGTCCATCTGCTCCGCTGCTGAGTCAGAGGAGGAGAAGCGAGGCTGCCAGCGGAACACCCCTCTTTCTGTCCCTCTGACGGCGGCTTGTGCGTCATCACCTGGACCGAACCGAGCTCACACCGCCAGCATCTCACCGATTAACATCTGTTTCACAAAATACACTTAGGATGCAAAACAGAGGAACAGCAAACTCAGAGGTGGGAAGAGAACCCCAAAATTATACTCAAGTCAGAGCAGAACTAAGTAAAAGTAAAAAGTGTCGGTCCAAGACATTATTCAAAGATAAGAGTCAAAAAGTATTTGGTAAAAAGTCATCAGAGTAGATGATCAAATGATCAAATTATACTTAAAAATTACATCATCAAACAGACTAAATGTAAAGTTAAGTGCAAATTTTGGTATTTTAAAGACCAAAATGACAGTAATTCATATAAGTAACAAAAAAGAATTAGGCAAAAGAAAATGTTCCGTATCAGTTTCTTTTAATATAAAACTTATGAAACTTTGAAAAGTTTCATAAAACTGTGTGTATTTTTTAGTGCACTTTTAACACTAAAATTGTTATTTTCTTTAGGTGAAAGGCATGAAAACAGTTTGTCACTGTTAGGAAGCTGTTTATCTCTTGAAACAGATTTCCAGAACGTTAGTGGAGCTAAACACATCAGCATGGAGCCAGGCGTACCTTCTATAGGAAAGGAAAACAAAGAGACGATGACACCAACAGCTCCATCCAAGAAAACAGTGAGCCAGAGAAAAACCTTCTGCAGAGAAAACCTTTAAAAATAGAAACATTTAAAACACACGTCACCAACAGCAGCAAAGGCTCCACTCAGAAAGCCAGAGGGACTTTCTGCATGAATGAAGCACAAAGAGAACACAGTTATCTGTTCCAATACACGAGAGAATATATTTATATCATAATATATAATATATAAAAATAAAAAATGGGAGCACACAGTAACGCATTTCCATTAATCATAGAATATTGCAAATTGAAATTACAAAAATAAATGTTCTTAAAGGAAACAAGCTAATTGAGAAAAGCTGGGAAGAGGTGGTTTTACAGCCGTATCCAAACACTTTTTTTACATCGTGAGTCACATGATCACCGGCCGGATGTTGCTACTGGCAGAAACAACGAAGAAGACGACAGGAAGTGACAAGAGGATGATGTTTGTTTTTTTCACTCCAGAGCTCTCACTGCATCGCAGTTTATAAAAGGTTTAATTCGTAACTCATCAGTAAAATGGCCGACTACAATTTCCCCAAAGCGCCACATACTAACCACTCTTTGGTAGGCGGGGCTTGTCACTCTAAAGCCTGAATAAGACNGTCACATGATCACCGGCCGGATGTTGCTACTGGCAGAAACAACGAAGAAGACGACAGGAAGTGACAAGAGGATGATGTTTGTTTTTTTCACTCCATCAGCGCTCTCACTGCATCGCAGTTTATAAAAGGTTTAATTCGTAACTCATCAGTAAAATGGCCGACTACAATTTCCACATACTAACCACTCCTTGGTAGGCGGGGCTTGTCACTCTAAAGCCTGAATAAGACACCAACGTCTCCTCTGATTGGCTGATAAATGATTAGCACCATAGCTAAGTTATGAATATATTTCATGTAACCTTTTACATCCGTCACTGCCATGATTTTTATTGGCTCATCACGTTCCCAGCTTATTCATGTGTGATTTTAATTTAATTTCTTATTTAATAGAAATACCATAATTGCGAAATTGTCTTTTTTTTTTTGCATTAGCAGAATATAGACCTTTGGCAGCTAATTAGCAATAGCGCCAAAAGAAATGCAGATAAACACGTCGGCACTGAGGCAGAGATGCTTCTATGAAACAGAAAACAAGCAACACAGAGAAAGTAGCACCAAATCGGTACCAGGAGAGTTTACTGTAAGGAAAAATTAGAGTTACTGGCAGAAATGTCTTTGTCACCAGACCCGTTCAGGAAATAGACCCAGCCAGAACTCGGCTATGGCGGTGATAAAAGTTTCTGCCGCAGAGACTTAAAGCTTTAGATTTTACTTTTTAAGATTTCATCCACTTTAACATTCTCTATCAACCTCATGCTACAGGGAGTTTCCCCCAAATATCAAGGCTCGCCTTCAAATCAATAAATCAAATTAAAAAAGAGATGAAAGAGACGAGCAGCTTGTCTCGTTTCATCCCATATTCTGAGCTCTGCAGGTACAACAGCTGCTCTTTCTTTATGCAACTCTGGAACATTTTGCAGAAACGGTGGATGTGTAGAAAGGGACTTCTCACTGATGAGCCGGCAGGGATCTGGCATGAAAACCCCGGATGACAAGGCCGAGCCGCCCACCTCACCGATCCATCAGCGCTCATTTTACAGCTCCCACCTCCAGATCGATGCGCCGCTGTCACTGTGTGCTGTACATGTGATGTATGGCGGTGCCTTCAATCAGACTGACAAAGCTTCACAGGAGTCAATAAAGTGAACAGAAAACTGTTGATGAATGCAAGGTTACGCTGTGAGATGTATCTGCCTTCAGAGGCGGAGAGCCTGAAGTATTAATGCTCCGTTTCTGTTGTTTTCTTATTGTAACAGCACCAAGAAATCAAGCAGATAAGAGCGGCTCCAGGCTGTGGTTTGACTTTGGGAAGAAAAAGAACCCAATAAATACTTAACTGTCCAAATAAAAAGATCCTCCAACTCCATCCTGAGAGCTGAAATATAAAAATAAGACAAGATGTGAGCAGGGAAACAGGATGAGAGATGAACAAAATGCTTTAATAGAAACCTGCCTGCCAAATAAAACTGTAAGGAGGGTGAATTAACCAACAAACTCAACTGAAATTTCAGTCAAGTGCAAAATTCTCATAACAAATTCTTTAATTTCCAACAGTTAAAATGGTAGCTAACAAGTTTGATAAGCTAGCTTCTCCACCAATCAGCTGTAGTTGAGGTGCATCAGCAACATTCACACAGCAGGTTTGATCAGTTTTTGCAGAAATAGAATAATTTCTGTTTGTGGTCAATCATGGTACTACTTAAATGTGACTGCAATCATCTTCTTTGGGGACAGTTTCCGATCTCAAAGCGAACCACAGGCTCAGAAGAAGAACGTAGATGACGTCACACAGCAGCGTTCTGCTTACGGCAGAAATAATGGCTGCTGAAAACAGCCAGATGTCCAACAGTGGAACTGTTGATTTGCATAACTACACTAACATCTCTGCTACTGCTGAAGCTTCAGTGGATTTTTAACACTAAAACTGAAAGCCGTCAAAGTATTTGGTTACTGTTAGGAAGCTGCTTAACTTATTAACAGATTTCCAGAAAGTTAACAGACACGTCAGCATGGAGCCAGGCGTACTTTCTATAAGAAAAACAGAAGAATCGTCTGGTTTCTTCTGGTGCAGAATGATGATGGCAGAGACCTGAAGGTCGTATAAAATGCAACATGACCGTTCAGACTGCAGATGCTTTTAGTCCCATATGAAAGTGGAACAGAAAGAGTTGATTTGGGATTTATTACACGTTTGAAAAGAGTCTCAAACATGTTGCCAAGCAACAAATATTAGTTTGGACTGAAATAGAGAACAAGAATCTGAACGGTAACTTTAATTAGAAAACACATCAAAATATTTGTCTCCAGGTTTTTTGTGCTGCAGAGTTTCCTTAATCCACCAGAATAAAGCTGCAACTCATAAAGAGCTGCAGTCTCCCTCTGCTGCCCCCACAAACACATCCACACATATTTGGGAGTGTTGTTGGGCAGACGCCATGTTGGAGATTTCCCACCGGATGGATCAGGCCATCTGCGTTTTTTCTCCTTCGCCCCGTCTTTGTTTGCAGCCTGAATTAAATAGCTGCACCAGCAGGTAGATCACGACGTCCGAGTTAACACGGCTCACTGCAGCAGCAGGTAACGCAATACGACCCCAGGCTGAACATCATCAACACACCCCTGCAAAGCGCTCACACACAGCTCCGAACCCATCTCAGCGTGTGAAGTGAAGATAATAAACAACAAGAACTCCAGGCTGGAGCATTTTACAAGTTTGGGGAGTTTTTTGGGAACACACTGTTGAAGAGTGTGAAGGAAAACTCTTCTAAGATGCTATTTATTTACACAGGAATTAAATAAAACTTATTTTTCTGACATTAATGTATTCATCACATTTCACTCACATTTCAATAATGAAATTTAGATATTTTTGTGCTTTGCTCTTATTTTAATCAGTCAAATCATCTTCTTCCATAGGAAATTTATAAAAATGCACTAATATACGAACAAGATGACTGTCAGCTATTTTTAACTCTTTTTCTTTCATTTTACTTTAATTTGCTGCTTTGTTTACATGATATTTCAACATTTACTTAGAAAACCAATAAAAAGCAGCACAAATGTAACAAATGCACTTTTATTTTTTGTCAAGTTAAATATTTACGAGATATTTTTGAGGTGCAGCAGGAACTGGTCCTCAGTTCTGTTAAATCTGGGATGCAGCTCTGAAACAAAAAGATACGGACTTTCATTCATATTCCATATTTGAACACGGACCTTCCCCTTGTGCCTGTTTTCCTTCTCACTCAGAGGAGAACCAAAGGAGGAACAAAAAATATCCAATAGAATAGTAAAATGTAGCATTGTTTATTTTCCAGATGCGTTGTGCCGTTCTAAATCATAATGAAGTAACTATGTTACCTTCAGTGGTCATAGAAATGTTGTATCTATCAGATATTACTTAAAATAAATTTGATTTTGGGATTTAATGCCTTGAAATTGGGCCTCTGTCTCTTTAAAAACTCCTGTCCTTCCTGAAACTCGGTCTCCAGGAAGCCATCACAACATGGCTCCTCTATTAACGTTTTACCAGCGTTGCTCTGAGAAGCGGCTCCGTTAATGAGCTCAGCTTTCAGGTGTTTGCTAACTGCTGGTGGCTAGGCTGAACATTTTGACTTATCCACTTGCAGCTTTGGCATCCTTGAAGATGAGGCAAAAAAAATCATGGGATTTGAAAACTGGTTAGCCTGCTGTCTGTGACCTTCTGCAGCAAAAACTGTAACAATAATTTAAAAAAAAAACTGAACAGAATGAAAAATTTGAACCAAACAGAACATAAAGATATCTGCACAGCACCAGGAGACTTTTCTGATCCCACTGAGACTCCAATTACACAAGAAAAGGGCTAAAAAATGGATTTCCATGAAACTACAGTTTCCATTTGTCTTGGAAACTGTAGTTTCCAAGACAAATGAATCCCTCCTTTTAAGAATAATCACATTGCGCCAATGCTAAGGAAGTCTTTTTGAAACTTCTTTGGAAAATGTTCACATTATGTCCTCATGAACGAGTCATGTTGTGGTTCATTCCTGCGTTTAGGAGCCTTTTTATTCCTGAATGGAACAAAAACTAGCAAAATAATATTTAAAAAGTGAATCTAGAGAAAAACTCTGGCTGTTAGGAAGGAAAAAATATAAAAATGAGGCTTGACTGATGACTTTTACAAAACATTTTGTGTAATTATTTGCACTTTCTCTCATTTCTTTGCATGACAGCAGTGTTTCCCATGTTTGATGACTCCAACCCATCGGATGAAGTCAACAGCAAAGTCGAATCCCTCCAGCTGTTCCTGATCCTATTAACTTAAACAGTCATTAAAATGAAGAAATGCAGCCTGAAAACGCTCACGCGCGCTCACTGCATTCCCCAGAGGACATTACGTAACAAAATAAACCCTAACCTTATTCTAAACAAACCTAATCCTCATTCATTTCATTAGCAATGCTAATACCCGACTGGCTTCAGAACAAGTCTGAAGAGTGACGACAGCATCTATTTCTGACAATCACTGCCTCTACAAGTGAAAACATTTGTAACTTTACATAACTATAACTTTATAGCGTCTTAGTTTTTAAGATTCTTTGTAAATAAAAAGCTCTTCTCTTTATTTCTGCCTCAAAGCAACAAGAGACTCTAAAATCATCAATTTATTTTATCAGACAGGAAAATTTGCTGCAGGAGGCATCAAAATCTGAGAACAGGGGTGTTCAAAGTGCGGCGCGGGGGCCACTTGGGGCCTTTGGATTGATTTTGTGCGGTCCCAACTGCAGTTTCATGAATGATGCAAATGTGAGAGAGACTTTTTATCTCGGGATGAAATTGTTACCAACATAATTTTACTGCAATGGAAAATGTTCATTACAACAGAAAGTATTCATGTTTTTATTACCAAACTTTTGTAATTAGTTGAACCAGAGACTTTTACTGAACCAAATCAGATCTAATTAATTTATTAAGCTTGGATAAATATATCAAGAATATTGAAAGAAAGTGACCAAATCCTGATTTATAACTGTGAATTAATTTGTTTGATAGAAAATGAAACTGAAAACTAGATTCCTTTCTTTTGAAAGAGTAGAAAAAAATATTTTTTCACTTTGGGATCTATGATGAATAAAATCTATTTCATACAAAAAAAATAATCTGACTGCTTTATTTGCTTAATTTTAAGTTATTTGTGTGTTTTTTTATTTTATTTTCTTGGCTCAGACGTGTTGATGTGATGATTAAATTATGTTTCTGGAGTAAACTTCCTCCATAACCTCAAAAATTTACAAGAAAAAAAACTCAGAAAATTTCTAGTAAAACTCTGACATTTCTGTGTTTCAAAAGTCAGAAATGTTGACATTAGACTCAGAAATTTTCTAGGATTATACCAAAAGAATTTACTTTTGGTGCTTTAAATTTTCCTTGTTTTTTTTTAAACTTCAGGGATTAATCTAAAGAGTTTTTTGCTGATTTTTTTTCTATATACACTGATCTTATTAAGTCATCATAAAAGACAAAAGAGAAAACTTACAACTGCAGAAATCTGACGACGCTCCATTTCAGTGTCTTTTTCTGAGGTTTTCGTGTCGTTTCCATCAGTGGTTCTTGGTGCAGCGCCCCCACAGGCCAGGAGGGGAACAGGTTTCGCAAAGGGTTTGGCAGGTTTGACTCAGTGAACCACAGCAGAAGGAAATGCAACAAATGCTGCCGTTTTGGTCCCAAATTGAATCATATCAGTTATGAAAACTGCTTGAAGCTCATTAGTTGTTACTTTGCTGGCTAACGAAAATTTAATCAGTGTTTTTAGAAACTTATCTAGAAAAGATCAGTTTCCAAACATTCTGGAAATAACTAAAGGAAATAATCTGTAGCCAGCCTCACATTCCCACATAAATGCTGCCAGTGTTATCTTGAAAAGGGGGGAGCTATTTGTGCTCCAGCAAACAGAACAGATTTAACAACCTCTTGGATCATAACAGCAGACAGCTCTTTAATAATTCATTAGTCATTAACTTCACTCTCAGAACAGTTGCAGATTCTGCTTAGCTTTGGGTTTAACTGAGTTTATCACATTGTTGGGCTCAAACACTCAATATAGAGAGCTGCAGCTTCTCTGATTCACCTGGGAAGGTCAGATTGATGCCTAAATTTATTGCCTACTGTGGCATATTTATACTGCATCTAAATCTAAAAACACATTTTGTTCGACCATTGCTGACTTTTTTGTAATATTGAATAAAATCCAGCTAGCTGCTCCTTGTTTCTTAACATTTCCCAGCAGCATAGTGTTTGCATTAGTTTATTTCCGTAAATGTTGTCCATATTTTCTGGCGGTAGCCGCCAGTAACCTGCAGGTTATTCAGCCCGCTGCTGAAATGTTTCCCCTCCTGCTAATCAAACATTCGGTCTGTATCTGCGTCCAGCAGCCGCTCATATCAGCACCCAAACCTAAATGACTTCCACTCAGAAGGTCACCTCCACGTTTTTCACCCATTTTATAGGCTCCGTTTTTTTTTTTTTTTACAAAATACAGAATAACTCATTATTCTGCAAATAAAGTTTTTAAGATGTGAAATGAAGCTGGAATAAATATATAAACTCATTCATTCATTCATTCATTCATTCATTCCTCCATCTCTTGTTTCCTTCCTTCCTTTAAATGAACATAAATGACTAATAATTCTTGTAACTTGTGTCTGGAAGTTGATCAGTGATCGTATGTATTGACTCCACACGTCTCTCTCTCTCCCTCTCTCTCTCTCTCTCTGTCGTCATGGCGGCTCTTCTGCTCTCTGACTGTAAATCACCTCCGTCATGATTTAATTTCACACCTGCTCAGACGAGCTGCTTCTCAGGTGAAATGGGACTCCGGTGTCAGAACCTGACGCTCCGTCTTGTCTCTGCCCACTCGGACTTGATTCATGCGTTCAGCCTGAAGGTCATCTGAAGATCTGACCCCTTCTCTCAGCTGAAACTGGAACAGAGCCGGTGGGCCGCGTGTGAAACGTAAACCAGCTGCAGGATCTCCTGATGTTTCAGGCTTTCATCAGGTGTTAAAGCTGCAGGATGTTGTTTACAGGTGAGAAGTGGAACAAAACGCATCTTTCTAAACAGTATTGTTTTATGGAATACATCTGAAATATTTGAAAGAAAATGTAGCGTGGGGAGCTAAAATACCTCAACGCAACACTACTTGACGCTAAAGCAAAGCAGCCAATCCAAAAGCGTCATTTATTTTCCTTGGCGCTGATTGGCTGAACCCCAAAGAGTAAAAATATGGAAAATTGTAGATGTTAGCTTCTGCAGTATCAATAAAAGTGTATTAATGTTTGGTGTTCAGAGAGGATCTAAAGCATGAATGGATTTTATTTGTAGGTAGACGTTAACTCCCGCTAATACCGAGGGTCCAATGTGTAACAATTTGACAAACTATAGAAAGAAGTGAAAATGTTATGCAGTTTTAGCATCGCCAAATTCCTCTTATAATCTTTAATTGGTAGGTTAATCAGCCTTTAAGTTGATTCAAAATAAATCTCTTTCTTATATGTAGTAGAAAATTCTTCAAGGAAGACCTGGAGATTTATTTATTTATTTATTTATAAATTTATATATAAATTTATTTGCTTTTTAATTGAAAAATAAATGTATTTATTTATTTTCAACAGGAAGTTTCATCATGAAAACTTTTATGTAGAAACATAAAACATATTTGAATTCACAATTGGTCCATCAAAATTTCTCTTTTGACTAAAACCCAAATTTTTTCAATCCACTAGATTGTAATCTATTGTCACAGTGAGGCACAAATCAATTAGGCATGTTTCTGGTTTATCCCATCAATTTGCCTCGCTAAACTTTCATGGATCAGCGTGCCTGATGAAGGGAGGGAGGGTGAAGTTTGGACAGAAAGGCTGAAGTTGTAAATCTGCATCCTCGCCACTGTGCGGGCGGAGAGTCGGCCTTTACGGCGGAGGA
Organism: Poecilia formosa; assembly: GCF_000485575.1. Taxonomy (NCBI): domain Eukaryota; kingdom Metazoa; phylum Chordata; class Actinopteri; order Cyprinodontiformes; family Poeciliidae; genus Poecilia; species Poecilia formosa. The sequence continues at coordinate 1,473,418 of NW_006800109.1, forward strand.
CGGCTGACTGATGGCCGCCGCCTGGCAGAGCGGGAGGAAAGGAAGGGGACGGATGTACGCTCCGTCTTTTCTCACTTTCAGCTGACAGAACCGAAATCCTCAATCTAAAGGCAACTCTTTTACTTCCTGAACAGAAACTAAACGCGACTTCTGTTGTTTCTGAACAGGCGTCGAAGGAAACCTGCAAATGATTTAAACCAGATGCAGATCTTCTACTTGTGTTATAGGGTGGCCACCCATCCCTAAAATACAGAATCGCCCCGTATTTGGCTGTTAAATGTTGCGATTTGTTCCATATTTCTATACATGTTTGACAGTTTGGATAACCTGACTTCATATGAAGCTATAAGAATGAAGGAAAACATGCCAACCAATGTCATTTTAACCAAAATATGAAAAAAGTACTAAAATTTTAACTAAAGCAAAACAATATTACACTAATGATTACTAATAAAAACTACCAATTACTCTATAACACTCACTGAATTAGACAAAGAGCCACCACCAAATAAAACTCAACTACTATAATAGCTCTGATATATACCTTACATAAACACATAAAAATGCTTTTGGCTCTAATGGAACCCCATATTTTGCACTTCTTGAGGTCATTTTTGTCTGATTAAAACCGATCTTACTGATTTGCAACATTTCGGCCCTGTGTTTTGTGGATTTCCACGGCTGTCTGTCAGTTAAACTGAGTCTTCTTAGCGGAGGAGTCGTCGGCTCTTTAATCCTTTGAGCCTGAATTGAAATTCAGCGGGGCCCCTCCGCCTCGGGGCCGGATCTGATTCAGAACCCGGAGCCTCCGCAGTGACTCCTGGTCATCCCTCTCTTCTGAGCGCCCATCTCTCATGTGCCAGGATTAGTTTGGCGTTGACTTGGACCTTGTTATTTAAAACCTCGTCCTCACTTTCTAACAACATCCAGCTACCTGATCCACGGAAGAAGGAAAAGTCCAATTTCTGAGTTATTTTACTTTGTAATGAAGGTGTCAGGAGGGATGTGAAAGGGAGGAAACCTACCATAAATTTGCACCTGTAGGAAGCGTCTGCATGTCCGTGCCGGTCCGGCTGCTTTGTGACTTTATGTTTTATTCAGCTTCTTTTCTTTCTGCTTCCAGCTTTCTGACGATGAATCTTTGGCAGCTAAAGGAAGACAGAAAGTTTTTCCATCCTGATGTTTAAAAACGCTTTTCATTCAGGTTTATTTTGTCATACTCAAAGAAATAAGTCATTGACTTATAATCTTTTTCTTTTCAACAGGTCTCACATAATTTTGTTAAGTGAAAGCAAAACATATATATTAATCTGCCTTTATGAATTTATGTTTAACATAAATTAATAAATGAACTGGCTACTTCAAGTCACTTCAGACAAGAGTTAAATCAACTAACTATAACTTGTTAGTTTAACAAAGCAAACACTCTTTTATTGAACTTATTTTACATTTTTTCACTCAGCGTAAACAAATTACATTACTTGATTTCCACCAACTGATAAGTTTTTTAATACAACAATGTTTTTTCTAGTTAACTAAATTCAAGTTTGTCAACAGGTTTCACACAAGTGAATTGAGTAGGTTTAATGTAATTTATCTTCTTTATCTATCAGATCTTAAATATAATATTCTTTTGACCAAGTTAACAAGAACATCAACTGACAAAAACTTTCAAATGTCTCAACATTAGTAAGTTACTGAACTTATGAATCAACTAAAAAAGTCTAATAAAAATTCATCCTGATTAAATAAATCTGATTTTGTTGTCTCACTAAAATGTAATTAACTACAAAGCACCCCCAAATTAAGTCTGGTATCTTATTAAATATTATGATCCTGGGTGTTTTGTTTTTGCTTTTTTATTATTATTTGCTGTGTTTTAAGTTTTCAGTTCATTTCTCTGAGATAATTATCTTTAGAAAGCAGTTGGCTGGTATTATATTATTCACCTTTCGTTCTCCTTCACACCTGGTCCAAATCCCCCTGATTAGCTCAGCTGCATCCAATGAAGCGACCCGCACGCGCAGAAGACGAACCATGACGTCACACAGCAACGCTTTGTTTACGGAAGTAACAATGGACGCGCGGTTTACGAATCTATTTTTAGTTATTCAGAGCTGACAGCCTTGTCAGAAGATTATAACAAAATGAAGTAAACAAACAAACAAACAAAAATTATTATTATTATTAAGTTAAAGAAGGGAACAGTAACGGCCTTTAGCGTAGTGTTGACTGCAGCTTCCGGCGAGAAATCTGTGGATGTGGAGTCGCACCAGGAAATGTAAGATTATGTTGTGGTTTCCATTTAAATGTGTGCAAATCTTTGTCTATTTTCTGCAAAACTCGAACAAACACAATTTCGTTTTTACGTCGTGTTTTCATTAAATAAGAAATTAAATATGAATGAAATATGCGTGAATAAGCTTGTTCACGCAGTAAGTCATTAAAAACCATGGATGAAACAGTTATGAGATTACATGCAGCCATCTCAACTCAGCCATCAGAGGAGACGACGGGACTTGGAGCAAAAGCCACTTATGCTTTGGGGAGGCTACTTTTGGGAAAATTGGTGCAGAATTATGACGCATGTCTTGCGTCGATTACGTAAAAGTTGGATAAAATGTTACAGCACCTTTCAGATATTTTGCAATCAATTGGACACAGAATTCCATATATAATGTGGCGCAAATCAGATTTATTTTCTGGTGAAAAGATCGGATTTGGGATGTTCAGACCTCCGGTCAGATATGGGTCACATTCAGGCCAAGAAAGTGAAAAATCCAGTTTAAACCAGTCAGAAAAAATATTTTCTGAATTAAAGCATAACTTAATTTAAATTAGCTTCTGTTCAATAATCTTGAAGTTAAACCAATAAAAATCTAGATCCAAATAAAATCCATTAAACATTGCAGCAGTCCAGCTAAATAACATTTTACATAGAATTTAAATCTGCTCTGATAATGTCCTGCTAATCCATTTAAAGTTTTGTTGAATCATCTAGTCAAACACAAGGAGAATCAAATGGCGTTTAATTAGACTAAAACCAAAGCAAACATGATTTTTATGAACTTGTAATTGAAACGAAGCGTTTCTTTGGCTGGTCCTGATTTCTGGTAAACCTTTACTTCCTTATCTGAAAATCTGAGTCTGGCAGACAGCTGATTGGTCAGTTTCAATTATAACTTCCTGTCCTTATCGGCCCTCAGAGAGCAGGACAGATTCATTAGTAAATCTTTTTGTGTCTGTTTGTGCTCAGAGAGACGCGTCTCAGAGCCAGGTTTGCAGCGGAGAGATTAAACGACGCCTCGGAGGTTGGAGGAGAAGAATGTGTGTTTGCATGAAGGATCGATGGCTAATCCCAAACTTAATCTGGTGTCTGTGCTTTACATCGTATCTGTCCTCACTCTCTGCTGCCAGCTGAGGGGAACAAGATCGTTTGTGTCTGACAAAAAGCCGCGGTGATTCAGGAGCTGATGCTCCTGCTGGAGCCGAGGAAGACCAAGAGGAAGGCTTATCTCAGACTGGAAAACATCTACAGAAACAAAAACAGACGCAGCTGCTGGGAGGGATAATGACTTAAAAAGTTTCACTCAAACTGTTGGAAAGGCTGGATGCTCTTCAGCTTAACTGCACTGACAGAGAAAGGCAGCTGTTGATGTTGAATTATGATTTTCTTTTGTTGAAATCAGATTTTTTTAATCCTTCAGGATCAGAATTAGACCAGGAAATTATTTGAACTAGATGCAGATCTTCAACTTCTATTTTGTAGAAACTAAAACATCAGAACACACAGCTAGAGCTACCGGTGGGACAAGATTAAGATTTTTAATTGGAGGGTCTGTAATTAATTGAAAACTACATCGACAAAATGGGCAACATTCTGAATTCAAAAACCCTCAAAGCTGCAGTACGTAACTTTTATGAAGAAAATGTTTTTTATATATTTGCTAAAACTGTCAACAAACTCAGTTTGTTATAAGTCATATAATCTCCTCCACTTTCTCCCTGAGTTACATTTCTGCACCACTCCATAACAACCAATCACATCCAGGAGGCGGTTCTTAATGCTGTTTATCATCCTCATGTACTCGCTCCTTTGTGGCTATGCTAAGAAGCCTGAGCATTCACAACATGCTATGCTAGCTGCAGCATCGCAGAGAGCAAAGGGGGAGACTGATTGACAGCGCTAAGACCCGCCTCCTAAAATGATATTTTAGGTTTCACTGATATGTTTACTCCTTTTAGCGAGACTCGAACACAACAGTAGTCTTTTTCCAATCA
>NW_006800109.1:1477708-1498556 GCF_000485575.1 Poecilia formosa
AAGTTACATACTGCAGCTTAACAACAACATATGAGCTCCACAGCATTTATTGTTTTTAATTTGTTGTTTAGGTGATTTAATCATCATATTAGAGCAAAGTTCAGCTTTCCAGAGGTTCAGGAAGCTCTGGTCATCCATGGAGCTTCTTTTGAAACGTGGATGCTAACATTAACGTTAGCTGCTGCATGTTTAGCACTAAGATGATGTTTTAGGTTTCACTGATATGTTTACTCCTTTTAGCGGGACTCGAACACAACAGTAGTCTTTTTCCAATCAGATCAAATTTTGAAGCAGATATTAATCCCCAGTGAAACTGTCATTGCTGCTGTTAGCGGATGCTGCTTGTGCGTCAAATTTACAGGCGCACAAGAAACGTGCAACAAAGGTTCCACCTCCGGATTTTTGTAAGTAAAATACAAAATTAATTGTGTTAACATTTTTAGTGTGCATTACTATCCATTTCATTAAATTAACTCGTTAAAGTTCCACTCAGGGTTTTGTTGGAGGACTTGAAATCTTCACTTCAGACTCTAACATGCAGTTGTGTCACTCAAACTTCTCCCGACAGAATTATCTCAGAAAATCATTCAGTCTGTCCCTCCTGAGATCAAATCCTGAGCCAACGCTCCACTGCTCAGATTCATCCTCCCTCTTCTCCATCAGCGAGGAGGAATAACTCACCGGCAGCCCGCAGTAATATCAGCCTCCCTATTGATTACCGGGGTCGGCCTGGGAGAGATCGACTCCTGCAGAGATTGGAGGGACGCTCAGAGAGCTGCAGGAGAAAATGAACCGGAGAAATTATCCAGAAAGTCACATGCCACTTTGTTCCTGGAGCGCTCTTTTATTATTAAACGGAAAAATACAGATTGAATCAAGTTTATGGCAGCGAGAGGGACGGCGGCTGAAAAGCAGATAACAAAATGCACATCCTGACTCCTTCCTCCGACTGGAGCACAACAGTGGGGATGTTTTTGGGTTTTATGGGTTTTCTCCACATCTTTCTTCTGTTTAACATGAAGGGGAAATGTTAAACTTCATGCTGGTTTTGGGAACCATCAACCCTTATGTTGCACAGAGTCTTAATTTCAGTATTTTAAATAACAGATGAAGAAAAATATTTTTTGAACTCATCTCAGCTGCTATTTCTGAACCTTTTCTGCAGAATGTTTATATTTAAAATTCTGCGTGATTTTAAATATTTTTAACTTTTTAATTTTATTTTGTTTCTAAATATAATGAAAATCCAAACAAGCTCCAAGACGGCTTCGCATGCAGCACATTAATATTCTGTCATATTAGTTACTTTCTCTTAGAGAAACAAAAACAAAAAATGTTTTCTGGTTTTGTCCAACCATAGAAAACAAATTTACCTGATAGTTTGTCATAAGAAGCGACAGCTGTTTCTGTCTCCGTCCTTCAGGTGGGGAGCGTCCGTTCTCCAGCTTCACCTTGGTTACATACGACCTCGCAACACATCACCGCAAAATTAATTAAATTAGAAAATAGATGTTCATTGGAACAGTGACCTCCACGTTGTATTTGCACTCGTAAACTTACACACAGGACAAAACACACACTGTCGTTGTTTCTCACCACCTAAATCAACTGATGATGAATTTGAACCTTTAGAAACTGAAACATTTTGTTTCTCTGATCCAACATTCAGGTTTTTGATGAATGAAGTTGGTTTTCCAAAGTTTTTCAGTTTTATCTGTGGTCGATAAATAATGACAGTGTGGATTCGTTTTGTTTTTGTCTCTTCAGATCAGATTGGAATCATTTCTGAAGTTCATAACCAAATTTTTCTTGTTAAAACTCAGAAATTATATATTTTTCCAGAACTTATGAAGAGGAAATTTGGCCCAAGAATTTAACTGGATGGATGGATGGATGGATGGATGGTTGGTTGGCTGGTTGGTTGGATGGTTGGTTGGATGTGACATCTGACCTCAGAATAATTTCCCATCATGCCATTTTGCACAGAAACAGTGAATTTCTCGCTTGCTAATGTTTTTTTCTGACTCTCTTCCTGTAATGAAGGTCGTGTAGGTTAATGACGGCCACATTAGCCTCAGTAGACCCGGGTTATTTTCTGACTTTTGCCTGAAATAACTCGATAAAAAACAGCTCAACCAGGCTGAACTGGACAAAAGGAAAACTTAATGGAGGAATATTGATGTTTTCTCTTTGTTTTTTTCTGCCTCAGTGTAAAAACTCCTCAGTGAATTTAACCAACATCAAAATGAAAAGCAAATTATTTCACTCTGCCGCTTCCAAACAGTCAGACAGTCTGAGCAGTGAGCTTCAGCGATGGACCGGACTGTGAAGTGATTTATTTTAGGACAGTCACATCTGAGGTAAATAAAATCGATACAGAATCAAAATCAGCTTTTACTGAAGCACAACGACATTCGTTTCAGTGCAGCTCAGCCAAAGAAAAGACGAACAGACGTCTACTTCCGTCCTGGTAGACGGAGCCTGTCCACATGTAAAATACTTGGTTCAGTTTAATTCAAAAAGAAAAAAAAACTTGTGAATTCAGAGTGCAGAGATACTTTAAAGGCATTTTTTTTTTGCTATTAATAGTTTTCAGATTTGTGATGTGGCGTTCAGGAACAATCCGATTCTTTTGAACACTTCTTTAGCCTGAATGACAGGAAGCGAGTCTCAGTCTGCAGTAGCTATTATTATTATTCTATTAAAGTAAAAATATATTTATTTAATCCCTGAGTTTGGATGGATGGATGGATGGATGGATGGATGGATGGATGGATGGATGGACCATCTGTCCATCCATCATACTAAACAAACCTCTGTTTTAAAATAAATGCACCCCTGTCTGTGTTCTTCAGGTCTCCTCTAATCCCTATTACCTATTCACCTTTTTCAACAACACTTTTTCCTTCCTCTCAACTTTCCAATGTTTTTATTGGTCTCTAATAAGATTAACATTTTCTAAGGTGATAAATTTTAGATTTTAATCAGCTTTAGATCACAATCATCAAAACTAAGAGAAATAAATCAATCTGTGTCATAATATACAAGCTTTTAATTTAAATGAGTGAAATAAATGAACTATTTAAAGATATTAAACTACATCCAGATGCATCCATTTGGCTGAAAATCGGTGTGTTTATTAGCTCTGTGCTGTTTCAGTGGAGTCATAGCTGCAGTCCTGAGCTCCTCCTGTCTTCTCTGGGTGCTGAAGGTGATATTCTGGTGAAATTCAGCGGCTTTTCTCTGCTGCGTGTCGCCGGTAATGAAACACCTCCCACTGCCTGCGGAGGATGAGCGCTCACACTTCCACTCCAACCTCGTGGGGCCGGTAATAAATAGGAGCCGATTCCTGGCTGAGAGGAGTCCCGGCCGCGCAGCGAAGCATCTGGTGGAGCTGAGAAACAGGTGGCGGAGCGCGACCCGGACCACCTGCCCGCTTTAACTTCCCTTTTATGGAGGAAACAGGCGACTTTCTGTTTGGGAATGTTCTCATCAGAGCCGTCACCCTGTGGAGGTTTTTATTAAAACACCTGTCCGGCTCTATCTGAGCATGCACAAGCATCACCTTTCATCAAAGTGTTTCATTTTAATAGTACACATAATTAATCCTTTAAGTCAATCAACCAGGTTTATTTGTATCAGCAACAATAAAAACCCCAAAAAGTCTGAAAAACTCCAAATTTTACCAAGTATTTTTAGTCCAGTTCAGACATCTTGGCAAACTTGAAATAAGACAAACTATCTTAAAAGTAACTTTTCAGCAAAATATAGAGGCTTGTTTTAATTAAATTATTCTTTGAAAGACAATGAAAAAGCTGCAGATTTAACTCATAATCAGACACTTTTCTCAGATTATAGATGATCTGTCAGTATAACGAGCACTTATTCTGTCAACATCAAGGAAAAGGAATTATTAAAACAACATTGTTTTTTTCCTATATTTTACCATTTGTGTTTATTTCTTGTGTTCAGTTGTAATTCTCATTGTTTGGGTTTTGGATTTGTTTTATTAGATTACTAGTTTTGTTTGACGTTCAGATTTTTTCCTGCACCAACTGTTAAATATTTCCTAATGTTCCTGATTTTCTTTGACTAGACCCTTTGGTGCCATTTTCTCCTGCATCTCGGTGTATTTAAACTCCCGGCTTTTCGTTTCTCTTTTTCTGCTCTGCCAGATCTCTGGCTGCCTGTTGGCTCCTCTAGTTTCTTCTGATTTGGATTGCAAGCTAATTATTTTTCCTTCATTAAAAAAAAACACATTTTCCTCCAGCTTTCTGCTTTTGGGCTTTATTTAAAACATCAGGAAACATTTAGTGATTTCCTGACTGCAGGGGCTTTTAAACTCAGCTTTCTGAAAATGTAGGTTTACCAGTTAATTTGAGAAATAAATGAAGGTTAAATTCATTTCTATCTTTTGCTTAGATCCAAATTTACGATGGCGTATTAGGGCCATGACTGTACATAAAAACGAGGAGCAAATTTCTGCCAAGCAACTCAGAAATTTTGAGATTAATCTCCCCAGACTGGAATGCAGCTTAATTCTTTTGCCAATCTGAATAAATTTGTCTTCAGCTGCATTTTAATTTATATTTGGTTTTATGTCACATCTGTGTTCTTACTTTGTGAAGCACTTTGTGTTTTTCAAACTGCAAAAGGTGCAATATAAACACATTTTACCTTTTCAAGGAAAAAATCAGGAAATTTCTGAGCTTAAAAAAAGACAAAAATACACAGAAATTGAAATTATTTTCAGAAAATTTTCTAGGGAAAACAAAATTTCAGAGCTTAAAAAGTCGAAAGTTTGCTATTAAAAGAAACGGAAATGTTGAGATTAATCTAAGAAATGTTATAGAAACAATGAAATTTCAGAGGAAATTTCTGACTATTGAAACTCAAAAATTTCCAAGTGTTTTGTAGAAAATTTCTGAGATAATTTCTGAATATTCTGGCAGAAATGTCCTCCATTTTGGCCCTAAGTCGTACAAATTGTCTCTGTTTGAGGATCTTAAATATTTAAATTTGACAAAAACAAAACCAAATCATATAAAACAAAGTTTTAACATCTATTAAAAGAGTGCAGTCCTTTATTTTGCTTTGTTGTGTAACTTTGTTCCATGACTGCCCCCCTCATGGCCTTCAGGTCCAAATCACACAGAACCCGACGGTTCTGCTGCCAACCTCCGCCGTCTGCTCCGGCTTCGTGACTGGCGTACGAACTAACAACCTGTGTGTGGAAACGCATACGTCCAGTAAAAGTGTGTGTGCAGCCTACAGTACGGTTAGCATGGATTACAGGTGTGTGTGTGTGTGGGGGTGTGTGTGTGTGTGTGTTTGTGCGTTTACATCTGTTGCGTTTGGCACCAGATGACAGAAGCGGCTCCTGTCGGTCACACCAGCAGGAAAGCGTCCAAAGATTCACAAAGAAACGCAGATTTTACTAAAGACATGCAAACGCTGGGAAGAAGCAGCAATAACTGGATATTTTTATCCTGTTCATGACATATTTTACAGTTTAATAGAAATTATCTAACAGGACTAAAAATATTCTAAAAGGCAGTGGCGCCCTTAAGTGGGGGAACAGCATCCAATTCATACAAAAGCATAAAGAGTCATGTTCTTCATTCAAAGTGAAGTAAAACCAAATAAATAAATGCATATAATAAATTGACTTATCAGTTACGCTGGAATATAACTGATAAGTCAATTTGTTTCAGGGACTTTATCTCTAAGAAGCACATTATATAGATTCACTGCACATAGAGATGTTTGAAAGATTTTATTTTTAACTGATGATTTTCCATTTATGAAAACATGACATTTATAGTTATTACATCAAAACATAAAAAACACATTTTTGAAACGGAAATGCAATTGCCATATACTTTTAATCTGACAATGATTAATCAATTTTTAATTTTTCCATACAAGTAAAAAATACACAACACTGCCAAAGAACAAGGTGAAACTAGAACAGAAATGGAATATAATTAATCAAATATATTTATAGAAGGTGGTGTAACCCAAGCTGTGCTGTGAAGCATTTTCCAACCTAATATACAGTTTTCATTTATACAAATTGCTGTTTGCAGCCATGACACAGACAGCTTTTCTATTTTTTCCTCCACTGTCGTGTGATGCGAAGGGTGTTTTTGTTCTTTATATCATGGATAAACTTCATGTAGCTCTGATTTTATTACAGAAGCAGGAGCGGCGTTATTTATTTTCCTCAAAGTGTCGCAGCAGAGGAATGTGCGCCGCATCGACGGTCCACCTTAAATCATAGAAAGTGAAGCCCTGGCAGGCCAATTACTGCCTGTCCTTGTGAGTTTACTCGTCTACACAAAGTGAATCACGTTGCCACGTCAGCGCCAGCACCCTGAATAATTTCACTCCCTCTCTTCAGTTTTGTTAAAAATCTAAATGTTCATCAGGAATTTCTTTAAATGTTGTTAAGCTTCCAGTCTATCACCTTTAAAACCACACATTTAATTTATCGCAAGAATATATTTAAATCATGATTTTATTCTTGTGTTTTGTTCCAGAGGGATTTCTTCTCTGACAGTTTGAGCTTCACCAGTGGTGAACACTGCTAGCTAAAAAATTAGCTGTACGCTAATCATAAACAGTAGTTCTGCTGGCGCTAAAGTGCTACACCAGAATTGCATGAATATGAACATCTATCTACTGGAAGAGTTGATGACCAAAACTTCATCACAGATGCTGAATTTTACTCAACTGAAATTTTACAAAACAGTCAAAAAATTACAACTTTAGAAATTTAGGAGAAGCTAAGTGCACTAAATGTATTCAAAGTTAGAAAAAATGCTAAAGAGCTGAACAAAAAATTAGCTCCACTATCAGCAGTCCAGCTAACAGTGGAGCTAACGAAGTGCTTTGCGAGCTGATAAAGTGCCTGTCAGCGAGCCATAGATAAAACGTGTTTAAGTTCTGTCATTGGGTTTCCTAAAAGGTCCACAGTTAATTACGAACCAGGAAACACTTTCACCTTTATGTGCCTCCAGGTGTTTGGAGTCAGAGTAAATGTAGCTGCCAGTCCGGCTAGCTGCAGCCTCCTGCACATTGTTGTCCCTTTTGTGTCCGATATGTCATCGTTTTGAGCAGCAGCCCTGGACCCGCTGCCACCGGGGCGACGGTAAATGTCAGCATCGCTGTCCAGGGCTGAGCGCCCTGAAGGAAAACAGAGGACATTCTGTATGTTTGCTGATGAACAGAACCTCCAGAGGTTCTGCTAATGGATCTAAAATACTGAAAGCACAACCCATCTACTGGAGGACACTCAGGAGAAACGTCACACAGCAGAATTATGATGAGTTATGTGCTTCATTGTAAAGATGACCTGTTGTGCTTCCTTGAACAGGTAAGGATGAACTGAACCCTCCTGCGAGCAAGTGGTTTCTGGATGGTAAATCAAAATCAAAACACTTGTCTTTTCCAGCAGCCATTATGCAACAGTAAAATAAGCTGACAGAACATGCTGGAGCTCAGCTTTGGTTGCTAGGTGACGGGGCAGAACTCTGCTGGGGTTGCTAGGTAACAACAAAGTGCCTGTTGAAGTTTTGGACTCGACACATTTTCCAGACACCAAAAATCATAAACTTATTGTCAACAAAGCGGCTGGGTGTTTGTTTGTTGTTTTTTTTTAAGTGCTTGGTCTGTTTTTAGAATCAGTTGAGACCCAAATGGAAACACAAAAATGTGCCAAGTGTAAATTTATCACAATAGGGTCCCTTTAATGGTGGTCAAAGTGAGGCCCCAGGGCCATTTGTGGCCCCTGTAATGATTTTTGAGAATCCCCCTGACCAAAATTCATGAATAAATCTAATGACTTCCTACAAAACTAGGACTTTAAGTTAAAATCTACTTACAAGAACGTTTGATGCAACACAAGGCGATCCTATTTTCCGAGCTTTCTGGCTTCCTTCTGTTGTCATGGCAACTAGGACCATCCTGGTGCAACCAAATCTACTTTTATTTGCTGTAAAAACTTGGCTGAATGCAGGAAATCTTCTCAAACGAAGTCTGACCGAGATATTGTTTTTATTGCTGAGAATAGATTGTTTTTGTTTTTTCCAGTTTTCTTCAATAATAAGTAAACTATATTTCTATTATTTAATAAGGAAACAATTTGAAGTTTCTTATTTATGATCCCGTGTCTATAAAATAAGTATTTCTTTATCTGTTTGGGTAATAAATAGTTTACAGATGTTATCAGTTCATCTGCAGACACATTAGATATAAGTCTGAGTAGGAGACTGTATGCTAAGGAAATGAATGCTTATTCTGTTTACCAGGTGATCTGAAATGTTTAGTATAACAACCGTAGATAAAATGGTGAACAGATCTGACTCACTATTTGTCAAGAAGCTGGTACATTTTCACTTTTTCACCCTTAATTAACACATAATAAACAGTTATTATTGATTTATACAGTGTTTAGAGATGAGTTAATAACATATCTATGAACATGTTGTACCATTTGTTTAATGAAAAAAGTTAATGCTTAGTTTACTGTTGAGTAGGGAATAAAAACACAACATTTTGCTGATTTTAGTTTTTTAAAAAAATGTTTTTTTTGTACTTGTGAGCTAATCAGTGAGTCTGACTAGTAGGAATTTCTGTGGCTTCTTTCCAGAATGGGACTGATTTAACTGAGACACTCTCCGTAACATTCATCACAGCGCTTTATGAGCTTGTTTTTGTTTCGCTCCTCTGACTGCGAGCAAACTTGTTTAAAAGTTTAACAGAGAAATCTGCCTGCAGCAGCAACACCATCTGCCGTCTGCACCTGGCGTCCAAGTCGTCCGCTGAGTCTGCAATCAAATTAACAACACACTCCAAGACTGCAGCTGTTTTCAAACAACATCCCTCTGTTTCTGTCTGCCGACCCCAGCAGACGCACAATCTGAGCTGGCCAAGGCGCAGCGAGCATCTGGGACTCGGATCGGACCGATTATTCTGCCCGACTCATATTCTGTGAAAGAGACGGGAAGAAAGGGAAACACCTAGAGAGATCAGTTTCTAGAAAAAACATTGAAATGTTTGTGCTTGAAAAGTTGTAGATGTGCAAGAAAATCTCAGAATTTTGTGATAAATTTCACTTGTAAATTTCTGAGTTCAAAGTCAAATATTTGCAAAGAAAAAATATTTTGAGATTAATCTCAGACATTTCCTGAAGTAAATGTGGAAATTTTCTGAGCTCATGAAGTCGAAAGTCTTTGACTTTTGACTTCATGAGCTCAGAAAATTTCCAAAAGTCTTTGACTTTTGACTTCATGAGCTCAGAAAATTTCCAAAAGTCTTTGACTTTTGGAAATTTTCTGAGTTTGAAAACTTTTGTTTCTTTGTTTGTTTGTTTTTTTGTTTGTTTGTTTGTTTTTTTACTTTGAGCTCAGATTTTTCTAAGTTTTCAAGAAAATATGTGAAATTAATTGAAAAATTTCTGAGATTTTTTTCTTGCACATCTACGACTTTTTGAGCTCAGAAATTTCAGTGTTTTTTCTGGAGGGTTTTTGCTGCTAGTCTGAAAATGTATTGTCTTTTTTGATGAAAAGTTCTTTTATGTCCAAAGTGGCCCAGGAGCCACTTGTGGCATTTGGATTGATTTTGTGCCAACTACAGTTCAAATTAGATCTACAGACGCAGATGGAAAGTTTTAATTTGTAAGCAGAGTAAAATAATTCAACATTATTTTCCTATAAAGTCTTTGTCTTTTTTTAACCGAACTTTAACAAAAGGTGAAACATTTTCATCGACTTTGCTGCATCTGAATCAGTTTTTATTCTTTCTTGACTTGGTTAAATGTAACTAGCACTTTTATGGGATGTTTACATTTGTAGAAAAATTACAGGGATGAAAAAAGTCCAGTTCCAAATTAATATTATTGACATTTTTAATCTAATTCAGTCGATATACACAACAATTATTCTATGAAAAGAACTAAAAAAAAAACGCCAAAAATGGCTTTGGTAACAAAACCTTAAAAAAAACGAAAAAAAAAAAAAAGGGAACCAAACTAAAAAAAAATAGTTAATTTCTTACAAATAATGAAATTACATTTATCCAGATATTTAGTAAAGTTGTCATGTTAAACATAAACAAATCAAATTTAGTTAAATTACATGAAAGTAATTAAAAAGCTGCATTTGGTTCAGTCTCTGTTTTTTTCCCCTTAGTTGTGAGTAAAACCTGAAGTAATCCTGTAAACATTTAATTTTATTTTTTTACATGATGTCATATAATTATCACTCATAAATCTGGTTTATGCTAACCTCCGGACTGGGAACGTTACATTTTCTCCAAACGCTGAGTCGGTGGTAAAACGTTCACGCATCTGACATGTGAGCAGAAATCCAGAGTTAAATGTAATTAAACTGCGACGCCTCATGTCTGTTGAACATGCAGTATTTCTGTCTGCTGCATGGAGCCATTAGCATGCAGCACAGCGCCGCTCCAGTCTGATTGCTGGTTGGTTTGCTCCGACTTTGGCTGCAGCCTGGATTGTATAAGGTTCAGACATTTATGTTCTCCTGCACAGATATTTACTGTGCAGATTCTTGCTAGCAAAGCTTAAAAGTTCTGCTTCTGACATGTATTTTATTTTATTTTTTTTTTGTTTATGCTTTAAAGGCGCCTCTGGTTCATTTTATGCACCAATGCTTATCATGGGAAAACATGTTTGGATCATAAACTGTTTTTAAATAGTGAATGAATATATTTTAACGCTGGTATCAAAGTTATGGCCCAAATAACTTTAAATTAAAAACATTAAAACTGTTTTTTTCCCTCCGCTCTGCAGACCCACTGAGACATCCAGCATGAAGCTCAGAATATTATCTAAGCATAAATACAATAACTTAACATAATTTACAACTCTAGAATAATTTTTGTGTTCCAACTTTGAATTGAATTCACCTTGGATAGAGAACTGGAAACGAGTCGTCATTGGGTAATAGATGGCCAAATCTATAGATAATCAATTATCTTCCATCTGATTCGTCAGACATGAATCCTGTAGGAAACTGAAGACAAAATGTTTCCACAGCGAAGATAAAATCAACTCCTGGTTTCCAGTTTCACTGCTGAACCTGGCTGTCATCATGTTCTGTTGTTTTCCTAATAAAAACCCAGATTCATGTCGGGCACCACAGGTTCTGCTAAATATTCATCCATCAGACTATAAAGTAATTAAATGTTGAGCAGAAACCTGCCAGACTGCTTCACGGATGTTTTTTATTAATAATTCATAAAATGGTGGGACAGATTTATCCCAGAGGAAAGTTCCTGAACAAAACAGATTTTAGTTAATAAGTGATTAATGTGAGACCTGAGCTGCTTGGTTAAAGAGTGAAACACTGCAATAACTGCAGACTTTATTAAACCTGGAAAACACACCATGATTTCCATTCATTCAATAGGCATGGCCGTATCTAGAGGGGGGCCGGAGGAGGGGAGGCCCCTCTCCTTTAAGGCTTGACTCTTTATGGATCGTTTCTTTTAAGTTGAATCATTTTCAATAAACAGGAATTGAATTCAGATGTAAAACTAAATTATATTTCACCAACACAAAATTAAACATTTATTTTTATTTCAAAAGAAATCTTGAAAACAACTGTTTTGTTCCTCACTAAAGTTACATTTTTCTATTTGATTTAGATGATTATGAGTTCTTTAAATTATTAATAAGCTTCATCAAATAAACAAAAACAGGTTTGCTATCACTAAAAAGTAAATATTTGCCTGTTTAACTTTCTGGTACTTTACAAAATCTTTATGAAACTTAGTTTTCAAATCTTTCTGGAAATTTGCCAGGAACTTTCCAGAACTTCCCAGGTGTTTCCTGGAATGTTAGTGGAACTTACCAGGTACTTTCCTCAATCTTTTCTGAAACGTTTGAGGTACTTTCCTGAACCATAAGAGGTACTTTAAACTGCATTATGGAATTTACCCACAGCCTTCCTGAAAACCTTCTAGTACTGGTACTTTCTGAAATGCTTACTGAGCTTACCAGGTAGTTTCCTAATTGTTTTGGGAATTTACCAGGAAGTTTTTAGAACATACCAGGTGCTTTCATGAAACGACCCAGGTACCTCTGAGAAATTACCAGATACTTTCTTAAAACTTTCATGAAATTTGCTAGGTACTTTTCAGAACTTACCAGGAGGTTTTCTGAAACTTCCAAAAATCTTAGCAGGTACATCAGGCTCATGACATTTATGGAAAACTTGCCTGGAAATGTTCTGGCTCTGATACTTTCTAAACTGTTCATGGGACTTAACGGGGAGTTTCCAAATGTTTTTGTGAAATTTACCTAGCACTTTCCAGAATTTCCCAAATTTTGAATCCTAGGTGTTTCCTAGAACTTTAGTGGATTTTACCGAGTGCATTCTCAAACTTGAGATACTTTCCAGAACTTACCCAGGTACTTTCCTGATATTTTTTATGTAACTTATCAAGTACTTAGCGTGCTATCATGGATTTTAACCACAACTTCCCTGGGAATCTTCTGGTACTTTCTAAACTGTTCATGAAACATACCAGGCAGTTTTCAAACATTTCTGGGAATTTACCAAGAACTTTCCAGAATTTTCCAGGCGTTTCCTGGAGCCTACGTGGAAATGACCTTCTATTTAATTTCCTTTTGTAAATGAATATTTAAGAAAGTTTCAGAGTGAATCTGAATTTGCTGATTGCTTGCAGGGAAATAATTGGTAAAACCTTTTCAACCCAAATATAAAACCTGAAGGAGGAACTCGGTTGTTACCGTTTTCTGCAGATTTCTCATTTAAGCTGCTGCAGCATCGTGAACTGGCTGGATTCTGTCACTTTGTCTCTCACAGAAGGATTACAGGACAATTTTCTGACAAAGAAGAAATCCTCAAGAGATGCAATAAAAAAGCCGGAGACAAGATTTCGCCTAATTTAATGGAGAAATGCTCTCTGAGGAAAAACAGTGTCGGATTAAATCCTGCTGTGAGAAAAGCTGACAAGTCAAGCTCAGATTTAATATTCCTGCTTCCTCCCACCGTTAAAGAGCCGTTTTACCTCTGAGGTCATTTAAACTGCATCGACTTCCAGTCTGCTCTGTGGAAAAAAAAAAACACCACAGGGGAACGAGGCAATCTTTCCTCAGCAGACAGAAAGCTCTGAATTTACCAACAAATCTTCCAAAAGTATTCACACCTCTAACTGATCCCAACAAGACTCAAAGCAACGTAACTGAGAAATGACAGAAAAACAACTGGCAGAAATCATAATGGATTAGATTCAGTGTTTTAAAATCAGGAGTCGAAGATTCCCAATTAGATTTAGGTCTGGACTTTGGCTGGGACATTCTGGGATTGTGCAGCATCAAACCTGATCCCAGAAGAGACCAGAACTGGAAACATGGACTAGGCCACGTGTGTTAGTCATAAATATGAAATTAATATGTTTATTTGGCAAGTAAATATTGAGCTTCAAAGTAAGCATTTACTCAGCTAACTAAATATGTGGCTTACTAACATTTGGTTAGCAAGCTAAATATTTAGTGTCAAACTAAATATTTGGCCTGAAGCTAAATATTTAGTCAGTGCGCCAAATATTTTGTTTTCAACTATACATTGTTAGTAACCGATTTAGCATCAAACTAAATATTTAGATCAGAGCTAAATTTAGCTGGTATGCAAATTTATTAGCCAATAAGCGGAAGTGGACTACCAAAATAAAAGCTGTGTTTTCCGAACCTCAAGTCGCTTCTATTCGCTTCTTTATTTTCTTTTCTTTTACATTTGATCTTTAACAATGGATTAAATGTTTTAACAACAATACAGTTACTAATTGAACTAACTATTTTTCTTAGTTTTAAATAAAAGCGTATAGGTTGCTAATTAAATTTTATTGTTAGAAATTGGGCTGCACAGTGGTGCAGTTTGTAGAGCTGTTGCCTTGCAGCAAGAAGGTTCTGGGTTCAATTCCCAGCCCCGGTCTTGTTGCATGGAGTCTGCATGTTCTCCCTGTGCATTGAGGGTTTTCTCCAGGTACTCTGGTTTCCTCCCACAGTCCAAAAACATGACTATCAGGTTAATTGGCCTCTCCCTAGGTGTGAGTGTGTGTCTCTGTGTTGCCCTGCAACAGACTGGCGACCTGTCCATCCCGCCTCTCGCCCAGAACATTAGCTGGAGAGGCAGCAGCAACCCTCCCAACCCCACCAAGGGACAAGGGTGTAAAGAAAATGGATGGATGTTTGAAAATAACATTTAAAAATGAACGGATAAAATGGTGAAATAGGACTTGAAAATAAACCTCCATTAGAATAGTTTTACTAAATGACCCAAATTATTGCTGCTAATTTTTGTATTTTGTATTTTGCAAAGTTTGAGCTGAAATATTTAATATTTAACAATGAAGCTGCTCATCTTCCACTCTGTGTGCAGCAGATTATAAACTGTTACATTTTTATCCATTTTGTTCTTGTGATTTGGGTCACGGCTCTGAGACCCGGTCCTGTTTTTGTAAAATATGACAAGCAGAAGCCAGACAGAATGTTTTATTTTGTCGCTGCTGACTCCGTCCTTCCTGCAGCAGATGAACGTCTCACATGAACCGGTTCGCGATTCGTCGGTCGTCTCAGGATCAAAGTTTCTCCTCTGGGTTTTTCTCTGCATCACGTTCAAACACTCGGACGTGATTAGCAGCGCTGCGGTTCTCCTCATTCCTGATCAAAGAAGCGGCTGAACTCATGGATGAATGCAACAAGCAAGTTTATTTGGTTACAAAGGAAGAACAGAGACGAGGCGCAGACCTCCAGAACATTTCAGGAGCCTGGAAATCTGACAGAGCTTCATGTAAATACTCCTGTTACAGATTCAGAGATGAACTTTATTTCTCTGTGCAGTTTATTAGGCAGAGCATCACTTTTTATGATTCTTCCCTCATCTTGCTGCTTTTGATTCAGTCTCAGGTTATACCAAGCAAAGAAAGCTTTTACTTTGGATATATTATACACAACTGCAGCCCAGCATGTGATAATTTCACCTTATAAAGTATTGTTTTAATTCAGGTTGTTTTGAACAAGAACTTGTGTTTTTGTGTCCTCTGGCTGCATTAATTAGTAAACCGTAAAAAGGGAAACATGTGCATGTTGTTTAGTAAGAATACAGGGATAAAAGCCATGTTGACAGCTTTTAAAGCTCGTGGCCAATTAGGTTTCTCATCTGTTCTGGTTTAATTTCTGCTTTTGTTAATAATAAATGAGACAGAACAGGCTTCTGGAAAAACAAGATAAAATTGTGCTTTGTAATCACTCCCAAGGCATCTCATGCTGTCTGAAAGCCTGGAGAAGTTTCAACTTTCAGGGCCCAAACAAAGGCGCTAGCTAACAGAGCTAACAAACCAAACAGCTGAGATACGTAAAATGTTTTGGTTTCTGAAACAGATTCATACGTTTATTTGACTAATAATCTCAAAGAAAAGCTAAAATATATTTTACCCTTACCTAAGCAGCTTTTGTAGTAAAATGGCATAAATTGATGCCGTTAAGACGAGATCTCTAAGGTAAAATTTCAATTTAAATCCCGCAGGAAGGTTTTACACTGCAAAAACTCAAAATCTTATCAAGTAAGTTTGGTCGAGTTTCTTGAGATTGGATAAAATTAACTTACAAGTAACTTTTCAGCAAGATGCAGAAGTTTGTTTTGATTAAATGATTCATTAATGCTGATGAAAAATGCCGGTTCCGTTGTTAGATAAATTCACTTATAACAAGTTATTTTTCCCATCCTATAGTAAAATAATCTGCCAGTGAAACTTGACTTTTCCCCTAAATTTTAAGAAATAATTGACTCAAAACAAGCTCCTATATCTGCTGAAAAGTTACTTATGAGTTAATTTTGTCTTATTTCAGGTGTACTAAGATATTTGCATCAGAAACTAAATAAAAATACTTGGTAATATTTTGTGTTTTTGCAGTGTAGCCATTAAATGATGCTTCACTTCCTGTTTTGACAGTTGATGGTCAAACCGTCCAGAAACTTCCACAATAACAAACAATTAAAGGTTTTCTTCCTTAAAAATGCGTGAAAAGTGAGTGAGATGATTTTTTAAAAACACGGTCAGCATTCTGACAAAATGACTCTTTGGAAAAATTGGCCGTATAACGGCAGAGTTCGGTAGTAACTATATATATTTACTCAAGTTGAAAAATGTACTTTTGGGAGTATTTTCACTACGTTGTACTTTTTACTGTTACTTGAGTAGAAACATGTTGAAGTGGTGTTACTTGCGTACAGTTTTTGGGTTCTCTGTCCAGGTCTGCCTGGCGGCCATTTTGATAGATTTTCTCCAGTTTTCAAAGTGTGAAGATGACAAAGTTTTTCTGCAGGAGCTGCTCAGAGTTTGATGCCTTGGGAGTGAGGATGGGTGGTTGACCTGCTGAAGCTGGAAGGAAGGAGAAGTCAGAGCGTTTAAGTTGAGGTGGAGGTTGATGTGGTGGTTTTCTTCCTTATCACCCTCCGTCCACCCTGCCGCTGGACTGGACCCGGAGCCGGAACCGGAACCACACCCGGAGCTGGAGCCGGACCTGGAGCCGGACCCGCTCCGGGGTTACCGGCTCGACTGGCCTTCACTTCGTCGATGAAGCTTTCTATGGCGGTGAACTTCTCCGTCAGGTCGCCGAGGCGCTCCTTCAGGGCGTTGAACTCCTTGTACAGGTCGTCTAAGGCTTCGGACAGCGGGTTGATCCTGAGGCAGGAAAGAGACTTTTACTCCAGTCAGGTTTATTTATGCAGAGCACATCAGCAGCGAGGCAGTCCAAAGTGATTTACCTCAGAAAAACATAGAAAACTAGCAATAAACATTATATTTTCTCAAATGCCAGCATCAAAACCGTCAAGCAGCTGCACAAAAAGGATTTTAGAAAACGAGGTTTTTGGAGTGATTTTACTTGAACAGAATCATTTAATAGCCGCATTTCCACTGACTCAGAGGAGCTGAAAACAGAGGTACACCACACTTTTCAGATTTTTATGAGTAAAAACTGTTGGTAATCTTGAACGTTTCTTCCCACTTCAAAATGTTTTTTTTTATATATATAAAATCATAATAAAACACGTTTGAGGTTTTTAGGTGTATTAAAGGACTTCTTGCTTTAAAATTATAAAATCAAACTCAATTACAATTACAGTGAGCACGTAGTTTGTGCTCATTGTAATTTTTTGTTTTTGTGAATTTTTCCCTTTGTCATAATTTATTATGGAGTTTTGTGTATTTTAGGGGATATTCACCGTTATTTAAACTCGTTGCTGAAGATGTTTATTTCGTTTTGTGCAGCATGCTTTAGGAACAGACGGCTCACAGATTACTGGTTCGTTCTGCGGATGCGTGCGGTTTGATCATTTATTTTCCCTAATGTCTTGGACTGCATGTTAGGCTGCTTAGCCACGGTAAATCGCAGTTACATGCGAGTGTTTATGGACTCTGTGAATGTTTTCCTGTGTCTCTCTCTCATGCTGTAGCAACAATCAAACCACCAAATGAAATGTTCTTACAAGTACATTTTGGTTTAGACCAGCTTCCAAAATTGTTGGTGTGGGGAAGAAAATAAAGAAACTCTCATAACGTTGAAATGAGTTCTCCGGTGTTTAAAAGTTTTATTTTTGGACCAAACTGACGTCTCCGAAGCAGCAGGACTCCCCGTGGAAAACTCCTGCTTGCTTCTGTTTTGACGTTTAAGTCACAGTTTGGTTTGCTGCTCTTCATGACGACATCGGCTGCAGGAAAAAATTTAAAACTTCACTTTCAACCACAAGAGAAACCAAATTCCTGTGGCGTCTCTCAGCGACTTTGCTGGTTTATTTGAGTGTGCGCTTTCAAAATACAGACAAAAAGAAAAACTCAACATAAGGCCAACATTTTCTCACTTAAATTTGAAATATGTTTCTCCAGTTTAAACCTAAGAGTTTAATTTAAGGACCACTGGACTCCGTCTCTGTTCAGCTCAACATTTGGGTTTTTGTCCTGATAAAAACAAAGAAGAACTACAAACGACAACAATGATTACAAACTAAACAAAAATAATGAAAGAGACAGAAAACGTTAATGTCATGATTTGTTCCTCGTCTAATAATTACCTTAATTTTGTTTCTTCCAGTAATCTCCCCCCCAAGCATAAATACTCCTCATTTGAGTCAGACATAGTCAGATCTTCTGGTTTTCTCTGTTATTTTTTACTTTATTGAACTTTTTATTCATCCTTGTTGGTTTTATTTAAGTTTTTATGTCCAAAGTCTACATATAAGGGCAGAAATCTGGGTAAATCCTCGATATCAGGCCAATATTTTCATAGATAAGATCAAAATATGTTTCCCAGTTTAATCCTAAGTGCTTCAGTAGAAAGATGTTTTACTTCTTCAGTTGTGAACAAGGGTGGAAGTATTTCTGTGGCGCAGTTAGTAGCACTGTTGCCTTGCAGCAAGAAGGTTCTGGGTTCGATTCCCAGCCCTGGTCTTTCTGCATGTTCTCCCTGTGCATTGTGGGTTTTCTCCATACTCCAGCTTCCTCCCACAGTCCAAAAACATGACTGTCAGGTTAATTGGTCTCTCTAAATTCTCCCTAGGTGTGCATGGTTGTGTGTCTCTGTGTTGCCCTGCAACAGACTGGTGACCTGTCCAGGTGACCCCGCCTTTCGTCTGGAGCATTTGCTGGAGAGGCACCTCCTGACCCACTAAGGGACAAGAGTGTTAGAAAATGGATGGATGGCAGTCGGACCACAGGGAGGAAACAGAGCAGCTCAAATAAATATGTAAAAACCATTTTTATTTATTTTTATTGTCAAGGTTGCATAGTGCAGGTTTAGCGCTACCTGTGCCCGGCCTCCTACCTGCTGTAGTCGGGCAGCAGAGACTGATGGTCGTTCTGCAGGAGACCCTTCATCTGGGTCAGGATGTCGAACCGCCAGTCGTCCAGAACCTGGGTCAGGTTGGCCACGCCGCGCATGCTGACCCGCTCCGCTGAGACAGGACATACAAACAAATGTAAACTTACACTAAGAAAAATGATTTAAAACTGTTTATTAATCTGGTTAAATATTTTTATAACAGGATATATTTTGTGTGTGTGTGTGTGTGTGTGTGTGTGTGTGTGTGTGTGTGTGTGTGTGTAGGTTTCATATATACCAGCTCTTTTTTCAAATCAAATTAATTTTGTTTTGAAAATAATTTGTAAAAGTGTTTTTTCTGTTTAAAATGTCTTATTTTGTATTTATGCAATTTATTTGTATTGTTTCAAATTTAGTCTTTAAAATACCAGAATTTGCACCTAACCTTATATTTTAATTTTTAATTATTTTTTATATTTTAAAAATATTATTCAGATGTTATGAGTTTTCTTTTTATCAAATACATTTTACTTATATATCAAAGATAATGTAAAATAAATGTACACAGCAAAAACACAAAATTTTACAAAGTATTTTTGTCTTGTTTCCAGAGCAGATACAAAAAAATATATTATTAAGCTCCTATTTCCTGCTAAAAGTTACTTTTAAATTACTTTTGTCTTATTTCAAGTGTAATGAGATATTTTCAGTAAACTAGACAAAAATACTTGGTAAGATTTTGTGTTTATTGGAACATCAGGGTTTGTTTTGGTGGAATCAGACAGGAATCTGAAGCCGCTCACCTCCGTCTCTGTAGTTCCATTCATTGTTGGTTTTGGTCGTTGGGCGTCGCCTCTGGGCCGCCACCAGAACCGTCATGGCGGCCAGAACCAGCAGCAGTGCGCTCAGTTTGAAGGTCATTTTGAGGTCAACGCCTGGAGAGAGACGAGATTCCATCCTGTTTCTGACGGCTTCACCACCGGCTGTTAAAACTCATCTGAAGCGACTCGAAGCTTAACATCCACACTTTTTAAACAGCGCTGAGGTCAAAGGTTAATTCAGAAGCATTAGCCTGCTGTTTCCAGTCTAAAACCAGTTTGTACTGGGTTGATTGTTGTCCCACAGCATGATACTATCACTGCCATGGCTGACAACTGGTGCTGTGCTTTTAGCTTTTACAGAATTGCAGGTGGATGTTTGTGACAGATGACTATAAAACATTTCTCCAGAAGACATTTGGTTTAGTTTAAAGGTGTTAAGCTTTGACACATTTCACTTCTGGATGAACCTGATTGTTCTGGTTCCAGGAAGAAACATTTTAATGGAGGCAGAGCAGCAGTTTAATCTGACTAAATCCAAACCTTTGATGTTTCTACATGCTTCATCATCATCATCATCATCATCATCATCATCATCATCATCATCAGTCCACAGCTGCATGCATCAGTTTGTTTTCTGCTTTGTTTTCTTGAGTAACTTTTAAAAGCTGTGTTTTGTACCAAACTGCTTCAACCAGGTGTCTGCAGGGATTTTCTCTGCTTGAAAGAGTCTGTGTGGCTACAAATCCGAAGAAAAGAAATTTAATTCCTTGTTCTATACACTTCAGAGGCTTTCAGAGGTTAGAAAGAGGCAAAAGCCCCAGGGCTGGAAAACTCTCAGCCTCTGGAGTCGGAGAGCTGATGCACAAACCTGAACTGATTGGAAATTTCAGAAAGGAGCTGCAGAGGCATGTTGGGGGGAAAACTGCACCTTCATGTCAGGATTTATTCAAGATGTGCCAACAATAATACACAGAAGCAGCAGCAGACTAAATAAAGCTCATGTGTTGGAGAAGAGAAGCTACAAATGACTGAAGTTACACACATTTCTGAGCATTATAACATGAAAATAGTCCTTGGATCTCTAAAGGTAGAATGAGTATAAGAGATATATATAGGAAATATCCCCAAAAAATGTTAAAAAAAATCTTCTAAAAGG
>NW_006800110.1:0-95267 GCF_000485575.1 Poecilia formosa
TTGAATTCTGAGATTAAAGTCAAAATTTTGACCATAAAAAGGTCAGAGTTCTGAGTTTAAAGTCAATTTTTTTGTTCAGCGGCCCTGATCCTCTTCTGTATGATTCTTCCTCCTGCGGGGTTTTTATTAACCTTTTCACTTTTCGGCCTCATTAGCATTCCCAGTCTGCAGAATGGCGGTAAAGGAAAAAAATGTAAACTTTTCAGCTTTTCCAGCCACCAACGTTGGACTCAAACAACCTCTGCATCCGACCAACCATGAAATTGAGCTCTTACCAGGTTTTCCTGGTGACAGAGAAAAATCACGGCAGAATTGATGGTGGCTGTTAGTGCATCTAGAGAATCATATTGTCTGGTCTTTGGATCCGAATGAAATATTCATTGGCCAACACATTGGTTGTGTGCATGCGGCGGCTGCTTGGGAAGGAGAGTCTTCCTGCTTCTAATGACTTGGATGTCCTTGACAACCAGAATGTTCTTTAGCATCATTAGAAGGAAGTGAATAATCAATCATCTCCGGTACAGTTCTTCTGCGTTGTTCTATAAGTAGGTTTTAATGCGATTCCTTCCCACCAGGATGAATAAAATAACACCAATGTGTGCAAACAATGGGCCATCTGAGTCTGACCCTTTCTTTCCCCTTCCCACGAAAAATTACTCTCTCTGCGGGGAGCTAACTCAGACATTGGCACTATTTCATTTCTCTTTAAAAATATTCTCAGCAGGCCTCCAATATGAATCTAATAGAGCACCGGGGTCCTCCAGGAGTGTGTTTGCATAGCGGTTCTCGCATGTAATATGCCACATGTTTCTATCCCAAGAGGTGCAACGCTGCTACCTGCTTTCCAGATTCATAAAATCCCTTCAGAGCAACGAAACACAGAGGAAATCAAAAGCAAACTGCCTCATTTCCTGACAAGAAACTCTAAAGTCTAACATTTTTTTAAATGTTTGACAGAAACGTGTTGTTTTGCTCACTTCAATTTCATAAAACACACATTTCTGATTGCCGTTTTACACATATACACTCGGATTAACTGCGTTAGGGGGGATCCACTTCTGTATGTTCTCTGGGGTTCAGCAGAGCCTCTGTCTCTACCTTGCTGCTCCCTCCTGCTGCTAAACTTAATGAAAAAATGTGTTGTGAGGCAGAGGATAGTGGGGAAAAAAGGTCCTTCTGGTCCAACAAAAGTTTTTTTTTAACCATTAGCGAACAATGTTGCTCTACAGGCAACTGAAAAAGCTTTCTGCAAATCCTGAAATTTGTTTCTTGCCGAGTTATTCTCAAGCTAGTAAAGCTGTTGTCTTAGATTCTCCTACAACAGCACCTTAGAAAATTAACATAGCTAAAATTAAGGCCTTAAAATGTCTTAAATCCATGTAGAAAAATTTAATATGCTAATTACAGGTCTTAAATTTTTGGCAGAATTGTCTAATCTCATTTTTTTTCTGTCATACAAAAGTTTCTTCTTGCATTACGTATCGCTAACTAGCTGCTAATATACCATTGCTAACTAGCTTTTCTCTTTTACATCTACCATGAGTAAGTCACCCAGATTGATGTTGTAAACCTTTAGTCATCTCATGTTTCTAAATAAAGTTTGAAATAATTAACTAATCAAAATAATAAAAATACAAGCGATACCAGGAGCATTTATAAGAAGCAGGTATTAGCTTGGTTTAGCATATATTAGCTTAAAGTAAACATTGAGCTAGGGATAGCATAAGAGATAGTAGCAGGTAACTGAGCTAAGCGCACCTTAGTGGAATAGCTAGCTGAAGTTCATCTGCTAGCTAGTTAGCATGGCATTATTGAGCATTTCTTAGCCCAGCCTAGCATATCTTAACTTACAAAACAAAAATAAGTAAAAAAAAAAGAGACTACTTAGGACTTTTAAGCTTATTTAGCACACCTTATCTTACAATAACATGTAAGTAAAGGAAAACTTTCTATGAAGGAACTGTTAGCTTGGCTAATTTAGCAAGCCACTGGGTGAAAAGTTAGGTCAAGGAGAAAACTCCATCTGTCAGCTGTAAGCTTAGCATATGTTAGCTTAGAGTAAAGTTTAGCTGTATGTTGGAGACAAACGTCATAGATAGGGAGTATGAAATGCAACAAAAACAAAAACTAACTGGAGATTATTGACTCATTTACCTAAGTGTATCTTAGCTAAGTGACATTAGCCTCAAATAAATCTGTAACAGAGTTGTGAATGTGTGTGGAAAGCCAATGTTTGATCATTTATTCACACCATTCATTTTCCGAGTCTAAAAACTTTCATAAAGCTCTGCCTCTGCTGGACACGGCTACATTGACTTCCTCCCTCCTCCACTTTCATCCTCCCGTCACGCCAACATCTGTTGCATCGCCAGCAGGGTATGACGGCTACTGGGTGTAAATTACCTTTTGTTTTAATGCTGGTTTTGTTTTCGCCTCTCAGGTACACGATGCTGCTGTACACTCTGCGAGAAAATAATATTCTGTCCTGGTTATAAAAAGTCCAAACCGTGTCCAGGCAGCATCTTGCATCTCAAGGTTTTCATAATAGAGGATCTCTTGATATTCACTGCTGTTTGATTTGAATATAAAGCTTTGCTTGACTGCTACTGTCAGAGAATAATAAATATATGCATTTATGTACACAGTAGGGATGGGTATTAAATCGATCTCAATTAGTTGAATTTTTGAAGATTTGATTTTTGGAAAGTCAGTATTTTCTTTTTATTTATTTATTTTAACCAATGCTGTCTTTCCATAATTCAGACGTAAACACGCCCAGAGCCGCCATCTTGTTTTACAGCTTCGATTTATTTGGACTTTATTAGGGTAAAATATGCGAGTCAGGCTGGGAGTTTTTTATAAATATCATTATTTTAATGAGAATAAAGTCATGTGACTATAAAGTGGGAATAATATGAGAATAAAGTTGTAACATTAGGAGAATTAAGTTTTTGTTTTTTTTAGAACAAACATCTCTCATTAGCTTACAACCTTCAGCATTAACTCACCATGTTGGGCAACACTCAAACACGTAGGTCAGAAGTAGTTTTAGGGCTAATTTAGCTTGCTAGCATCAGCCGACCCACATAAAACAACTTCCGGTTCGCGCAGGGTCACTTCCGGTCGGCCGTAAAGTCACTTTAACTCGGTTTGAAATGAGCTGTGGCGCCCCCTAGTGGAAAGGGAGGAGTGAATCCAACAACTACGTTCTTGTAATTAAACAAAAAGTCTTATAACCCTTTTTTTGAAAGACAATTTTGTTTACAAAGACTTTATAATTCATTTTAGTTGATGTTTTGTTTATTTATTTTAGATATTTAAAATTTCTTCCGACTCCAGTGTTAAATGTTCATCAGAATTTAAAGTTTATTGATCTTTGAGAATGTGCTCTTGCATTAATTTCCATAAAAATTGCCTCAAAACAACAATATTATTGTTTATTGCAATAACTGTAAAAAATAGTTCTAAGTGGAGTCAACCCCAAGCATCCAGCCAACGCTGCAGTAGGCTGTTTTTAGACACATGGTGTATCTCTGCCCAACCCTTTTCAGCAGCTGTAAATGCAAATTTTAAACTCGTGCATCAGTGCTGAGGATTTTTAGGCCGTATAACTCTTTTATGAATCACCACCAGGGTTCATAAAACAAGAATATAACTCATGATTGCTGTTCTGCTGACACCGCATACCATTACTTTTTGTCCCTCTGATTACATCACCATTTTGAACCGACTTCCTGCTGCTCGCTGCCTCTCAGACCCGCTCGACGACGCCGGTCACGACACGCAACGCCGAGCAGAGAAGCGGGGTTCGCTTTCGGGTTTGCGTGGTCATGACTTCGACAGTGCAACAGAATCACTATGGCGACCTTTCCAAAGCCCGCCGGCGTCACGTCTGCCTCCTCATTAGCACATTGTAAAGGTGGTAATATTGTTCCCGAGCCATCTGTTTTGACCACCTTTCAGCTCCCGTCATTAAGCAGTGGCTGTGTGGCCGTGTATCTGACAGTTGCACACTGCGGACTGAAAAGAGGCATTAGCCAGGGCGAACCGCAGGCTTCCCTTTGATCCACACTGGAGTCAATGCTGCTATGAATTCATTATAAATATCAGAAGAGGAGAAAAAAACATATGGCTAGCTAAAACAATAGGTTACCGAGTGCATTACCCTGGCTTTATTTAATCTGCCTGACTTGACAAGTCGTCTGAACCTCTGAAAAACACCAAGCCGAGCCGGGTGAGTAGACTTACAGATCGCCTACATGAAAAACATTTACATTCATAGTCTGTGCTGTTTGTATTAAACAAAAATACAGGATTTTTATTCCTGTTTACTTTCACTGCATAGACACAAAATCAAGTATTTTTGCTTTACTTTCTACTTGGAATAAGACAAAACTTACTGGTAACTTTTCAGCAGCATGTAGGGTTAACTACACTTTTTCCTTCCACTCAACTTTCCATAAATATGCTGAGCATTTGTAGCTTGTAGAGGGTTCTGGGATGAGATCAGTAGTGTTCCCTATGATTGTGTTGCACTGCAAAAATACTTGAAATAAGACAAAACTAACTTACAAGAACATTTTCAGCTAGATAAATAAGTTCGTTTTAAGTCAATAAGTCCTTAATTTTGTTGACAAAGTGCCAGTTTAACTGGCAGATTATTTAATTAGGAAAAATGTCTTGAAATAAGTTAAATAATCTGACAATAAAATTAATATTTTTCTCAATATTAAGCAATTATTGGCTTAAAATAAGCTTATTTATCTCAGTTTTTCCTTATTTCAAGTGTTCTAAGACATTTGCACAGATTTTGTGTTTTTGCAGTGCACCTTTCAGAACTGCATTCGTAAACAAAACGTGTCATTTTCCATCCATTCCACAAATAAAAAACTATGTTAGTTTGTGTTTATAATAACAAAAAGTTTCCCATTTTTGTGACCCATTGTACAAGCTAAACTGACGTTCTTTGCAGAAATGTCAAACTCTGGTATTCATGTTTCCACTCGTTGCTTTGCACCAAAATGAGACCTGTCACTTTAAAACACCTCATTTCAAACCCACTAACACATCTGCACTAGAAACTGGACAAAAATACTTGGTGAAATTATGTTTTAGCAGTTTTGTAGTCCCGCTACCAAAATTTTTGAAGTAAAACCATTTAAATTCATGCATGTGCACAGGCTGGGATTTCTTTGCATGCTGCTGATGTTTTGTGTATCAGTGTGCTGCACGTCTACCGTCTGATGTGCTTGTGTTTCTCTGCACTCTCCCCACTCTGCATCCATCTAATTATGCGCAGAACAAAGAGACTATGAGACTATGTAGTTCTTTGTAGTAATTGATCCTTCCACCTGAGGGCAGTACTTTCTAATGTAATTCCAGATAAATCTGTTTCATCTTCAATTAATCTGAAAGATTGAATGAATTGGGTGAGCGCAGGTTGATCTCATTTGCTTTAATTAGTTTACTTCATGGTGTGCATTTAAAAACAAAACATGAAAGCTTGCAGTACCGCCTTCCCCCAGCAGGACGACGTAGAAAAAAGGTCAAGCATTGCATAAAATTAAGGAAATGTTTCACAGGCTGAATAATGAATTATGATGAGCATGTTGTATATTTTCTTTTGTCAGTTAAAAACAGAAAAATACGAAGCAGATCTTCTAAAAAAAAAATAAAATTGTTACCAGCAGAATATGTGTGGTTTAGGAAATCCCTCAAGGTCAGCATATTTTATAAACTGCATGACTCAGAGAGAGAAATAATAAATTTGTTTCTGCAAATTCAGTAATAATCAATCATAATTAGCTCCTTTAATTCTGAGGGGACAATTAGATTATAAGTCTGGATGGAAAAGTCAAAAATTAGCATTAGAAATTAACCAAACGCCAAAAATTTTAAAGTTTACATATTACATCTGTTTAATCAAATGTAGAGATATAACAATAAAATATTCATTTATTCTCCTTTTTTTAAAATAAATAAAACTAGTTGACAAAAAAAAAACAATTTTAACTTCAGTTTTTTTAACCAACTGTGTGATTTGAGGCCAGAAGCAGAGAAACATCAGTGATTTCAAGGTGTTTGTATTCAGACACTGAACTCAGCTGAAGAGTCTTAACAGATGGACGATTTAATTAGACTTTGGTAACAACATAAATTTACATTTTCCTTATTCAAACCTAATTTAAAACTGTACAAAGTGTAATAAGTACTGAAAGATTGCTGGAGTTCATAAAGTAACCAGTAAGTTGTTCATCATAATAAAAGATGATGACCGAAACCTGATCCCTGAGGAACACCTTCAGAAAATTACAAATGCTTTTTTATATGTCATTTCTCAAGACAGTCTCATATATCTTGTTAAAATGGGACAAATAAAAACTTTTGAGTTTTAAATCTTGCTGTAATGACAAGAGGTTTTGCTTTAACAAAATATTAAAAACACTTTCAGAGAATCACATTTTTCTTATTTTATTTTCTTATTAAATTATTTTAAATATTTTTTGACAAGGAAAACTGAATGACAGACAATTTCATACACAAAAAAAAATACATTCTTTCCCACATTTATGTTCATTTTATAATTATTTTTTAAAATTCAGAAAACTCACATGTTTAAGAACCCAGTTTTTTTTAAGTTTATTTATTTAAAAAAATTAAATATTCAGTTATTTTCAGTTGTCTTATATTTCAGAATTTTATAGCATTTATAATATTTTTTTTGCTTGAAAGTAACTTGGATTTTCCTCAGTGGGTTTATGCCTCCTTAAAATAACATTAAAAGCCTCATTGAGCCAAAACAGTTTGATTTTTGTGTTTAAAAATGCCATAATTGTAATAATTGTCCTTGAATCAAACTGAATTTTTGATTTTACGGAGAACAAATTTAGATAAAGATTAGTTAGATTATTAAGCCCTGCAGCATTGAGCAAAACGCATAACAAAAAGAATAACCATTGAAATTAAGCAGCATAAAAGCCAATAAAAAGATAAAATGAATCACATAATCTGTACAATAGTGTATAAATCTTAAAAAGTAGCCAATATAAACTGTAAAATTGGAATACATATAAATACAGCTGAATGTCATCTGCATAGAAGTGATGACAAATCTCATTCCAAGATTTAATGATCTTTTTTATACATATATTTGATGTTTTTCTTCCTATTTTTTATTTTAGTTGTGCCACCTCTTTATGTTTTTTAAAAAAGTCTTAATATGTCAGAGAAAACTATTTTTATATCTTGTTAAAATGGGACAAATAAAATATTTTGTTTTAAATTTTGCTGTAATGACAAAAGTTTTCGCTGTAACAAAATACTAAACAGTTTCAGAGAATCACATTTTTTTCTGGCAATTATTTTAATATTTAAAAAAAATTTACAAGAAAAACTAAATGACAATTTGTTCATTAATTTGTAACTCATCTTGTATGCTTAAGAATTAAATGTTTTAGGAGCTTATTTATTTAAAAGAAATAAAACCCTTTGAAACAGCAGTTCCCCTCCCTGCCTGTGGAGGCGCTGCCTCACCAAAACACACTGAAGAAGACACTGAGCCCAACTCCCTTCTTCAGGAAATTTATTTATTTAAAAAAATAAAATGTAAATGATATTATTTTCTGTTACCTCACTTTTTAAAAAATATTTTTTCAGTTTTTTTTTCTTTTTGTTTTAAAGTCTGTAAAATACTGTATACCTGGATGCTCTCAGCAGTCGTTGCCCCTGCCGTCGTCCCTTTCTACTCCTACATTACCTTCTCCTTTACATAAATCAATTATTTTCACCATTCAGAATCTGCTGCCAGAGGCTTCGCTCTTCCCCTCTTTATTCATTCAGAAACAATGTCTGAGCTGATTACACAGACAGCCACCTATCACCACACAGGCCAGGAAAACACTTTTCTTCACGAATGAAAAACAATAATTTTGATGTCTCATGCTGGAGTGACAATTTAATTTAGTCTGTGCTGTGAAATGTATGCTCAGAAGTGATATACTGTAGTGCCAGGCTGAATCTTCTCCTTTTTGACCCAGAGGCTTGAAAATAAAGAGAGAAAAGAATTGATGCAATTCCTTAAATTAATCTGCCTCTGCCACTCTCAGCTGATAGATCACAAATTGTTCCTTCAAATAGTATTTTCAAGCTGAACACACAACCTCCAGGTTAAATCAAATATAAAATGTTGCTTTGGTGCTAACCCAGAATAAAATACCTCAATAAAAAACAATATAATCAGTCAAACTAAAAGATAAAGGAGAAATGATCAGTGTGTACACCATCTGATGTTATGACTCCATAAAAAAGAAGAAACGGTTTGAAATACCAGCTACAGGCTTTACTAAAGCGATGGACTGTTTGTTTTTCCAGTGAATATGTGGGTTAATATTATAAACAGAGGCTCAGAAATAGTCACACATTAAACTGAGAGTGCTTTCACCAAAACTGCAACATTTGTTACATTCTCAGCTGCTGCTGTTCTCTTTCTCACTGCAGAGTCAAACCTGACTCCAACCTGACCAAGGGGTTGGTTTTTCAAACCAAACCCTTTGAAAAAGCTGTTCCCCTCCCCACCTGTGGTGGCGCTGCACCAAAATCCACTGAAGACACTGAGCGCAACTTCTTTCTTCAGGAAATGTAAACAAAAGTCCGATTTTTGAAGGATTTCTCTTGTGTCTTTGGCTAAAGACCACAAGCCATTTTTCCTGCTAACCCAGAATGCCCTGTTCTGTAGTCCACTTACTGATTTCCGGTCCACTTGGTGTTCACATATGCATTCAAACTGCACCAGAGTTCAGCTCAACTGAACTGAGACTGAGGTTTGTACCAGGGTTGGTTTATTTGGTTTACATCAGTTCGATTACAAACTTTCACACTTCCCCAAGTTAACTGGACCGGAAAGCGGACTAAGTACTCAATAAAAGTTACTGAAATGTTGGATTTCCGTAGAAGACTATGCGAACTGCACTTCCCAGCATTCATAGCAAGACCCTATTGTTGCTCACGGCAACAGAGTTCCTCAACTTGACGCCAAAACCTTAACAGAAGCATGCTTTCTCCCATCCTCTTAACCCTTCCTGTTGTCCTCTCTTTGCAGCTTCTACCAGTACCAACATCCGGTAATTGATCACATGACCCATGTGTTTCTGTTGCAGTTTTGTGAAACACATTTGTTTTGATACGGCCGAAACACCTAATCTTAGCACAAAAACTTTTTGAAATTGTGATATTTTCATTAAGCAAATTCCATTTTGGCGGTTAAATGGCCAATGGGAACACAGCTAGCGTGTTTGTGTCATTTCTGTCAGTGGTTTTTTTGTCTTTTTCTCCAATGTTATCGCTGTTTTCTCCAACAAAACAGCAAGACACCAAAAACTCTTCTGCTTTTCCTCTTAAGTGTCATACAGGAGATGTGTATTTAGTTCCATTGTTTGTATCGATGATAATTGAAAGTTTGTTTCTCTCATTACAGTAAATACTCGCCAAGATGGAGTTAGTAATTCCCTTTTCCACATATTTGGACTTGCATGCAGCCATTTCTTTCAGTCTCTTTATAAAAACGTACTCTCCAAGATCAATAATTGAGCGTGTGACTTTGCTTGATCATGCACTAACAGGATTAGAGTTTCAATCAAAGAAAGCTCTAATAAGTCTGATGATAAAAGCAGCTGATTAAAACAAGATATTCCACTTAAGGAGACACAAATAACTGTAATTCCTCTATTGGAGTGCGTCGATATCCTTCAGTTTCTCATCGGTTACTAAAACTACTTGGAAAATACTCACTGAACAGCACAAAAACACAGTGATTAATTATAGCTCAGTCAAACAGACAAAAAAGATTATCTGTAAAGCAGATATGGATCTACAGTGGAGAAAGCTAATAATAAAATGTTACATTATTTTAATGTAAAATAATGTAACACTTCTACAAAAATGGATTTGTGGGTGAAGTACAGATGTTTAAGGCATCTGAGATGAACTTTTAAATTATATAGAATTGAGCCTCAGAGCAAATTATTTTTTTATTTGCTAAAGAAAAATATTGTTTATGCTTTCAAAATGCCAAAGGCTGCATACAATTTGTATAAGACAGACATTCCCCTGATTCGTCCTGATGCATATATTGACACAAACAGGCAGCTGCGGTCATGAGAAATCAGGAAAATCTATGTTTTGCACATCTACATGTGGGTGTGAGATACACTGAGTCACTTCTTTAAACATTAGCAAATGGATAATATCTCCAGACCGGCAACCAGAGAGAATTTAAGTCCGAACACATTATATGAACGACAACATCGGGACAGAAGGGTTGAAATCCTCAGATCTCTCCCATCCAGCCGCTCTGCTGGGACTTTACCGTATTCCCAATCCAGCCTTGAGATATAATCCCTCCAGTGAGTCAAGTGTCTGCTTGAGAGCGTCTCCCCTAGGAGTTGATCTAAAGGCATTTAACCAAACAACCTTAAATGGTTTATCTGAATGCAGAGCGGCAGGGGTCCAACCCCAAACCCCGGCCAGATGACTGAACTCAAACCTTTAACGGTGAGTCTTTTCTCACCTGGCCGTCTTTTCTTGATCGTAGAACAGACTGGTCATGTCAGAACAGTTGGGGAGTCAATCTACCCCCATATTCTAGTCATCAATTTAAAGGAGATAAACATCAACCCTGTTTGGTCCACTTTACTTGAGTTCTAGTTCGTTTGCCTAGAAAGTCCAGTTCGTTTGGGGAGGTGGGAAAAGGTAATGGAACAGAGTGCAACTAAAACAAATGTTCAAAGTCACCTGAGCTTCAAAAATGTACATTTTAGCAGTTGATTTATTCCAATTTTGATGGATTTGCAAAAAGTTGAATTTGCATGACCTCTGGGAACATCTTTAAAACTGTAACAGCACAAACAATAACATCTTAGCTGCAGAAATCGGGTCAATCAAAGTGACCAAACCAGTGAACTCTGGTCCGCCTACAAACCTCGGTTTGGTTGAAGTGAACTGTTGTGGTTTGAATGCATATGTGAACGGCAAGTGGACCAGATACCGATTCAAAAGCAGGAAACAGACTATAGTGCAGGGCATTCTGGGTAAATACAACCAAACAAACATGCTAGCCTAGCGCTAGCGGGAGAAATGGCCTGTGGTCTTTAGCCAGAGACAAAAGAAAAATCCTACAACTACGAACGTCTAACGCTTTTCCATTTCTGTTTACATTTTGTGTCTTCTTCAGAGGTTTTCCTGTCGTTTCCTTCAGTGGTTCTTGGTGCAGCGCCCCCACAGGCGAGGAAGGGAACAGGTTTGTCAGTTAGTTTGGACTGAGTGCAGTGTGAAAGAGAATCACAGCAGCTGAAAATGTAACAAATGTTGCAACTTTGCTCCCTAATCAAACCAAATTACCGGATTATCGGGTGTGAAAACACCACAATATGGTAAATCTGGTTTCCATCCTAGTTATTGTTGTTTTTGTTTTCTTTGCTGGGACACCAGCCACTTGGTGGCCTTAACTCCTCACAAATTAATCGGCCAGCTTCTTTGAAAAGATCTACTTCGGAAAAATCAAGATATCGAACAGAAATTAAAAACCATCCTTGATGTCAGAACTGAATTATCTGCCACCAGTTTAACTTGGAATCAAATCTATGGTGAAACATGTTTTAAATTTAAGAAAAACCACCGCTTAACTGTGATAATTTTTCAACTGATGATGTCAAAACTTCTTTAAATTGAATCTAAAACTCATTAATCTCATGTCTGGAGTTATAAATAAGGGATTCCTGTAAATATGCGGTCCCAGACATTATGTTCTGCCGTCTCTGATATTCTGTTCACACACAGAACAACACTTATTGTAGCTGCAATCTCAGGTTAACTGATTATCACCTATTCTGTCTGTGTGCCGATGTGTTGCAGACTCTCCAGTGCTTGGATAATTTTCTAATTTCTTGTATTATTCTGGTTGCTTTGAATTACCTTCTCTTACGCTTTTCCATGAACAGAACATTTGAACTTTATCTGCTCTACATTTCAGCTTTACTTTATTTAATCTATCCATTTTTGAGACTTATAATGTCTACTACTCTTTATCTTTTTTGAGTTAAATATGCTTCATAATCATCTCAAGAGAGTTTTTCTTTCCACTAAACTTTCCAAAAAATGCTTTTAGTTTACGCTTCACTGAAAGAGTTGAAATTATGTCTTTATTTTCTTTAGAAATAAATGCAAATTTCCACTTTTCAACCAAGAACGTATTGTATTTTAATGGAATATTGTCACCTCTAAGGCGTATTTGGGAATACTGAACAAAAATACACTTGAGAAGGCAACGCTATTACATGCAGTCACTATGAAAAATTCACTGAGAGATCTGAGCACCATTAGCAGAGACAGTTGTTAAGGATCCTTGGAGGACAGCCACACCGTGGATATTTGTTACATTTAGTTAAAAGCCTAGTCGATAAGCAATTTAAGCAAGCCAACTAGTTTTTGACACCAACTAATGAAGCCAATGAGTGCAGAGACAAGACGGAGCGATATTAAAACGGGGTTGTTGCAAAGCGCCGCTGTTCTGTGTGATTAAGGAGAAGCTCCAACTCAATTATCAACAAAGAAAAACTCCTCACTTTTTTATATATTTTGGTGTAAAAATACAGTCAAAGCTTATTTTCAGCTTAAAGTCTTAAGTGTTACTAAAAATACATGCCTGAAACAAGTGTGTAATTAAAAACAGTTGAGTTTGGAATGTTAATAAGAGCAAAGTGCAGGAGATATGAGGAGTTATTGATTATTCCGACTATTGGTAGATAAATCAGATTAAAAAAGTGTCTCATTCTGTTGATTTTCCAGTAAAAGATGCAAATAATTCAATAACTTTATTGAATAAGAAAATAAAAATGTTATAGTCTAAAATTGCAATTTAGTGAACACTTGATCATCTGCAGCTAAAAAACACAGTCTACTAATCTGTTAAGTTTTTTAATTAATAACTGAAGAGTAAATAATTTGTTTTACAGAACTGGAACCAGGTGAAGCTACAAATGTAATTTTATGAGTTTTAAGTAGAAGACATTGACAGGAAAAGAAAGTTTTTGCATCTTAAATGCAAAATTAAAAACAAAATTGTACAGTTTTGGGTTAATTACTCCTCTTAATATGCTGCTTTTTCCCCTAAACAGAATTTTCTTGAGTCTTTCTACTCAAATATTTGATTAATCACGATTAATTTGATTAATCGTTTCAGCCCTAGAAAAATATACACAAATTTATGGAGTTCAAGAGTTAAAACTAATGAAATCCCTAAAAATGTAATAGAAAACAATGAATCCACACCCAATTATACGATTGCAAAGTATTATGAAGTAAATCTGATTTAAATAAAACTCAGCTGTCCTGTTTAAATGTTTCAGTCAGGGGAAACATTTAAACAGGACAGCTGTTTAAATGTTGAAAATTGAAACAAAACAATTGTTTTGTTTCAATTTGCTTTTGAAACAAAACAAGTTTCAAAAGCAAATTGATGAAAATGAAACATATCTAAAGGAAAAATCTTTAATCTGAGGGTTTTTTGTGGAAATCAAAATGAATAATTGCATTTTTTGTAAATGAAACATGTTTGTGTATTTTTTAGCTGAAATCTATAAAAATAAACATCACATCATAGAGAAGGTGATTTATGCTGTAATTAAGATATTAAATTGTCTTTTTACTAAATCTGAAACTCATTAATGTCAATATAAATAGTCGATATTCTTCAGAAACTGACAGCAGAACATTATGTTGGACCTGTTATATTCTGCTCACACACAGAAAAACACCTTTAGAAGCTGCGATCTCAGGTTAACTGATTATCACCTCATATTATGAGCTGCAGACTCTCTGGGATAATTTTCCCATTTTTTGTTGTTTTGAATGATCTTCCTATATGTTTTTCCATAAATAGAGCATCAGTATTTTCTGTACCTTTGAGTCTCCATCTTTCTATTCTAGTTTTCACAGTTTAAGCCAATAATTAAAGCTGTTAACAGGGATCACTCTGTTTCTGTACAAGCTACAGGCAGCTTTGTTTTACTTTAATTAAGCTTTAGAAAATGTATTTAGTACAAGTTCTAATATAAATTACATTCACTGGGGTTATTTATAATTTAAACTGTGGCTTTTACATAATCAAACTGCATTAATGTTTTAAATTAACATATTTAAATTAAATGTTTTACATGTTTTTAATGGGTGTGACTTGCTTTTTATAAATGCTCATTTGTACTAAACATGTGTAAATTGT
The DNA here is from genome assembly GCF_000485575.1 of Poecilia formosa. Taxonomy (NCBI): domain Eukaryota; kingdom Metazoa; phylum Chordata; class Actinopteri; order Cyprinodontiformes; family Poeciliidae; genus Poecilia; species Poecilia formosa. The sequence continues at coordinate 14,273 of NW_006800110.1, forward strand.
TTTTATTTATATTTTACTGTCAACCTGCCAGAGGAAAAAATTGCAGTTTTGAATAAATCTTGCACCAAATTGTGTTGATTATTATGCACTGTCCCTTATTTTATTTTCATATAGTTACATTTTTTTAGATTTTCCATTTGATATATATTTTTATTAAAATATTACATATTTTTAAATCTTTATCCTCTGTTTATGCTTTTTTATTTATATTTTATTTTTTACACCATTTATGGTTAGATGTAAGTAATATTTAAGTTGTTTAAAACAAATAAATACAGTGAACACCCACTTATTTTCCAGATTTTTCTGTGGGTCATAACTCAAAATTATCTGTTGGCGAATAGCAGAGTGGCTTTGATTTTCCTTGGCTCTGATTGGCTGAGTGGAGTCGAAGAAAGTTCAAAGTGTTTGACTAATTCAACATCACATTTTATCAAATATCATCAAAATCAACAACATGTTGGTCAATTTTCCAGTTACAATTAATCGGAAGCAACTGTAATGTAGCTCGGTGTTTCGGCTGTTTTGCAGTTTTCTGGAAGTTTGCTCCAGAAAACTGGTGCATAGATGCTAAATATTTGGTTATGGTTCTGGAGATGCAAATCAGAAAGAGCAGAAATGTTCTTCAGGTGATAGAAGACCGGCTTTGTAACTGTCTTTATGTGACTCTGAATGTTCAGGGATTTGATATGCTCTTTATTTCAGTAACTTTTTTTATTTATCCATCTATTAATTTAAGTGTTCACATATATTTATTTATTTTATAGTTTTATTTTAGATATATACAATCTGGCTTTCTGTAACACAAACTTACAACAAAAAGCATAAATAATGCAATTAATTATCTGAATGAATTCTGTTTCTAGATTAAGACCAAACTGTTTTAAAACAAAATAGGAGTGAAATATAACCTGGACTTTGGTTTCTGCCATAACTTCTGTTTTTATAAATATCTCCAGCTCAATTAAACAGGTCAAAAAATTGAATTTATTCAAACATCAGGCTGTTGAGTGGGCTTTAATGCTGCTTGCTGCTGGTCCTGCAGAGGTGGAGGTGCAGGGCAGCTTCTACCACACAGTCCCGGCCTGGGAGCGCTTTGAAGACAATGAACTATGGACTGTACTGTACTGCTGTCAGCAGGGATTTTCTGCAGCCTTGTGAACATTTTATGAAAGATATTTTGTTGTTCTCTCTCGAACAGCATGAAAAAACAAACTGTGTTCAGACTGAGTAAATATTCAGAGCTGGCTTCCTCCTTCTGCCTTCTTCTCAGTTCGATTCGGGTTTCAGACGGACGAATTGACATGGTGGACCGCGTTTTAGTTATTAGTTTTATTAGGAAATATTAAAAAAGATCAGGTCTTTACCAGATTATTAAATGACCACATTGATTAAAATCATTACCTACTGAACTTATAACGCTATTCACATTTATAAAATTTCTGACTCCTTATTCACTAAAGAATTGAAAGAAATCCAACTTTTTTATTAATTAAATAAAAAGGGGGGCGTGGCCAGCAGCTTATTTGGATTTAAAGTGACAGGATGCCTCAAAATAGCTCACTTTGACTAAAATCTCAATATCTAAGAATGATTTTGTGCATGAAAAATGTGATGAAAATGTTTTATGTAGGCCATAGATCTATCCTAACTTGTTCAAGGAAGCATAATATGTCACCTATAACACCTTAATCCCAGTTTCACCTGACCAAGCTACTGTCCAGGTGGAGTTCAAACTGGAAGGACAGAAAAAAGTCCCAATCTACCACGAGATGTGGTCCGATGGTTGCTATGGAGACGCTACGACTCTGCATTTCAAAGTGCATATCAACTGGACTGCTCTTATTTCTTAAGCACAAATCACCTTTCATTTTGCAGATATTTGAGACCTCTGTAAAAAACGCTTACAACTGCTTAACAGTTCAAACACTGATATGCATTAATAGAACAACAGAAAATAAATGCATTCAAAAATGTGAGATTGTGCAGCTGTATTAAAATCTTTATGGTTTTTAGACACATCTGCCACTGTAAAACAGCCTGGTTGAGCTCAAAGGTCAAGAAAATGGTGGACTAATCAATGGATGTGGTCATCTGAATGAAAATGGGGTAAAAATATCCCTTTGCTTTCATGTTATGTAGACAAGAAAATAGGTTTGCGGGGTAATGGAACAACATACGGTAATAAACAAAAAGATTTTAGAGACAGAAAAGCATCTTTTAAAGAACAGGACAGGATTAAAGAGATGCACTGAGTTTGAGCATCCCGGATAAATCCCATCCCTTTCAGTCAGAGATGTGCTAACCAAGACAAACCTGGATACCTCATGTTCTGTGGCTCTCATTGTAATTGGAGCAGATCAATTGTGCCTTTATTACACGAATAAGATGGATAACCTTGTCCTCCTTTCCGGGCTGTTTTAATGGGCCACTCGCAATCTCTGCTCCTCGCCTCTCACTAATCCCTGTGAAGCCTATACACACTTTTAATCCTCCCTGCCGGACCGCTAACACAACATGGGCTCATCACCCATCCAGCCTGCTCAACCTCCCATATACTGCAGAAATTACTAATTCCTCGGGGTTCGTCAAAAGAAGAAAAAAAAAAAAGGTTTGGAGGAATCGGTAGAAAAACTGAATGTTTGCAGGAAATACTGCAATTTTGGATACTTAAAATACACCAACAGCTAACATAGCGTTAGCTTTAAATACTGGGCTACATTCACAGCAGCCATGTTTGGTCCGGTTTAATGAAACTCTTGGAAGTCCAGTTTGTTTGGGGAGCTGTGAATGAATAGAACTCTGGTTCACCTACAAACCCCTGTCTCGGTTTGGTTGAAGTGAACTCTGGTGCATATGAGAACGCCAAGTGAACTTCAGGAAGTGGACTATAGCGCAAGGCATTGTGGGTAAATACAACCAAAACAGACTAGATTAATGTTAGCAGGATAAATGCCTCATGACCTTTTCCAAAGATAAAAGAGAAATCCTGCCACCATACATCCTTTCTTAGCAGAGTTGCAAACAGATGTGCATTTAATCAACTGTATGTCTTTGAAAAGCATGAGTGGAGCCTTCTACACAACCAACAGGAATGCAGCAACTGGTTACTGGTTGGTGAGTCAAAAACAAAACACTCGTCTTTACAGCAGACATAGTATGGCGCATACAGCGATGAAACCAGCTGCAAACATGTTGGGTTGCTAGGTAACCGGCAGAGCTCTGCTGTGGTTGCTAGGTAACTGGTCGAATGCATATGTTGATACTTGCAAACAGTTCTGCTATCTTGCCAGGTCTCACTTCAAAAAAAGATTGTAGATCTCAATGAGATTTTTTTATCTGGTTAAATAGTTATTAACGCGTTGGGCTTCGCTCAGGTTGCTAGGTAACAGACACTTCCTGCTTATTTATGACTCAATAATCACGAGGCTTTTAAAATGACTAATTTTCCAGACACCAAAAAACATTAGTTTTCTTTCTTTTTAAGTTTTGGGTTTGTAAAATGTGAATTTTTCATAATATATCCCCTTTAAATTAACATAGCAACCATGCATGAAAAAATGGATAGGATTACTCATAGACCAAAAGGAGAAGAATGAAAGATACATGTAACTGTAATCACAGAGCCTGAGCTACACATTTGACAACAGTTTTATCTGCAGTGATATTCCTGTTGCCATTTGTAGCCTCACCGAGTGTCAATATGAGTCTCTCGTCTTGTTGACAGACACAAAAACAAGAAAACTTTCCAAAGGGAAGCGTTTCGGGAAACATTCTCAGGGCGCAACGCTGATGGTGTTTGTTCTGCTCTGCATGGACTCGATAACATCCTGTATTCCTGCTGTATCCGTGTGAATCCAGCAGGCTGATCAGAGGAGACAGGCTGCCGGTGCCTACAACCCAGTTCCTCTCAAAGAGCAGGACACTGCAGCCGCTGAAAAGAGGACAGACTTTCATTTGATGCACATCATGTGGTGTGATTAGACTTCATTGCACAGTGCCTTCCACAACCCTTTTAACTTCTTCACGCTTTGTCATATTCAACCACAAACGTCTGCGGCAACGACAGAGGGAATTTCTGAAAAACTCCTTTGAAGGAATGCGAATCCTTCAGATTTATCTAAGAAAATCTCTGCCATGCAAAGTCGAACAAACAACAAGGCGCTTCGAAGTGGTTTACACTGTAAAACACAATACAGTGACCAAGTTTGACACAAGAAATGAGCATTAAATTTTTACCAAATCCAATCAAATATGTTGATCAATTTAACACGAAACAGGTTTTTAGTCTAGAATTTGAAGAATCGATTAATCTATTATTCTGACGATTAATCAGGTAATCATTGCAGAATATGATCAATTTTTTACCAGATTAATTGTCAGAATAATGGATTAATTCATTGCCTTGGAATAACAGCCACTGTTGACAAAAGAGCCTAAAGTGAAGAAATTTGCAAATTTTTTATCTGATTAATCGTCAGAATAATAATAGTCATCATATTTCTGCACTCTTTAATGCTAATTGTGAGCTTATTGCTAATTAAGCTAGTTGAAAACATAAGGTTTAAGTGACCACCTGCATTATTTATTATAATCGATTCATTTTTACGTCCATTTGCAATGCCTTGGAATCACAGCCACTGTTTGTTCACCACAAAGTTAAAACTGAAGAAATCTGTAAGTTTATTAACCAATTGATTGATTAATCGTCAGTATAATAGATTAATTGATTACTAAAATGACTGATTAATCTTTACATCCATTTGCAATGCCACTCTGTTAACCACACTACCTAAAGTAAAGAAATCTGCAAACTCTTTATCTGATTAGTTGATTAATCATCAGAATAATAGATTAATTGATTACTAAAATGACTGATTAATCTTTACAGTGCCTTGACTGCACAGCCTAAAGTGAAGAAATTGCCAATTTTGACTTTAAAAAAAAGGAATTACATTTTTTATTTGCATCTTTCAATGCATTTCTAATTATTGTATAAAAAGGCTCAAGAGGTTAAAATGAATAATTTGTAGAATGTGACACATTTTTATCTGACTAATCGATTAATCGTCAGAATAGCTGATTAATCGATTACTAAAATAACTGATCCTGACATCCATTTGCAGAGCCACGGCCTCTGTTTGTTGACCAAACAGCCTAAAGTGAAGAAATCGGCATGAGGCTTTTAATCCGATAAGCGTCTCTCCTCTCCATCAACATTACTAACTCTGCATTTGTGTCAAACTGTAGAGCACAAACAGGCAAACGATCGATAAACTGCCACGGTTCAATAAGTGTACAACCCCAGGCCTTGGTTTATTACCGGCATCTGAGTCATAAACCCCAATCTTGTGTACCTTACCGGCTTTTTTTCAGAAACACAGTTTGGCCTCCGTTGGTCCTTTTGTTTGTTGAAATAAAACTTTCCTATCAGCTACGATCATCAACATGGCGGCGGAAAAGAGAAACGTATCATTTCCGTCTTCATCAAATGCTGGACATTTAATTTGAAGCGTCTTCTGTTTGAACAAATAAAACCTCCCGTATCCACGCAGTGGGATAAAGCGGCTGATTTACGTCTTTTCCTCGCTCAACATGTCACTGCTAATTTGTTTTGGCTTGTATGTTTTGTGGAAACGTAATTGCTGCTTAGAGTGGTGCTCCCTAAAGTGAGTCCCAGTAGATTGATTTTTTAGACTGTTGTACACAACGCCAGCCTTCGTCTTCATCAGAAAACCAACAAACTCCAACAGGAAACTTCTGTCAGACCGGGGTCTGTAGAGCAGCTGACGTCATTATCTTACCTAAAGTAAACAGCAGAAGACTTTTTTTTAGTTCTGCTTGACAGAAGATTATTTTACTTAAAATGGTCTCCAAATAATGATGTAAATAATCAAAGTTTATCCCAATAACTTCTGGAACAATGTATTGTCCAGCAAAATATGTTACCGTGACAACCCTAATAAATACCTTAAAGAGGAAATTTGTTGTCAATTTCAAAGCTTTTTTTTTTATTTTTTTATTTTAAGGTTAGAAAATAAAGAAAACAAACCTTTGACAACAATAGATCTTAGGACATTTGTTGGAAATGGTATTAAAAAAAAGTAAGAAAGTTTTTGACTATTTTTGAGAAATATCTGCAATAAATTCCCAATTATTAGTGCAACAAAGTGCGGGAATTTGTTGATCTTATGTGAATTTCCACAATAAAGCAACTGGAGGGACTGATTGATATAATTTGGCAGCAAACAGATTAAAACTGCACTGATTTGATTGAAAACATAATATTTAAGCACATTTAGTGTTTAGAGGGCCACATAAAAAGCTACAGCGGCCCGGATTTGGCCCACGGGCCTCAAGTTTGACACACATGGTAAAAACGTACCTAAATTTGTGCTAATCTGCTTTATTATTCATGTTTTCCTCTGATTTCTTTTATCATTCCTCTTTAATGAATTGAAAGTAAAATAATGACTGGCAATTTTTCATCCTTTCTGTTTTAAAAAGTATTCAGATTAAACTCAACAGTCAATAAATTACCAGAATCCTGATGTATAAAAGCAGCTTGAAACATTTGATTTTGTTGATTTATCAGAGCTTCACAAGCTGATTGTCTGGATAAATAACTCTAATTATCTGTGACATCATGTAAAATGTCCTTTTTTAACGTCATCTCTTGTTACTTAAAAGTCTGTGAAACTGAGTCTAAATCTTCAGGAGATAATTCACAGCAGGGGGATTTTATTAATCAAAATTAACGATGGAAGCATAGCAGCTATCACATCTAATTGCACTACAGCGTCTTGGATAACATCCATTACCAAACACACGTTTCATTATCTCACATCGCATACCTGAATTCAATTAAACCCAAATTTACAGCACAGCTTTCAACGCCACAACTAAAACACTGCAGCGTCAAAATTAAAAAGTATGAACCTGAAATAGCCCATCATTTAGCTGCAGATCCAGCTCATTAAATTTGTTTTATCACCTGTTTTCGCGTGTTTATAACTCCTTCTGCGTCGACGCCAGGATCTCTAAATTCAAGCGATCAACTTAATCAGCCACATCGATTTTACTGACATGTTCATGATGCCTTTTAGTGTTGTTCTTGCTAAACGCTGCATTAAATGAGTGGAGGGTGGCTGCGTGAAGGGTGCAGAGACATTAAGGCCAACGTGAATTAATCACGACTGAACCTCAGACGATATTTTAAGATGATGGCAAAAGAACAGAAGCCAAATGATTTTCCGTCGGACAGTTTCAGAGCTTTAAATCTCTTTGTTATTTTTATTTCTTGGAGAAATTACACACATCAATTTAAACCCTACATGAAGTTCAGCTTTTATTTCTTATGAAAAAGCATTTCTTTCATGAATTTCTCTGTCAAACTTGCACTGATTAAGGTCACAATGTGCGAAGATTATACTTGAGCCCAGGCATTGATCACAGATATGTTTTGACAAACAAAAAGAGGTCAAAGGTCATCAAAGGCAGCAAACGTACAACCCTGACCTTGGGGTGCTAGCAGCTAAACTTGCCCCTTTTTGTTATTTTTTTTTTCCATTTAATTTGAAATAAATGAACAAAAGAGGTAAAAAATAAAATCTGCAGTGTTAGCCTGTCACGGCCACAGCATTGTGTTGTTTTTGATTTGTTTTCTTTCTCCTCTCTCCGGAAAGCTTTCCAGTCACTGTTATGGTGTTATTTCTGCAGGTTTTATGTTTGTGTAAGTAAAACATTTTTGAGATTTATATTATGTTACAATGTTATTCTTTCATCAAAAACATAACTGCAGTTTGGCATGTTTGAGAAACCATTTAGTCTCCTTTGGCAACCATTCAGGGATGAGTAAACGTTCGGTTTCACCAATTACGTCCACTCAGTTCCTGCAGACTAGTGGCAGCAGCAATTAGCTGTTGGAACTGCGTATCTCTGGAGTTTATCCTGCAAACTAATTCTCAGTCTAACACTTCTAAGAAAGGTTGTAAACAGCATAACAGCACTCCACTGCTGTGACGACGGAATATCAGGAAGAGCAGGAGCTTCTTAAAGAGACAGAAGTTAATTTCAAGGCATCAAGCTCTGACATAGTGGACCGTCCTCCATTTGGGTTTCTACTGCTTCTAAAAACAACTTAAAAACAATAAGTTAATGTTTTCAAAAACTTTCTGATTGGTAATTCAAAAGCGAGTGGCACTGCATTGTTACCTAGCAACCCAAGCTGAGCTCCAGCATGCTTGGTCAGCTGGTTTTACAATGGCTGCTGGAAACAACAAGTGTTTTACTGTTAACTTACCATCCAGAAACCACTTTGAATTCTTGTTGGTTGTGCAGGAGGCTCCATTTCTGCTTTTCAAAGATGTATGGTAGTATAATTGCACATCTGTTTGAGGTCATTTTCACGTTGAGTGTAAAAGTTGAATTTGGCATTGTGGCTAATAGCAGCTTGTTTGGATTTAAAGTGACAAGATGCCCTAAAACAGCTCATTATGACTAAAATCCCAAGATCTAATGATTCTGTGCCAAAAAATGTAATGAAGATGTTTTGAATAGACCATAGAACTATCCTAACCTCTTCATGGAATCATAACATGTCACCTTTAAGTCATGTTTTGTATATACAGCCTTTTATAACAAGTGATAGTTACCTGACTGAGCTGCAAAATGGCACTAAAAAAACATAACAAGCATTTCTCAATAGATTTCATACAATGTAATATTTTTAAAACAACAAAATAGTGAAATTAAAACCTATCTTGTCCTTTTATTATGTCAAATCAGTCGATACTTGGAAGTCATAATTGCTGGTGCTAAAAGTGTTTGTGGGTTTTTACTTGATAAATGTGCGACCAGTGAGTTTTATTTACTCTAATCTAAAAAAGAATGCATTTATTTTGCTTTTTGTTAAATGAAAGCTCTGCTCAGTCCAGAAAATAAATCAAATCTGAATTTCATAAATGTTACTAACATATAAAAAGCTTTTGATACACCATGTTAAAAATAAAAAATTGTGTTTTCTATTGAGAGGCAGGTGATAAAATATTTTCTCTTTGCTTTTCAAAGCCATGGTGAGTTCAGTGGTGAGAGCCAGACAGTTTTAGTTACTTCCTGGAAAACATTTTAATTTTTTTATTTTATTTAGGAAACTTGTTTTGGTGGAAAGACGCAGCTGAAATTTTGGGTTTTTGTGTTTTAGCCTTGAAAAACTTGCTCTAACAGAAGGTTTTAACTACATCAGTGCTTCACATTACATGTATTGTTTCACCTGTCAGCACAGAAACTTCAGGTTTCACAACACTATTAACTTTAAGGAACTTTTATTTTATAATGTGGTGACTCAGAAATCTGGTGCAAGACTAAATAATGGCAAAGAAAAACATGAAATGTTCAGCTTTTGGTAATTTTTGTCTTCATTAATTTGACAGGGTGAATGTGTTGGGAATCTTTTTAAATTGATCTATAGGCTGTCTGATTTACTTTCTTTGGACTTTGGCTGATGTTTTATTCATTCTTGAAGAAATGCGCTACAGTGTTGAGCTTTGTTACATATAACATGCAGCTGTATCAGATTTTAATCTGATACATCTGCACAAAAAATTACTTAATTACCTACAAAAGAACTTTGTTCTATGTTTTGTTCAATAATCGCTAAAATCATTTTTGTCTAAAAATATCGAACTAAACCTGGACTAGCTGATACTCTAACAGCTGTAGAAGCTAAACACTTTTTAGTTTACTCCTCCTTCGACTAAGAACTGATGAGGCTAACTGCTATGTTCTGTCTATGCCAACTTATGCTAAAGCAAACCATGCTAAAAGCTACTTAGTTTAACTGCTGCTAACTCTAGCAGCTACTCAAGCCAATTATACTTAATTGCTATTTAAGCTAAACATTTCTTAGGCTAATGTGGTTCTAATGTACTAGTTTAAGTAGTACTGAAGCTAAAACTACTACTAGCTTACTACTTAAGCTAGTAGCAAGCTACCTAAGCTAGTTCTTAAGTAGTACTCGCTAATTTCTACCGACCTAGGCAAAGTTGGTAGAACTTAGTTTAACTACTAATGGCTAATTACCATCACCGTCTTTTTATTTGCCAACAGGAAGTTGTTTTATTGTTGTTTTTTAAGGTGACCTTATGCTAACATCAGTTCATGCTAAAAGTTACTTCATCCAACTGTTGCCTATTCTAGCAGTTACTCAAGCCTACGCTATTTGAGCTAAACATATTTTAGGCTAATATGCCATTCTAATTTAAGACTAACTGCTAAGTTCTACCAACGCTTCAAAGCTAGTTATGACAACTGCTGAAAGCTACTTAATCTAACTGCTGCCAGGTCTAGCAGCTATTCAGCCCAATAATAGCTGAAGTTTTAGCCATTTGAGCAAAACATTTCTTAGAGTAAGTGCTGTTCTGATTTACTCCTTCTTAAGCTAAAAGCTACTAAGGCTAACTGCTAAGTTTTACCAATGATAAAGGCTACTTATGCGAACTACATTTCATGCTAACAACTACTTAGTCTAACTGCTGCCCACTTTAGCAGCTAATCAATCCAACTTAATTGATATTTAAGCTAAATGCTACTCCAGCTAGCCTTGGCTTAGCTAAGATTAATGAGAGGCTAAAATTGTTTAGAGAAAAGTTGGATTTTAGCCTTGGTAAATTTACGTCCAAGAAGCTAGCTAGCATACAGTGGATGATGCATCTCTTAGCTACAGTATGTCCTGTCACTCCTTCCCTATTTCTGCTTTGTTATTCATATATTCTAGAAAACCAGCGGTTCTCAAACCGCTATGGTATCTATAATAACATTATGTAGGAAAGGTTGTATATTGGACTGCCGAGACAATATCCCAAGGAAATTCTTGGCATTATATCCCTGATCAAAACCTAAATTCCAGCCGATAAATCATGTTTCCCCTTTCCCTCTTTTCACCTACTCCTTATATCTAAAGTGATTATATTACAGTTTTATCCATTCACAAAACTTCTTCCTGGTACAAGGGAAAGGTCACAGATTTAATGAGCACAGAACAAGAAAGCTTTAAAGGTCCTAATAATACCACAATGAATATGTCTCAAAATGTACCGGTACACCTTACAGGGCTTATATACCTCAAAACAGCCTGCCGCTGAAATGATGCTTATTTAAGAGGCATCATGGGAATACTCTTCACCACAGGGTGAAAGAAAAATCATATGAGCGCATTTAAATCATAGGCAGATTGATGGACACCCCATCAAGCCATGTCTTCACACCATATGCCAGCTCATGTTGATAAGCTGGAGGCAATTCATCTTCGTCACACAGAACACATCCTCAGCCTGACTGCATGCTTTAATGGTTTGTACACCCAGCAATCAAGTTACAGAACCAGAATAAACTTTTATCGGTTTGGGGAGTGGGACTGTAAAACCAGAGTTATGGAGTCTGGTTATGCTGTGTTTCGCCAGAATCAGAACGCAGGAAGCCGTGTGAAATGAAATATTATTGCAGCTTCTAAAATTACCATCTGATCGGAAAGATCGCTGAGCAGGAGCATAAAGTCCGCTAATTACAATAAACCTTTGGAAATGGGAAGGGAAACTGTTCCAGTTTATAGTGCAGGAGCAAATATCGTTTTTACTGATTTGACTTAAGAGGGAAATGCAACTTAACCCTTAAATACATTAAACCAGTGGTCCCCAAACTATGGCCTGCAGGCCGGATCCGGCCCGCCTCCACCTTTGGCCCGGCCCCCTGAACAATACCAGAGAGCATTCAGATTTTTTTTCATATACCGTATTTTCCGGACTATAAGCCTCTTATATGTGGATTTTTCTTCAACCACCAGGGGGCTCTTTAGCAGGAAGTGAATCATTGGAAGTCAAAATTGGAAATAAAAGAAGAAAGCGCCCATTAAAACTGAATTAGGTTTTAATAGGGAATTTAAATTTGAGAATGTTGTTGATCAGTTAAATCGCATTGAGGGGAAAAAGATTTTTCGGTTTTTTTTAAATAATACTGGGATCATTATGAGAATTTGAGGTATAAATATTAGGATCCAGTAGATGGCAGTAGTGCAACAATAATGGATGCAAGCTGCTGTTGAAATTTAAAGAAGAAGAAGAAGAAATTTTCATTTAGCACATGCTAGTAGCAACACGAAGGATCAGCACTTTTACTGTTACAGTTACCGTTCGGAAACTACCGTAATCAGTTCAGTTAAATCTAAACTTGGCAACTTTTTCTTTTTCAACCCTAATAAATGTGATATTCAATTGACCTGTTATGACTCAAATTTTGGGTGTCCGCCCCCCTCTGCATCGTTGTGGAAAACCTGGAGCGGCAGAGATATCTGCGGTTTATATGTGCATGTTTACTGGGTTTTTTTTTTAAAAAAGAACTTTGGGGTTGTGGCTTATAGTTCGGTGCGGCTCAGACTTTGGAAAATACGGACTATAATCCTTCCTGGATTTATTCTGTGAAGAACCCAGAGAGGGTTATTTGATTGTGCTTTATGGAAAACAATACATTTTTACATTTAGGCTCCTGCAATCGTCACACTTTTTCTGTTAGAAACTGACTCCGGCCCCCCACCAGAGAATGGGAAAGTTATGTGGCCCTCACAGGAAAAACTTCGGGGACCCCTGGTTTATAGCAATAACTGCCATCAAGGGTTTGTGACAACAGATAATGAGATTTTTACATCGAAATGTTTAACTGTTTCTTAAAGTTTCTGTTAGTTTTAGGTCAGATAAATGCAATGGGACACAAATAGGGCCTCAACTACCGATTATTTTAGTAAACAGTTCTTCTAACGATTAATCGATTAATCGGGTAACAAAAGGACACATTCTGCCGGTTTTTCATTTTGGTAGAACATATTTTATTTTGATCTTAAATGCAAAATTTATATATTTTTGTTCAGTTTTGGCTGAAATTCTGCTCTTAGTTTGCCGTCCTTTAAGCAAATGGCTTTCGTTTACTCCAGTTAATGATTAATCGTTGACAATTATTTTAATATCTTTTGCTGCAAATGATCAAGTGTTCACAAACAGAATGTTATTATTATTTTCTTATATAAAAAGGAATTGAATTATCTGTTTATTTGCATCTTGTAATGTTTTTTTCTAATATTGTACAAAAAACGCTGAAGTGGTTAAATGGAAAACCTGCAAAATGTGCCAATTTTTATGATCTGATTAATTGATTAATCGTAAGAATAGCTGATTAATCGAATACTAAAATTATTGTTAGTTGCAGCCCTTTGCAAATCCTTGGATTTAAAGATAAAAAATCTGCAGAATGTGTCAGAATAATCTATAAACTAATCAATACTCACTTCAGCTAACATCATAGAAAATATTCCAAATGTTATTTTGTATTATCCGTGTTTGTAGGTTTGCTTCAGATAAGAGCAGCATGTCCGTCATATGTATTTTCTTGTTTAATTTTTTTCAGTACAGCATTTTACAGTAGCAAACCTTGAGCTTCTCTTTACTTTGCTTCTTGAACTGGATCAAGTCAAGGTGAATTTCCAAGGTGGTTTTCATGTGTAGATGGCACATTTCAGCTCTAAAAACTCCCAACGCTCCCCTTGGATTCAAAAGAGTTGTAAGAGGCTCTTGTAGCCATTATATTTAAAGAGATTCGAGGTTTGAAGGCTGTAAAGACATTGTCAAGGTTTCTCCCTGAGAAGCCAGCTGTCAAGCTGCTACACCTGATCCAAGGTCTTTTTATTTTCTGTACAACGCCAAAGATCTTTTCTCTAAAAATCCTTCGATTCTGAATGGTATTTCATATAGTACGAACCCACGAGAATGCAAGCAATGTTATTTTCCTTTTTGGTATAAAGGAACATGAAGCTAAACCCAATTTCTTCACACTGAGAAGCAATAATTACAAAAAAAAAAATTCTCTTTTGGATTTTAAAGGCATGTTGTTGTAAAGTTTCAGTGCAACTACTCAGTGAACCTTGAAAGAGGCGTCCTTGAACGTCCAGGAGAGTGTTTGCAAAAGCAAGGATGTCCAAAGTGTGGCCAGCAAGCCGCAGTTTGTAAATGTTACTCCGATAGGAACGTCCACAGGTCAAAAACATGACAATACTTTACAATAAAACCGGGCATAAAAACACGGAAGATCAAAGTTAGTGGGAAAAGACAAAATAACTGAATTCAATGTGAAACATAAACGCTGCAGTTATTGAAGCCCAACAACAGAAAAATGTTTCAAAGAGTAAAAGGTAACAATCCACATCATCACCACAGGATGGCTGATTCTCCCCCCGTGAAAACAAACAATAAGATGATTGGCTGTACCAGCGGGGAGTCTGAACATTTTATATTTGTCCTCCTCAGCAACAAATTAAACATGCAAATATTTAATAAAATAAATCAGAAAAGAACTTAAAATCATAAATTTGACATTTGATTTTTTGATGAAATCCAGTTTTGCTTTTGTATGATTGTACATTTTACTTACTAACTAGTAATGTGAAGGATTATTTTAGTAATCAATTAGACTGACGATTAATCAATCAGATAAAAAAAAATTTTACCAGCAAAGGTGGCAAAGCTGTTTTTATCATAAATGCGAAATGTTTTTTTTTTTTTTGATACTGTAAGTCCCGGTTAACGATTAATCGATTACTACATTAGTTGGTGATTATTTCAATAATCAATTAATTTGATTAATGTGATTGTTTCAGGTCTATTTGTGTGTAAACAGCTCACAGAAGGCAGGCATCACAAAGCATCTAATAACTGTCACAAGATTAAGACAAAGCAAGCGATTAATCGTGAATAATCGATTGCTGAAATAATCGTTAGCTAATTTAGTAATCGATTAATCATTAACTGGAGATCAAAGAAAAGTGCAATTTACTGAAAGAACAACATATTCAGAGCAGTAATTAAGCAAAAACTGTACAAATAATATTAAATTTTGCACTTAACACGTAAATATGTTTGACCTTGAAGTCCTCAACTGACTGAGGACTTTAAACTTCACCTGGTTCCAATTCTGTAAAATAGAACAAAACAAAACAAAGAAAACTCATATTTAGCACCTTTCACCATACTTTTGTTAATCCAAGAAAATAATCACCAGATTAGTAGACAGCTTTTTTTTTTTTGCTACAGATTCGCAACAAATTTAGCCTAAGGCCTAAATTTTATAGCACTAAAATTTAAATGTTATTAAAATGTTTTTTACTAGTTTCTACTTTCAATATTTTAATGTATTTTCAATGACATACAAAAGGCTCAAGTGGTTAAATGAAAAGTCTACAGAATGTGCCAAATTTTTTAATACGATTTATTTGATTAATCATCAGAATAATCGATTAATCATCAGAATAATCGATTAATCGTTAGAATAATCTATCTATATCTGCGAAAGGTCACAAAACATCACATCTTACCCTTTGCAGCTGAGTGCCTTTGATATTCAAATGCAGCAACAGCTGGACACAGTTAGATTTGATTAAGGATCCATAATAAATCCACTTTTTAATACAATACAAAAGGTTGAGGACACAAAAAAGTACAAAAAATGTAAGGAAGCCATGTTTGTCTCTCCCTATGTGGTCCCAGCGTCCCTAATTTGATTTGACCTGAGTTCATTTCTGGACACTTCAAACAAACACGTCCACTTTGGGCCAACGCTCAATGTTAATGGCATGATTAGTGCCGTATCTTTCCCTCGGTGTGGCAATTTATTTTGCCCCATTAAGCCTTTGAAGCTATGCCCTGCTGACTCAGATGCTCTTAGTAACAAACAGTAGTACTGAAATGGCTATTACTGCCAAAATCTATCATCTGGAAATGATTTGTAAGGTCACAGAAAAGTGCACCTGAAGTGAAACATCCAAAACGGGAAACAGCAATAAATCTAAAGGCAAGTTTTAGGCTCAAGTAGAAATTCTGTAAACTTCACAAAACCAATCCGTCAAAAATGTCTTCTCACTTCTAATAGAAATACATCAGTGTTGCATAAAGTGTTTCCATTAAATAAAAAACATAAATAAAATCACGTGAATAAATTTGTTCACATTATAAGTCATTAATGGACATGCTGCATCATTATTAAGTAGAAGACTACTTCCTGTTGTCTTCTTTGTTGTTTCTGTCAGTAGTAACGAAAGTGTTTCCATTGCCGTTTTGCAAAATAAACCAATTTGAATAAAAAAAATCTACTTCATCCTCAAACTTAAATGAGAAATGCATGATTTTATTAAGCAAATTTATTTTCGTAATGTCAAATTACGCAACTACTGACTTAAATCAATTCAAAGGATAAAAGCAATTCAAATTAAAAATATAATTAAATATAAAAGAAATAAAAGAAATTACTTGAATAGACGATATGAAGTAGATCTCAAAAAGCAACACACCAGGATGAATTATCAAAATTATTTTTCTGTTGTGGTCAAAAAAACATAATTTTGCATAAAAGGTAGCATATAAACAGCATGCAACAGTATACTGCTTTGAACAAATGAAAAACATGAAAATTTATAAATACAAAAGCAACAAAGATATAAGAAATAATTCAAGGTTTCCCCCAGGAAACTTGCTAAGCCTGGTGGTTGGGACGCTCAGCAGTCATTCATCCAGTCGAGGTTTTGAGTTTAAAAATGTTTAAAGTTGACAGGAAATTGGTAAATATCACTTGATAATTATGTGCTATTGAAAGATTGGAAAATTAACACCAGAACACCAACTATTAAGTCTGAAAAATGCAAACATTTTAAGACAAATAAGCAATGCTAAGCCTGGTGGGGGCACAAGTAAAGCCTGGTGGCCCGCCAGGCTTATAATACACTGGGGGAAACCCTGTAATTTCATGTTCAGCTAGATAATCATTTAGTTTAAACAACAGTGTTGAAAAAACAAAATTATGTAAATAAAGTTGAAATAACAGAAAAATCATAAAAATATGACTCTATTCTCACATGGCTTTATTCTAGTAATTTCAAAAGTTTACATACATTTGGTCAATTTTAGGGATAACTTTCTTAATTTTCTAGAAAATGTTCTCGCCAAGTTTTCTGTAATTTCGTAAACAGAAATAATTTAGGTAATTCTAACTAAGATAAAACAAGAAAGGTTTGGTTTTATTTAACTTCAGTCAGAAAACGTATATTTGTATCTTTTTACACAGTGTATGTAAATATCTGGTTTCAGCTGTAATTTGAAATCATTCTGTGACGGTGAAAGAAGCAGAAACGCTTTTCATCCTGAGTTTATTTCCGTTTTTAAACATTTCCTGCCACGCAGTCAAAGATATACAAGCATCTGCGAATGTCCCTGACTGACTGACAGAGGAAGCACAACTCCTTCATGTTAGAGAAAGAAAGGGCAACATGAATGCATAATAGCATTTCGCTGTGTTGATGCCTCGGGTATTCAAATTGTGTTTGCTGGGAAGAGGAAACAAAATCAGGGCTGTGCATAAACTCCCTTTGATTGACTGTTGATGAATCCTTCAGAGATCACTGGAGGTAAACTGCTGGATGGCGGAAAGGTTTCGTATTGACAGCTATCCGATAAAAAATCGTGCCAGAAGCCGGAAATTCCCTACAGGTAGACGAGGCAGGATTCCCACAGAGCGCAGCTCCAATTAAATAAATAACAACCTCAACATTAGCTGTTTTTTAGTATTATTATTGTTATTACTCGAGCGCTCTTTCTTTCTCTCTCTCTCTCTCTATTCGCGCCTGACAATGAAATATTCATCACTCTCTAGTATATTTCCACATCTGATTTGCAATCTTCAAACCTGATTCAGGAGCGTTTGTCTTTGTGTTTGCATTGAAAGACTTTTCTCTCCCAGTCACATCCTGTTTTCGGATTTATGAAGATAAAACGTGAACAAATCTGCAGCATGTGGAGCTCTGATGAGGGTCATTTCATTTGGGACCGACTGAAACGGCTCGATAATGTTGGAAAGTAGAACAAGACGGCTGGTATTTTGTTGCATTTTCAGTATTAAATGGATCACATTGCCCGGTCAGACATAAGGAAAATACACTTTGCTATTCTTGTTTAGTGTTTATTTTATGATTTTGGTTGGTGAATGCAAGGATTTATTGGCTGCAAATTAATAATTATTATTATTAGGTTTTGGTGCTTTACAAACACACAGATCATGCTACATGCACTCCAGTCCTGTTTAGTCCGATTTAATCCAACTCCAATCCGTCTGTCTAAATGATCCAGTTCGTTTTGGGAGGCTGAATGCAGAATCAAACTCTGAAATGGACCAAAAAATGCGACCTCCGGTTTGTCTAAAATCCTTGGTCTCGGTTTGGCTGAGCTGAACTGAAAGCATAAAAGTAGGAGGTGAACTTTAGCGCAAAGCATTCTGGGTAAATACAAACAAAACAAACACAAGAGTCCAGCACTAGCAGGAAAAAAATAGTAAGTAGGTTGTAGAGCTTCATGGTTCTGTGACAAACCTTTTGTTACCACAAGCACACGTCGTTCCCATGTGACTCCACACTTCTGGGAACTTTGTAACCGACAGCCATCTTGGTAGGCAGTTGCTATGTCAACAATAAACAAGCCTCAAGCTTGGAACTAACTCTCTATTTGTTCCTACCTAACTTATAGGAAATATAAGAACATTACCACTATGTTTGAGAACTCTAACTTCCAACTTTGTGGGAACAGTTTAGAGACTGTTCTCCAGCTGAACGGAACCAAAACGGAAGTTATTATCTTTGGACCTAAAGAGGAACAATCGAGAGTCAACACACAGCTTCAGTTATTACAACTGGAAACTAGAAATCAGGCTGAACTCTGACCTGAACCTTCAGAGACACATAAAGACAGTTACAAAGTCGGCCTTCTATCACCTGAAGAACATTTCCAGTCATTAGAGGATTAATGTCTCAGCGAGATCTAGAGAAACTCATCCATGTGTTTATCTTTAGTCACATTGATTACTGCAACAGTGTCCTCACAAATCTGCCAAAAACATCAATCATATCCAGAACGCTGCTGCTGGCATCCCGACTAAAACCAGGAAGTTAAAGCACATCACACCAGATCTAAAGTTCCTACACAGGCTCCCCGTAGCTCAGAGAACAGACTTTAAAATACTGCTGTAAAATACTCTGCATCGCCAGAAGCAAACATGGAGAAACAGCATTCAGCTGACTGACGGCCACTTCCTGCTCTAGCATTACAAAATCCATAAACACATGAGCAAAGAACCTGATTGCCTTACATGAAGTCCTGACCTCAACCCAACTGGACATATATGGAAGCAATCAGAGCAGAGAATTGGTGTCCAACATCAGTGTCTGACCTCGCAAATGCATCTTTAGCTGTTTTGCAAAGAAAAACTCCCAAAAATGCCAGTTTCTTGCCCCTGGAAACACAAAACACACAACAAGCTGACTCCAGTGGAGGCTTTGTGTTGGTGCATCTGGTCTTGTCATGATTATAAATTTTGCTGAACGACAAATTGTCCCAGATTACATTGCTGTTTTGAGACCATTTTGAAATAATATCAAAGTAATATAGCATAATAATGCAAGAACTGGACATTTTAAATAAACAAAACAACATAAAAAAATAATTATGAAGTATCTGTAAACAAAATTGTCCTTTAAAAAAAGGGATAGTTGAGACCAAAACACCAAACTGAAGACTTTTATCATTCAGTTTTTGGTAGAAAGAGAAAATGAGAAATTGTGACATTAAAATCTCAGTAAAATACATTAAACTTCACCGTTTTTAAATGTCAAAAAGCTGAAAATTTCATATTCACTGCACTAGAAATGGTCTGGATGTTGCCTGTAATACAGTTTATTCGTTAGTGTAATCTCAGCAACTTTGCCCCTTCCTATATTCTCTTGTTAATGTTGCTCCTAATTAGAGATATATGTCATCATAAACTTGCATTGCCAAAATAAACACCTCAAGTCCAATTTGTCAGTGTGAGCTCAACCCCACCTCCCGTCCCAAAAATAAATAATCAATCACCGCCTGAATGAGGGCGGGGAGAGTCAGGGATCAAATTGCCCCAGCCGTCACTTTTCTACACCTGAATTAGCTCAATAAATGTTTCAAACGTCACAACAACTAGAAGCCACACAACTCTGGGGGTTGCCTGGCTGTTGCATCAGTATGATGAAGGGGTTGCTCTAGATCTCTCTGCATGTGGTGTTTATTCATTAATTTATGTAGTAGTTTCTCTGATCCCACTTCAGAGGGAATACAAAGGCCTTGTCCCCTCCCCCCCTTTTTTTTTTGCTGCGTGAGGATCCAAGTCACTGCTAAAACACAGGTGCATCATCAGACATACAGCTGTTTTCCATCAGTACAGATGATTTTTAGATTGAAGGAACTCAGTTTTCAGTTGAGTTCATGTCCAAGCAGCATGAAGAGTTTTAGGGAGATAAAACACCTGAAAGTCCAGTGAACCAAAGTTGCAACATTTGTTATATTTTCAGCTGCTGTGGTTCTCTTTTGCACTGCGCCTGTTCCCCTCCTCACCTGTGGGGGCGCTGCAGTGGCAACCACTGGAGGAAACGGCATGAAAACCTCTGAAGTGCAACTTCCTTCTTCATAAAATGTAAACAAAAATGGATATCTTCTGCTAGAGCTAAACTAGTTTGTTTAGGTTGTATTTACCTAGAATTTACCCGGTTGTAAACATTTACCTTTGAGCGGACTTTCTGGTGGAGGTCCACTTTGAGTAGGGGTAAGTAACAACAATTTATTTATTTTTTTTCAGTATTGATCGACCCTGCACTCCAATAAAGTAGAGGAGGTTGAGTCTACATATTCTGATATCGATCCAATACCAATACTGAAACTTTTTATCAATTCAGTTTGATATAACATCACAACTCTGACTTTATCATCTCCTTTGAAACCTGGGACAGAATTTGGAAGCATAGTTGTATCTACAAAGTACTTTAAAAGTGACCCGTTACGCTTCTTTTAACAGATCAGGATTGATCTTTGGTCTATACAAAATCATTCTTAGATAATGAGATTTTAGTCAGAATAAGATGTTTTAGGGCCTCTGTCACTTTAAATCTAAATAAGCTGCTGCTGCTGGCCACAATCCCCAAACTCAACATTTAAACTCACATGTGAAAATGCATGTAAACAGATGAGCAATTATACAAAGGTACATCTTTGAAAAGCAGCAATGGAGCCTTACGTACAACCAACAATGGCTGTCAAGTCAACAACAAAATTCTTGTCTGTTCCAGCAGCCATTGTACAGTACATTCAGCAGTAAAACCAGCTGACCAAACGTGCTGGAGCTCAGTTTGGGTTGCTAGGTAACAGGCGGAACTCTGCCGGGGTTACTAGGCAACGGCAAACCTCCCACTTAACAATTGGGAGGTTTTTGAAACGACTTGTTTTATATACACAAAAAAGCATTAACTTATTACCAAAAAAACACTTTGGCTATTTTAGAAGCAGTAGAAACTCAAATGGAAGTAAAAGAAATGTTCAAAAGGTGAATTTTTAACAAAATGGGGACAAAACAGAACAAAATAATCCTCAACTCTTTCTCAGGGGTTTATAATAACCACTTAATATAAAATCTGCTGCAAGAAGTTGCTTGGGGTTATTATGATGTACTTGGAATCCAGAGGAACCAGTTAAGAACAAATGTAAAACATCTTAAGACAAGTTCTTTTTCACTGGGAGGAGAAACGTGTGCAGCCTCCTCCAGGGGATCCTGATGTGTGGAGTATCCATTAAGAAATGGGACGTCTCCGTACCTCCAACCCCAAAGAGCGCGCAGGACACGGTGCGTGACCTCTGGAAACACTTAAACGACGTGGAGGAACAAGCTCTTCCCTTATTAATGTGCTGCTTTACAAAGCAACACACCATGCTCTGTTCCCCCAGGACAAGGCGGTGCAATGAGTGTGGCAAACGGGTCTGTTCATTTTTTAAACCTGGCCTTAAAGGTAGCGCAGTAAATCAAGATGCTGCTTAGCTGCTCCGCTAGGTTTTACTCACTCTCCAGCTGATGCATGTAATGACTCATGAGCCATCCGTCTCCGACAGAAGCAACCGCTCAGACGTCTGGTTGCAAATAAAGTCTTCTCTTTTTAAGTAAAAATTCTTGGTTAATTCTTGTGTCACGGCGTGGAATCGATTGGCAGTTCCAGCCATGATGTGTTCACAGTCCAGAGGACGGGGCTGAACGGTTGGCTGGTTTTGTACCTATTAAAGGTGGCGCTTTAGAATAAGGGGGAAATGCTTACTTTGATTTCCCCCAGGCTTTTTGCTCTCAGAGCAAAATGAAAAGGCTCCTTCTACGGCGCCGTAAAAGGTATGACCCGCCACGCAAAGGCCCATTTATCCTCAAAGAATCGCTCACACATACATGCATGCACAGGAGCTTTTTATGAGCTCGCAGTCTGCAAAAGGTTTTGCCAGTTAAAAGATTTCTTCACAACTGTACGACCTTGTGTGCTTCATAAAACATGACGGATGCAGGGATGTGTTCGGGCATGACAAGACGATTGATTGTTTTCCCTGCTGTGGCACTCATGTTTCATTGCCTGGCTGAGAAAGCATGGGACACGGCGCCGCTGCCGATCCATATTCACTCATGCACAGAGCCTGGCAAAAGTGTTCACACGACTTTACATTTCATCACATTAAAGGAGTTTTCACACCTGATGGCGCGGCAGATTCGGTTCGACTGGAGATCAAAACTGCAACGTTTGTTACATTTTGTGTCAGATGATAAAAACGTTTTGAAAAATCTGTTCCTCTCCTCGCCTGTGGGGGCGCTGCACCAAGAACAACGCTGCAAAAACACAAAATATTACAGATTCTAGTGCAAATATCTTAGCACACTTGAAATAAGACAAAACTAAATTAGAAGTAACTTTTCAGCAAGATACAGCAGCTTGTTTTACTGAAACAATATAAGAAATTATGTTGTTTTCCCAATATAATTTTCTTATATTGGGAAAAAATGTCCTTGATCCAATGGCAGATTATTTCACTTATAACAAAACATCTCTGCCTTGTTATAAGTGAAATAATCTGCAATTTAATCTAGGTCTTCTTTCCCAGTTTTAAGGAAATATTTCCTTAAAACAAGCTCCTGGTGTTTACTGACAAATTAGTTAATTTTGTCTTATTTCAATGAAACTAACATCTTTACTCTAGAAACTAAACCTAAAATATTTTGTGTTTTTGCAGGTAGTCCACTAACTGCAACGCCTGGATTTCTACTCAGAATAAACTGTTACACATTTTTATTTAAAACTAAACAAAGCTTCTCTTTCTACTGTATTTCTGGAATATCTTTTGAAAACCGTGAGTCGCATTATTTCAGACACAACTTTGGATTGTTTTTCACATGAAGTTTCTGGCTGATAAAATGTGAAAAAGTGGGAAGATTCCTGGAAGGCTCTGTGTTTTCTGCTATCTGTGATCTCTGATCCCTAATTGCACATGATGCTGAGGGACAGGTGGAGCTGATGCGCTCTGCTTGGCGGCGCCGAGGTTGGGTTCACTTTGACTCGGCCGCCGGCATCTTGAACCGACCGCCAAGTGCTGGAAAGAGCCAAAGGTCCTCTGAGTGTGCGAGAGAGGAAGAGAGAGAGAAACCGCTAAGAGGCGTCCCTCTTCGTCTCATCACACATGAAATTACAGCCCATTCTAATAATTTATCAGGTTTTACAGTTTGGTTCAGCGCTCACTCCCAGCGCCGGGCGAACCGCGGCGTGGCACCAAGGGTTCCACGTTTGATTAAGTCGCTTTACCCTCCGCATCCTTCCATCAGAAAGGTCACCACGCATCCTCCTCTCATTTACATTTCGCAGAGCAACTCCCCAAAGCCGGACTCATTTACGAGGCGTAATCCATTTCACTCACGATTTCCCCGAGTCAGGTGCCGTTTTGGTGTGAATCCATTGGAAATTTCCTTTCAGTGTTAAACTTGTTGCTAGAAAAATGGCACTTTAGTTGCAGTTGGAGTCAACCTTTAGTTATTTTATCTCCTGTTTTAAATCACCTACATTCTCCACACTCAATTTTTTCATTTCTTTATATGCAACTTTTACTGTTTGGTAATGGATCATTGCTACTGTTTGCGCTGTACAATGGCTGCTGGAAGAGACAAGTGTTTTGTAGTTGACTTACAATCCAGAAACCACTTGCTGCATTCTTGTTGGTTGTGCAGGAAGCTCCACTATTGCTTTTCAAAGATGTACAGTTGTATAAACGCGCATCTGTTTGCAGCGTTTACACTTACTTAATGTAAGTGTAAACGTTGAGTTTACACTTACATAACCACCAGCAGATTATTTGGATTTAAAGCGACAAGACGCCCTAAAAAGCATCTCATTTATAGGACATCAGTAAAATCAAGTGAAGTCAAATTATTTGTCAGCAACAAGGTAGTTCAAAGTGCTTTAAACATTAAAA
Source organism: Poecilia formosa (assembly GCF_000485575.1). Lineage (NCBI taxonomy): Eukaryota > Metazoa > Chordata > Actinopteri > Cyprinodontiformes > Poeciliidae > Poecilia > Poecilia formosa. Next base: position 38,692 of record NW_006800110.1, read on the forward strand.
GAGGAAAATACAAAGTTATAAAATACACCATAAAGTCAACGATTGAGAAAACCAGCAACAAACATCAAAATCATCAATACACATCAAATATGTTGGTCAATGTTTAATTGCTGTTAATTTGCTGTTTTCTAGAAGTTTGTTGCAGATACACTGCAAAAACATAAAATCTTACCAAGTATTTTTGGTCCAGTTTCTAGTGTAAAATAAGACAAAATTAACTCAGAAGTGTCTCTTCAGGAAGATACAGGAGCTTGTTTTAAGTCTTTAATATTGAATGGCCCCAATATGCTGCTGTACAGGTATGACATCATTTATACTAATTAGAGATACCTCAGCTTGCGAATGCATCTAGCTTAAACCAATTTCAGACATCAGGAATGAAACAGATTAAATGCTAAACTGGCTTGCCGTACAGTTGGACAGCGCGTCGCCTCCATTGTTCTTCTTCTCTGCCTGCTAAAGTCCTGAAGGCATATTCATGAGGGAGGCCTAATTAAGCAGTCGGGGTCTGGATGGCGTCCAGATGGATGAGTTATTATTGCCGTTATTGATACTGGCTGGTTTGAGGCCCACTATCAGGGATTAATGCTGCTTGAATTTAGAAGCCATCTTACCACTTAGTCCCATGATGAATAATGTTAGGCAAAGTCGTTTGCTCTGACACTCACTTACTTCCCCTCATTTTATGTACTTTGCTTGCCTTATTAAGGCTCTTACCACCGGCTTAATTGCCTATTTAGAATTCCCCTCTTTGTGACCTAGATGTGTGTTATTTTGTGAATGTAATTAAGTTACCTGTAAATATCTCAGCCGCAGCCTCATCCATCTACGTTATGTCGGCACCCTCTTTTTTATTTTTAATTAATTTAATGGCTGCCGTATCTGGACACGTATAACCTCGATAAAACCAGGAGAAATTGGTTTTGGTGGTGTTGGACTGGAGTCGTAATGGATCGGCGCTGGAGTGGCGAAGCGTCAGGCGCGAGCGGTGAAAGATTCAGGGCGAGCGGATTTATGTGGCGGCGCGTGAGGAAACGCTCCACATAGATAAAAACTGCTCAACTAAAAAGGAACGTCTTGATTATCACTAAATAATGGAAATAAATAACATTTAGTGTCAATTTAAATTAGGCTTAATTATCGTAAAGATGTAATTCTCCTTTACTGACGCTAGCTGCGTTTTCATTAAAAATGTTCGGAAAACTTTGTCAATATTCTGTTAAATCAAAAAAACAAAAATTTGTTTCCATTACATAAGAAACACAACAAAAATCACAGATGAATAAGTTTAGAAAACATGCAGCGTCATCATCCTCCTACCACTTCCTGTCGTCTTCTTCGTCTTTTCCGCCAGTAGCAACATCTGATTTACTGAACAGGATTATGGTCACCGAAAGAAAGAAAAAAATTTGACTTAGTCTTAGTCCAACTTCTTTTTTTTTCAAAAACATTATGACTAATTTTTCTCAGTCTATTTCTTTTTTCTTAGAATTTTAACTTTAATCTCAGAATGTTTTGCGTTTTTCCTCAAAATTGTGAATATTCTTAGAATTCTGACTTTAATCTGAAAATTGTGACCATTATCTCTCAGATTTCTGACTTTAACAACAGAATTTAGACAATTTTTTCTCAGAATTTTAACTGTTTCTTAGAATTTTTAATTTAATCTCAGAATTTTTTACCTTTTCCTCAAAATTCTGACTATTGTCAGACTTCTGACTTTAATCTCAAAAGTCTGACTTTAATCTGAAAAATTGACTTTCTAAGAATGTTGACCTTTTTCTCAGAATTTTGACGTTAATCTCAGAATTTTGACGTTAATCTCAGAATTTTGACTTTTTTCTCAGAATTTTGACTTTTTTCTCAAAATTTTGACTTTTTCTCAGAATTTTGACTAATTCCTTCCTCTTGCACAGACAACTTTCACCACAAGAGAGCACATGAGAACCACTTACCACAAACTTCTACTATTTCAAACATTACATTGATAACTACACCAACACACTTTCATCCTGCTACGGAAACAGAAATGGAAATAAACGCCTGTTAAAATCGGACCGACATGTTAAAAAATGCCTCCGATGTTGATAATATCGAACATCCTTAGTTTTCTGCCCTAAAGTGTCTCCGGTCCTGCTTCCTGTGTGATTTATTGCAGGTGTGAAACGAAGGAATCCATGTAAAGTTTGTGCAACACGTTGCAGGAACAAGTCGTCGTTTCTTTCCATATGTTACTGCAGTTTCTTTCCAATTATGGTTAAAATGTCAGCAGCTGAATCACGGTGTTTCTGTTCCCAGCCAATATGTTCTGCTGGAAATGGGTACATGAGGGGGGGAAAGTGCACCAGCAGCTTTTAAAGCTCCATAAAACAGCTTGTTTAAAAACACACATCCAGGGTTTCACAGGCATGAGGGGACAATCTGTGAGAGTTCAGAGATATTCATGAGGAAAACTGCGTTTACTTATGTGGTGCAACACGTCACATGGTCACTGCAGATCTTTCCTTCTTCAACTTTGTTATTTTAGAGGACAGTCGCTGACTAAACTCCAGAGTAGGTTTTCCTTCGGAGAGCTCACTACCCTGACCTAATTCAATCCTTTAAGATGAGTATCCCCTCACCTTAATCCCCTGCTGGAATAGCAAACAGCTTCTGTTCTCTGAGCCGGATCTCCGAGGATTGGTTCGCCAAATTTCTGAACGGAGAGGAGAAACTAAATCAGATTCTCCTTCAGAAAACAAAGTTATCCCTCAAACACTCACAACTTTTCCTGAAAACGAACATTGTGAAGAATAGTTAAAACTAAAAACAACCTGCAACCATGACAATCCATTTTGGTTACTTATACTTTTACTAGCATCCGTTGGAGATGAAAATCATAAAGAAAGTTGGGTTGCAACTAATCATGTTAGAAATCGATTATTTGATTGATTATTCTGACGATTAATCGAATAACAAATTGTCTCATTCTGCATATTTTTCATTTTTTCACTTAAATATTTTATACACAATATTAGAAATTCATTAAAAGATGCAAATCAGTAAATAATTTTACATTTTTAGACAAGAAAGCAAAATTTATGTCATGAAATGTAATAAAAATGTTTCTCGTCATAATGAACAAAATATATATTTTTTTGTACAGTTTTGTCTTAATTACTTCTCTGAATATGGTGTTTTTTAAGCAAATGGACTCCAGTTAATGATTAATCGTTTACTATATTAGTTGGCTGTTATTTCAATAATCGATTAATCACAATTAATTTGATTAATCGTTTAAGTAAAAGTTCAAATATGACTGAACCCCTAAATATTTTTGGTCTAGTTTCTAGTGTAAATATTTTGGTACACTTCAACAAGATAAAACTAACTTATAAGTAACTTTTCAATGCATTGTAGGGACTTGTTTGAAGGCCATCGCAGATAGAAAAAAAAGGACGAGCAAATTTTTGCCAAACAAAACGTGGAAATTTTTAGACTAATCTGAGAAATTTTCCAAACCAAAAGTTGGAAATTTCTGAACTACAAAACTCAGAAAATTATGGGGAAAGAAATCTGAAATTTTCTAGAATTTTCTAGTGTGAAAACATTTCTAGTAAAAACTGTTTTTTTGATTAATCCCAGGATATTATTCTAGAAAAACTAGGAAATTTGAATTTCAAAAACTGAAATTTTTCAAACAGAATTACCGACTTAAAACAAGCTCATATCTTGCCGAAAAGTTACTTGCGGTTAGTTTTGTCTTATTTTATATGTGGTAAGATATTTTCAGTAGAAAATACTTGTTAGGATTTTGTGTTTTTGCAGTGTAACCATCTGAATTAAGCAGAAAACTCCTTATTCTGACATTATCCTCACACTCCTGACTGAACCTCCTTGCAGAACATTATTTTGCGAGCTGGACTGCATCAGCATTATGTCTTATTGGCACTGTCAAAGCCCGTCTTCCATTAACCTCTGCAAATTAATTATTATCGACACATTTGGATGGCGCTATTGAATGCGACTGAATGCCAGATTGATGCTGTAATTGCAGCGACTCGTTATATAATAAAAGGTCACGCAGAAAAGAGATGAGACATTTGATATTTATTCATTCGTGAGGATAAATCTCTCTTTTAATGTGCAGACTATTTAGAAGATGCATATACCATTTAAATCCCCTCAGCGGTAATCATGGGTTGTTTTATTTTTAGCAGAAAAAGTTGACATTTTTCTCGACTTGCTGCTCTGAAACAAAGGAATAAAGGCATCTCCTGCAGACAGTGTGCAGGCTGAAGTCTGTCAGAGTGTACTGTAAACTCATTTGCTCTCATCTCACAGAAACACGATGCTGTCAGTGCACTCGCGCTCGCCGAGTGATAGATCTTTGTTCGAGACCACCAACACTCGGCGCAGACTTGTTCAGGCTGGAAGAATGAAACCCAGGTTTAGGCAGATCATTTCTTTGATCGCAGCTGGTTAATCACGACTCTTTTCTCCGCAATCAGCTAAGTGTTTCTGCAGATTTCAGGCTGGTATTAATGTTTTGACATTTGCGTTGCCACCGGCTAAAGACCGCGTCGTTTTCTGACTATTTATGGCTGAGCGTTTGGCGCCGTGCTTGACGTGGGGATGATTGGCTTCAACACTTCAGTCAGAGGAAAAATGCTGAATAATTTTTACACAAGGCAGCATTTTTGCAACATATATAAATCTTTAATATCAGTTGTGACAAACTGCAAAAACACAAAATCCTAGCAAGTATTTTTGGTTTAGTTTCTACTGCAAATATCTTCACTTGAAATATGACAAAACTAACTTAAAAGTAACCTTTCAACAGGATAAAGGAACTTTTTTTAAAATAAATTATTCCTTAATATTAATAAATAAGTACTAATTCCTCTGCATAATTATTTCACTTATGATGTGGGAAAATATCTTGTTATAAGTAAAATAATCTGCGTATGAGTCAAAAATGTTCAACTTTATGAAGTCAGATATTTCCAAATCTTCTTCTAGAAAATTTCTGAGATAATCCCAAAATCGCTGACTTTTTTCAAAAACTTTCCGCTTTTCGAGTGACGACATTCTCATTTTTTTCTAGAAAAGTTATTTTATTTCTAGTGGAAATTTATCCCTTTTTTGTATTTTCTTTTTTTCTAGTATTTTTTTAGTTTTCAAACTCAGAAATGTACATGCTTTTTCTTTAAAAAATTCTGAGATTATGCTTGTTTCAAGTGAATAATTCCTTTATATTGGCAGATTATTTCTCTTATAACATGGGAAAATGCATTGTTATAATTAAAATAACCTGCAAGTGGAACGTACAATGGCATAGTTACGGGCATTTTAGATAGAAAAAAAGAGGAGCATATTTCTGACCAAAAAAACTATTTTGAGATTAATCTAAACAATTTCTAGGAAAATTTATGACCTCAAAAAGTTCAAATTGTTAAGTTTTGAAACTCAGAAAATTTCTTAACGTCAAAAAATTTTGACCTTAGGAGCTCCGACATTTCCTCACTTCTTGTAGAACATTTCTGAGGCTAATCTCAAAATTTATGATTTCTTTTTTTTTTTTTGACAAAATTTTAAAAATTTCTAGAAAATTTATGGGTTTTCAGGTGAAGATTTACCCCTTTTTTCCCCAATTTGTTGAGTTTTCAAACTCAGACATTTACATCAATGATGACGATGCTTTAAATCAATAATTCCTTTATATATCAATCAAAAAATTGCAAGTTCCACTTGCAGATTATTTCAGTTATAAAAGAAAGTGAAATAATCTGCACTTTCTCATCAATATTAACCAATTAGAAAACAAACTCTTATGTCTTGCTGAAAAGTGTTTTCTTAGTAAGATATTTGTGATAGAAACCAAACAAAAAATACTTAGTAATATTTAACGATTTTGCAGCGTTGCTGGACGTAAAATAACATTTTCTTTTCCAAAACGAGGCGGTGAGGCCATATGGCGCGCGGCGGCAGTAATTCTCTCCACGGTCTGTCCGTCTCGGAGCAGATCTGAGACACAATGCAGGAGATGATCGAGTCTTAGTGTCAATACATCAGCCCAGAAAATTACCTCCTCTCTGCTTGGCCTACTTTAATCTGTGGCCCTCTATTGAAGCAATGAACACTCTCTCCTCTGTCCTATTGACGACGTAAAATAGGTTTGCCGGCTTGATTGACAACTTTGTCCAGCTGACAAAATGTAATGCAGTCCAGGACAAAAAACAGATCAGGAATTCTTTTGGACCCAATCTGGTGCTGCGATTACATTTTTCTCCTCCGTCTTCTTCTTTATTGTATCAGACGGGTCTTTTGAAGTATTGAGGGAGAGTTTTTCTTATTTATTTATATCGTGTGAGCGCTCACACACGTATGCAGGTGCATGTTTGAGAAGAAGTTGGTTTTGGCTTTTTAAGCTCCGACTTTCATCCGGACCGACTCCTGAATAACAAACAGAAAAAAAAGAAAGCGTGTTCTCCTGCCACCAGGAATAAGATCTCATAAAAACAGCACTGACTACCTCTGGTAGCATTCCAGTGACCATGATTTATTTTTCTGTTTTAGCTCGGTGAATTATTCAGGCTGCACTTGTAGACATCAAACACATTTTCTGCTGACAGGGAGATTTAATGAAAACCAATTCGGCTCTCCAGCAACACTAAAACGTGAATGAAACTGATGGTTTTTGGAGCTGTTTGAAGGCTTGTTTTACCTTGTATCTGTAAGATATATCTGAGCTCTTAAAGCCTGGCTCTGATATGAAATTAATGTCAAATCAAATTTCAGCTCCACACCAGGGAAATTCTTAAAATAAATATTTTTTAATGTTTGAACAAAAAACATATCATTTGGCGTCTCTGCAGTGGAAAATATTCATAACCTGTTTAGTTTTATTGAAATTTTATGTAATTCAACTCAAATCTGAGCAACAGAAACCTAAAACCTTAAATTAAAATTCACTTTTTGCACATTTTCTACATCAGTTTGAGTCTCATCTGCTTCTAAAACTGTCAAAGTACTTTAAAAAAAACAAAACATCCAGGTGTTTTCTGGTAATAAGTAAAAAAAATTTGGTGATTGGAAAATGAGCCATTTCGAAAACTTTCCAATTGTTGAGTCACATTCCATTACCTAGCAACCCCAGCCGAGCTCCAGTTGGTTTTTACAGCAGCATTCAGCTTCTATGCATCACAAATCTGGAATAAACATCCAGAAAACTGCAAAGCAGTCGAAACACTGAGTTCCTTTAAATGAAGACAACAAACACACCTGTTTAGAGTTTAGAGCTGCTTCTGAACAATGCAATGCAATGGAACATTGACCAACAAATTTGACGTGTGTTGATGATACACTCGACGTAATGTAATGTTTGTGACTAGTTTCTCAATTGCAGACTTTTTATTTTTATGCTTTTATGATATAAAGCATTTTGAACTGCCTTGTAGATAAAATTTACTTTACAAATAAAGTACAATTTACAAATTGACTGATTTACAATGGCTGCTGGAAAAGTCAAGTGTTTTGTTGCTGACTTACCATCCAGAAACCACCTGCTGCATTCTCGTTATGTAGCTGTGCAGCAAACTCTACTAATGCTTTTCAAAGATGTGTGGTTGTGTAATTGTGCATGTTTGCTGCTACTTTCACGTGCGAGTGTAAACGTTGAGTTGGGGGCGTGGCCAGCAGCAGATTATTTGGATTTAAAACAGCTCATTCTAAGTAAAATCTCAATATCTAAGAATGATTTTGTGAAAAAAGGTGTAATGAAAATGCTTTGTATAGACCACAGATCTATACAAAACCTAGCCTGTTCAAGGAAGAACAACACCTCATTCTCACATGAGGTGTTGGGTTAGGTTATGCTACACGACTGAATCAGCAGTTGTCAGAGTGTTGCTCCTTAAGCTGGAAGTAACAGGAGAGACGACGCTGTGAGACGGTTTAATGTTGCCAAGTTTCCCAGGAAGTTGTTAGTGAGAGAAATGAGCAAACACCCAGATTAAGTGCAACCATCTAAACAAATTTCTGTAAATCGGCGTGAGATGGCAGTCGATAGCACATTGATTCCTGTAGCGTCTCTTTTCCCCTTAAACGTCCTGATCCCCCAGTAAGCAGCGGTCTCCAGACGGGGGAACAGAAAGCGGTCATTTTCAGAGGAAACCGTATTAACTCGGACTAAGATATTTTGCCGCAGCAGGGCTTTGGAGGACTTTAAGTATTCATGGCATGAATTTTCCATCAAATCCATCCAGAGAACACACTGATCACAAGGCTTTAAATAACCAAAAACTGCAAGTGGAGCGTGTTAACCGGCAGGGCTCTCCTCATCTGTTATGCTACCAATAGGTGAACAAAAGCAGCAGAACTGTACTACATTACTGCCTCAGTGTGCTACAATTTAATGATCATGTCAGCAGTTCTCTTCAAAGGCCTCACTTCTGATCAGATAAGCCTCTCGTTTCCTCTCCGTATTTGAACCCCCTTGAACTAGAAAATGGATCTACCCCCATCCATCCAGCCCTGCGCTCGTTCGGCACGGGGGCTGAAACTCAATCCGCCGAGAGCTTTTGGAAACGAATTTTGATCAAGAACATAAAAGGACATTCGGCTCGACGTGAAAATTACCGGGTTAAGCTGTGGGGGACAGAAGCTCCTCAGAAGTGATCACACCACTTCGATTTGTTTCACATTTTGAAAGATTGGAAACACTGACATCAAATTTCTTCTAAGTCTTTACAAATATGTGTCTGTGCACTGCAAAAACACTAAATATTACTAATTATCTGGTCTAGTTTCAAGTGAAATATCTTCGTACATTTAAAATAAGACAAAGCTAACCTAAAAGTAACTTTTCAGCAACGTGTAGGATCTTGTCTTAAGTAAATAATTCCTCAATATTGATGAAAAATTTCCAGTTCCACTGCCAGATGATTTCTTTCATAACAAATGTGAAGAACTTATACATTTTTATTTTTTTTTCTAGAAAATTCCTGAGATTAAATTTAAAGTTTCTGAGTTTTTTACTAGAAAAATTTTTGACTTTTCAAAAGTTTTTCCTCATAAATTTTTGACTGTTGGACTTCAGAAATTTTCAAGTTTTGTTGCAAAAATTTGGCCTCCTTTTTTTTTTACATACATAATGGTTCCTAAAACTCACTGAAAAGTTACTTGTAAATAAGTTTTGTTGTATTTAAATGTACTAAAATATTTACATTAGAAACTAGAACAAAATACTAGTGGAACTAGTATGTTTTAAAATCAAAATTAAGGAGTTACTGACTTAAAACAAGCTCCTACATCTCACTTAAAAGTTACTTTAAATTAATTTAGTCTTTTTTCAAGTGTACTGAGATATCCGTACTAGAAACTAATAATAATACTTTGTAAGATTTTCTGTTTTTACAGTGAGTAAAAATCAAATTCCTTGTTTTTGTGCAGAAACTTGGTCAGTAAAATCAACTACAAACATTTGCACCACATATGTATATAATACATTTATATTCTGCTTAATTTCAGCCGCTAATCAAGCTAAACTGCAGCACTTTTCGCTCTCTTGTTGCTGCTTGTGACCTTGAATGTTTGCCTATTAAACTGCCGATGCTCAGACAAGTATCCATCTCAACCTCAGGGGACTCGTGCACAAGGATAACGAATCAATCGCCGCCTTCATCCATGATCCAAAGGCGCGATAACTCAGGACTTTGGCTCTTTCCCTGAGAAACTGCTTTACCTCCGGGGAGTAACTGCAGGCTGAAGACGAAGGGTAAACCGATGCAGAAAGAGGTCACTGTCTGTTCCCTCCGCCCATGGCTCTGTCTTTCGTCTAAACTGGAATGTTTTTGTAAGAATGTCATATATTGTTGAGTTTCCCTAAAAAAGTAACATCCCAACCTAATTAAATTATCATCTACATAACACAGAAATGTAGCAAAAGAGATAAAACTGTCACATAAAACACATTTATCTAGAAGAGGACATATTTTTTCTTTTTTTAACTTTAACTGCTAGAAATGCACATTAGTAGGATGTGCTTTTAGGACACTTTAGAGACATGTTGGAAAGTATGAGCAACTTTTTATTTGGTAAACTAGAAATTTAGTTAAAGGCGATGTTTTTGTACTTCCATTTGGGCCTTAAATGTTTCTAGAAATAATCGAAGCGCTTAAAAAAAAACACCCAATAAGTCATTGTTTTAGTGTCTGAAAAATGGTACAATTCAATAGTTACATTCCACAGGCGCTGTGCCGTTACCTAGCAACCCCAGCCAAGCCCAGCCCCGTTACCTAGCAACCCCAGCCAAGCCCAGCCCCGTTACCTAGCAACGCCAGCCAAGCCCAGCCCCGTTACCTAGCAACCCAAAGCCCAGTTCCATTACATTCTGTCAGCTGGTTTTACACATTAAAACTTACTGTGGTTGAACTGAACATTTAAAATGTATATATTGATCTAAATTGAATCCCAAGGCTCCAATAATGATAAAATAAATAAGTAAATTACTGTTTTACTGCAGTATGTGTTGTACAATGGCTGCGTGGCCAGCAGCAGCTTATTTAGATTTAAAGTGACATCTCATTCTGACTAAAATCTCAATATTTAAGAACGATTTTGTGCAAAAAAAAATGTGATGAACATGTTTTGTATAGACCATGGACCTATCCTAACCTGGTCAAGGAAGCATAATAGGTCACCTTTAAACAGTTCATTCATGGTTTCATTTATGCTGAAATTTTAGCATTTCATTTTAAAAAGTTAGTTTTAAAAATGGACAGTAATTTTGTTTAGCAAATAAGCTAAATGTTTTCATTTATGAAAACATTGTATGAAAAACTGCCTTTTGTACTTGTCAGTGTTAATTAATATAAAAACTTGTTTGATAATCTGTTACATTCAAGGACAAACACTCAAAAACGGCTAAATTTAATGTCAGACTTAAAATGAAGACTTCAGTTGGCTGCTGCTCTACAAGATGACCTTTTTGTGCTTTTTAAAATGATTTTGAATGTGTCCCAGATTGTCCAAATGTCCAATCTGAGCATGTAAAGTAATAATTTTTCATCTTTACGCGTCTTCCTAACACGTTCTGTTTAAATGTGGAGTCCCAGCTCCCTCTTTAAACCAGAGGAAGAGCTGATTTAATCCATCTTGCACCGCCAACACTCTGCCATACGTTCTGATTTACATCCTGATTTGTTGGCCTTTATGTTCATGTAATGGTTACACTTCTCATGTGTGGGTTATTAGAGCCTCTTTCACAGACGCCCATAAAAAACGACATTACAGGGCGAGGCGTCGATGAGCGGCATGCCGATTACGGCTTAATCATTTATTGAGATGCTGTGAATAAGCATCTGGTTTCTTGTTGCTGATTTGTCTGGATTTTTAAGGAGAAGTCAGTCAGCATCAATCATAGCTGGTGATTACGGTGGAATGAGGTTTTCATGCAGAGCATCTGTAGATGAGTCACTTCTGACCGCAGCTACGGTGTGAGCAACTTTTTAATTGAGTTGTTTAAAATGTCACAGCCTCAGATTTCAGACGGATGAATCAATCTGCGTTAGTAATTTTGAAACATTTATGTTTTCTGTCTGTGCATTTTTAAGTTAAATCAGATTAGAAACACAACTTTTAAGCGATTTTAATGGTGTTTTATGAGATAAACCAACATAAATGGTGAATCTATTGTCCAAATCTGCTTAGAGGAATATATGCATTACCGATTAAAACAGAAGAAATTAGAGGTTGAGCTGAAGAATCAGTATAAACTAATTTAAACAAAGATGTGAAATAATTATTTTAGTAATCAAATATTCTAACATTTATTCTGATGATTAATCAACTAATTGGATTAAAAAATGTTCTCAATTTGCTGATTTTCAATTTAACCACTCAATACATTGCAAGAAAGAAACAAAATATTAAATTCTTTTTTTTTTAAACATTTTATTTCCTAAAATGAGGGGTTTGGTTTACAGGCTGGTAGAAAAAACAGAAAGTTGTGTCTTGCATATGGTCAAAATAAGTGGATTTGGATCGAATGCCTCGTAAGAGACCTCTAACGGCAGCCTTTATTTAGGACTGTAAGCGTAAAAGATACTTTTTATATCATCTCAGTTTGTTCACCTTCTAATTTAAACAGATTTTTCTTTATTCCGCTTCTCATCATATCTTATCTACACCTGTCAACCTTGAATAGTTACTGAAAATCCTGTTTTGTGAAGTGGAGAAGTCAGGAGTGAGTTTTGAATAACCTTGAGTAAACCATCTGTCACCCTGGCAGACACCGGTGGTTTCAGGTAAGCTGGAAACTCTGCAGTCTCTATTATTCTGCATGCCGTGTGAGAAAACCCGCTGACTTCAACCGTCCTGCTGGGCTAACCGCTGATTAGCTTGCAGTTTGGTTTGTGTGAAACAAAACTGCATTAAACAGAAGCATCTAACAAATACGCTCCTTATTGCTATTCCACGGATTAGCTGCATCTCTTCCAGAAATCATTGCTGGAATTAAAAGCAGGAAGGTTCAGATGTTCTGCGCTGCAGCGCTCGGGTTTCCGTCATTTGGGTTGCATTTGGCTCCAGCGGTGGCCAATTTCTGCACAGCAGCTGCCAGTCGCACGTGGACACGAACCGCTGTTTCTCGAGAAGGCTGCAGGCGCGACAGAGAGGTGATGACACTGTAGGTCGTTTCATTCTCTGTCCCGGCAGCTTCACGGTTTCTACGAGTCTGTTTAAATCCTCCAAGCATAATTAATCAAACTATTTCATTTGGTTTTCTGTAACGGATTACTGTGCTGAGCTAGAAGAGATCATATTTTACATTACTGTAACATTTATAAGATAAAGTTAGTTTTAAAAATGGACAGTAATTTTGTTTAGCAAATAAGCTCAATTTTAGCTTAATTTTCATTTTTGTAAAGTCAAAATTAATCACCAACAACTTTTTATCCACACTGACTCATCATCTGGCATCTTCACTTGTTTAGTGATGTGAACCTGACAAGAAGAAAGAACCACTGACGAAGAGCTTGACTGTTTAACTGTACATTCACATCATTCGACTGTTTTTTCTCTCTGTCTGGTTCTACCCAGAGGAATATTAATATATCTTTACATTCTTGTTAACTTTTATAGAAAGTGTACTGCTCCCGTTGAATTAGATGGAACTTTTACCTGAACATTTCGGCCGTTTTGAATGCTTTTGTACTTACATTTTGGGTTTCTACCGCTTCTAAAAACACCCAGTCATTTTTCTTGTTTGTTTTTTTTTTTTTTTTTCAATAAACTTGGTGTTTGAAAAATGAGCCGTTTCAAAAACCTCCCAATTGTTAAGTCGCATTTGGGCACTGTGCCGTTACCTAGCAACCCCAGGCGAGACCAGCCCATTACCTAGCAACCCAAACAGAGGTCCAGCACTTTGGGTCAGCTGGTTTTATGAGCGGTACAATTGCTGCTGGCAAACACAAGTGTTTTGTTGTTGACTTGCCATCCAAAAGCCACTTAATACATTCTTGTTGGTTGTGCAGAAGGCTCCACTTCTGCTTTTCAAATATGTACGGTTGTATAATTGTGCATCTGTTTGCAGCATTAATTTTTACATGTGACTATAAATGCTGAGTTGGGGGCCAGCAGCAGTTTGGATTTTTAACACACTTGATTTTAATACTTTATGTCATGTGTTTATGCACAGCGTTTGTGAACTTTAGTTTTATTTTGACAAGTTCTGCCATTAAAGCTGGTATGTCATGTAGTTTTTGATAAAGCGAAAGTCTTTGGGGAGTTTTATACCCCTAAAGTTCTTATGATTTGCTTGTTTGTCTACTTTTCCTTCATCAGAAACTATCTCTAGTTCTGCACTTCTATGTCTAACAGTGTCTCTTTCCTGGAGAAACTGCTGCCAATGACTTTGTGTACTTCTGGGTTTTGTACTGTCTTTACAGCATCTGGCCACCAATCCTCCTTTCCTTTTCTTCTTTACTTTCTCCACCTCTCAGCTAACGTTTTATATTATACCGTCGCTTGACTACACTTACACAAACGTATCACCAATAAACTGTCAAGATGCCTAATTTCATCAGCACATAGTCGCTGTCCATATGGAAACCCTGACAACATAACTACTCAACACATATACCTCCATATGGATCGACACGGTTCTGTTTAATCCTTGGTTTCTTTTATGATTTGAACATAAGTCTGCCTGTTCTCCAGCTGGCTGTTAATTTCCTGTTCAGTCGTGTTACATAAAGCAGCAAAACTATCATCAAATTATCATATAATTAAACCAGACCAGAGAACATCTGTAATTTTCTCCTTTTACCTCAAACAAAATCTGAAAAATCTTTGCTAGACTCCTGGAGCGCCAGGTTCAACCGGTTCGATGAACCCGCTCTAGGTGTGAGCACAACTACAACTCAATACAGGTGTGTTTGTTGGCTCAACATCAAAAACATTAAAGCTGCTTCATTAACACACCGATTCTGTGTTTTTCCCCAAAACGTAGACCAACATTATTAAAAACAAAGCGAACACTGAAGGGCAGCTGTTTAGGTAAAGTAGAAACAGACATGTTAGCAGGTATGAAGTGTATAATAACTCTGAAACCTCTCATGTATTATTGAGTCCTGACATTGGCAAGTGGTAGATGACATGAAATATATATGAGGTTGAACTCCAGTTACTTAAAGATTCAGCTCCACACTTAGCAGTTGTACTGAATCGCTCTTTGTGTCCAACTGGGACTGGAAAATAAGTTCCTTTTGGTTGCATGGAGCAGAAGTTGTTTAGTCATGAAAAGCCTTGATTGCCCAGCAGAGAGGACATTACCTTTTAATTTGCATTTGCAGCGCTGGAACAAGGTTAAAGCTAAGCAACAGGAGAGAAAGTGGACGGGATTGTTGGCCGGCCACAGCTGAGGCGGCCATTACAGCTGGCTGAAGAAATGCTGTAAACTTTGCGGCCCTGCTGATGTAATTGTCTGTAATGACCAGTTCTTCGTGGCCAAGTGGAATTCAGATTTGATTGCGTGAAGGGAAAAGTCAAAGCGCGTGTTATTCTAAAAACAAAACCCTCCAAAACTTATTATTGAAGCTTGGAACAAACGTAGAACCTTAGGTGAATGTTTAATATCGACCAAAACAAACTAACAAAAAGGGGGAAAAAAGGTGCAAAATTGTCCAATCACTAAAGAAAACTAGAGAGAGCATTTGTATTCATGTCCAGTCTCTTTTTATTTGCAATTCGCCTCCTCAAAATATGAATCTCTGCTGGAGAGCGACTGAATATGTTGTCCTCGAAGTGTGTCCTCGTCCCGTCTGAATAGACGTTAGAGACAGGTGAAGTCAAAGAAAACGTTCCAGCGTCAGAGAGAAAGGTTATAATGTAACATTTAGAAAAATGATAAGAAAGCAAAGCAGTTATTAGCTTCACGACACATTACTCGTATTTTCCACTATCCTGATGGTCCAGCTTAACACTTATATAACGGTAAACAGTTACTACCAAACTTTGTCATGTTTTTATTGTCTAAATAGCATTTAATGCAGATTCAGACCCCAAAAACGTAACATTTTCTGTTTCATACCATCCTGAAATTATAAACCAGCATTTTGTATGACTTACATCAAATATTATGAATTAATCCAGTCGACCTCATGTTACTTTCTAAACCTCAGCTTTCCTTCATTATTGATACATTAGGCTTCAGTGGTTATGGATATAACCAATAAGTTTCATTTTATATACAGTGTTAGAATATTTTCAAATTGTTACTAAATAGTTAGTTGTCAGAATTGCTCTTAATCTGCTGTAAAATATGCTAATGCTAATGAAAAACAGTTCATCACACCATTAATTTTGATTGATCTAGTTTATGTAATATGCAGGTTTCCATGGGTTTGCTATTAAAACCACTTACAAGTTGTTTTGTTGGACTAAAATGTTTATTATTTATGTTTTTTGATGAATATTTTTCAAGTCTTATGGTTGCCAGTTTAAAATACTAGCATTTTATTTGGTGAGGTTTGTTTTGGTAACATTTAGTAGTTTGGGCTTTTTCTTGCCAGCCGCTATTGCCACTAATAAGTTCTGTTGCTAATGGTTGTTAGCATGTTAACTGATGCTACTGCTAGCACGTTTTTAAGGAAGTCAATTATTTGTTGCTGAAGGCACTCAATGTTTCTGCTAGCAGTTGTCGTTAAAGCGCACTCAGACATAAAAATGACTGCAAACTGAGGCGCGATCATATAATTTACACCTTTGAAAAGCAGAAGTGGAGCCTCCTGCACAATCAACAAGAATGCAGGAAATGGCTTCTGGATGGTAAGTAAACAACAAAAATAAAAACCAGCTGACCAAAATGCTGGAGCTCAGCTGGGGTTGCTAGGTAACGGCACAGTAACCGTTGATTATGACTTATCAATCGGTGGGTTTTCGTGACACTTAAAATCATAAACTTACTGCCAAAACAAAACAGCTTGGGCTTTTTAGAAGCAGTTGAGACCCAAATGAAAATACAAAAACATACAAACAGTAAGTTTAGTATAACAACTCCCCTTTTAAAATCCTCAGAATGTAATGCAAGTTACGAAAAAATAAAATAAGTGAGTTTTGAAAAATATGTAACCCTGAAACTTTCACAGAGTTTTGGCTTTCTAATAACCTTGTATCTTTTCAATGCATCTATCCTTTCTCCACATTTAGTTTAAAAGTCTAGATGTCATATCCCTAGAATAACTAACTTAATAGAGATGGGCTGTTGCATTGGAATTGCAAGCCTTCGTCAGAAGAGCTTATCAGAAATCTTTTTTTATGCTTTTTTGTAATATTCATCACCTGGAGGCAGGCAGGGCGCTGCCAGGAGCTCAGTGGGTTTGTTTCATGAAACCAGGTGCAGCATTGAATTTAGAGAGGTGTACCTTTCTTTCCCCATTGATACATTCTTACCTTTTCATCCTTTTCCCCTTTCCTCACTTCCTGCCTTTCAATAATAAGCAAATTATTGATATCCTCCTTCCTCTCTGGTAGAAACAGAAACAGAAAGTCTCAATGTATCGCCGTCCTTATGAGTATTTTTAATATGTCAAAGGAATGCTTCATAAAATAAAATATTTGTTAGAAAAGAACCAATCTTAAGCCTAAAGAGAACATACAACAGTACAGCTGTCAATAGTTTCAGGAAGATCAGAAAACATGGAGCGCACCACACACTCGGTTGTTGTTTATCACTGGGAGTGTGTGTGTGTGTGCGTGTGTGTGTGTGTGTGTGCAGTGGTTTTTGCATAGGGTTGCTAAGCTCTAAGCTCAATTGGAAGCAGGTGCGGCGTAAAGACCTAATCACATTTGCGGCTCATTACCCGGTGACTGTGTGCACATATTTGCCTCTCTGTGTCCTTATTAATCAGGCACAGACAACCCTAAGTGCTCCTCTCCACTTTTCCACATGACTTGCTACAAGCAACAGTAGAGCACAACAACGTGATGGGACCACCTGCTGCTGTCTGCTTTTCCAACACCTGCAATGCAAACGCTCGTAATTTCTCACTTGACCTCTAACCGTTTGCCAATTGGCAGAGCGTTAGTTTTTTGGCCCGCTTGAATGTTGTGGTACTCGCTTCGGAGTGATCATAACAGCATTAGGGGAGCTTCCTCGCTCATCTGTAACTAATATAATACTGTATGTGGTCGTTTTCTAAATCAGCAGAAGTTGTATGGTGATATGGAAACGCAACGTGGTCCAAAATGTTTTCCTGCATGCAAATGGATCACAGTTTTCAGGGTTTTTTAATCCAAATTTACTTATTCAAATTTGAGTTCACTTTTTTATATCAAATTCCAACTCAAAACATAATATTTACTTCTAAGTATGAGGGAAAAAATACAACATAACTGCAAACTGAATTAGAAACTGTTAAGGAAGAAAAAAGACATGTTAAGTTTTAAACTAGCTTATTTTAAATTTATTTTCTCAACAAAACCAAATATCATTTTCGGTTGTTGAAGATGTAACGGATGCTGCCGTTTATTTTAAACTTGTTAAAATCAACAGAAGCTGTTGTTTTATTGGGAAGCTAATTAAATAATCAGGCAGAAAATTCCAGCAGAAATAATGAGCTCCTTTAGGTTAAGGCTAAACACCGACTTGGTTGGATTTGAATCATAATGAATGAAACATTGATCAACTTATTTGATTATTTTGGCACTTGACAAAATGTAATGTTTGTTACTGCTTTCTCAATTCGTGGCTTAATGGTGTTTTTATTTTTTGTGTTTTTATGGCGTAAAGCACCTTGAACTGTCTTTTTGCTGAAATATGTGATACAAATAAACTTGATGGATTAAACACAAGAAAAAAGGCAAAAATTGATAAAATGGGAACATTAGTACGATACCGTTTGTAGGATTTCTCTTTTGTCTTTGGTAAAAGGCGAAGAGCCATTTTTCCTGCTAGCGCCTTTGTTTTCGTTGTATTTACCCAGAATGCCCTGCACTGTAGTCCACTTCCTGGTTTTGGAGCGGTCTCTAGTCCGCTTGGCGTTCACATATGCATCCGAACCGCACCAGAGTTCACTTCAACTGAACCTAGATCAAAGTTTGTAGGCTACGATGGAGCATTAGAGCTACACTAAGAAAAGAAAATAAATATAAGGTCCTAAAATTATGAGAATAAAGTTGAAGTATAAATAAAAATCAGAATATTATGACTTTATTCTTCTGATCTTTTGACTCTTCTCATATTATTTCGTCTTCATTCTCGTACAGCTTTATTCTTGTAATTTCAAGACTTTCTCATATAGCTACCAGAGTTTGCCAAACTGAAGGTTAATATCTGGCCATCAGTTCAACCTTTTGAACTGATGGCGCACACCAGCCTTAAAAACTACAAAAAAAACAAAAACATTTTGGAGTGGCCTTGTCAAAGTATTGCGGTCTTCCAGTAGAGAACATTAGAGAAAGTACTTCACCAAATACTGAGAGCAGCTGTGTGAAAAAGCTTCGTAAAAGCTCTTCTTGTGGCCACGAAAGCATAAAATAAGTTAAAACCATCCACCAAATTTCCTCCTCCTCCTCAGTGATGTTAAACTCTCTTTCCAGCCAAATGCTTAATGGCAGCTGGTGATGCCAAAGGTGACGCAGCCAATTATTAGGTTTGGAGAGTAATTAGTTTCCACATCGGGCCAGGTTGGTTCAAAAAGCTTCTTTTTTAATCCCTCCTAATGAATGAAATCATCATTTAAACTCTGCTTTTTGGATTTACTCAGGTTATTTTGTCTGATGTCAATGTTTGATTGATGATCTGAAACGTATTTTAAAAGATTTATATATTTTTTACTTCTGTATGGTGTTGTTTTTTGTTATTTTCCACATCCAGATTACTGAATAAATTAACAAGCATTCTAATATTAATCAGTATTAGCATGAATATAAGGAATATTGCCTGCAGTTATTTAAACAATAAAAGATAAAAACTTTTGTCTCAAAAATACTCTTTGAAAAATACAATATAACATTAAGTTAAAATGGTGAAAATAAAATTTAAATGAGAAAATGTGAAAAAGTTCATAAAAAATAAAGTTTAAAGACTTCTAACAGCCATTTCTCATGTAAAGTTGCCCATAAAAAATGTGCCATTTTGCAATTTTTAAAATTTCTAAGTCTGTAACCAACAATAATGGCTAAAAATTGAATAAAAATGAAAACAACTTTTTATGTATTCCACTAGTTCGTGCTCTGATCTGACCCTGTGAAATAAAATGTCGTCTTCTACCATCATAGAAACGTTGAACAAACACATTTTAAATGGAGAGAGTGTGCATCAGCGCGGTGCACAGTAAGAAATAATTTGCCTGCTCGTAAATGAACCCTGAATGAAATTCTTTGGTATTTCAAGACGTGCCGCGCTTTGATATTGTATCATTTTCACGAATTTCCTCAGAATTATTTGTCGCAAATTGAGTTCAGTGACAGATAACAGCAGCAATTATGAGGCTGAGCATTTCAGGGGTCCACACCGAGACATGCATATGCATACATAAACCGCAGGGAGGGAAGACAGGACAAAAATAGTTTACAGGGAGGCTTGGTGTGGGAGTCCTGTTGGGCCCAGGCGTCTATTCTTCTGCCGTTTTATCTCTTATGCTGAGCATGGCTCCGCCGTCTCGTAAGGAGTTTCCTGTTTGGTGCGGCCCCAGAGACACGCATGGCACCGTATAAAGGGCCATAAGTGGGACACAGAGACTCAGAGTCCCAATAAAAAGAGACGAGGAAAAACACTTTGAAAGCTGAGATGCGTTTTCACTGAACTATCCAAAGATTATTATTACCAAATATCTATTTGTGGCTATTTCTTAGTTCCTTTAGTACTAAAACTCCAACTATGTGGTGTAAAATGTAACTTGGTTTACAGCTTACATGAGACTATTTAAAAGTTTTAACAATTAAATTCACATTTTGCATGGTTTTGTATTTAAATTTGAGACTTTACTGCTTTTAAAAGCAGTTTAAGCACTAAAATACCCAACCCAACCATTTTTTGTTAATAAGTTCATGATTTTTGGTGTCTGGAAAAGGAGCCGTTTCAAAAAACTCTGGAATGTTAAGTCTCATTCGACAGGCACTGTGTCGTCGTTACCTAGCAACCCCAGTGGAGTTCCACCTGTTACCTAGCAATCCAAGCAGAGTTCCAGCCCATATGGTCAGCTGGTTTTATACACAGTACAATGGCTGCTGGAAGGAAAAAAAAAGTTTTGTTGTCGACTCATCATCCAGAAACCACTTCCTGTACTCTCATTGGTTGTGCAGGAGGCTCCACTTCTGCTTTTCAAAGACGTACATTTGTATAATTGCGCATCTGTTTGCGGCTATTTTCACGTGTAGTTGTAAATGTTGAGTTGGAGCAGCTAAGAAGCTCATTCTGACTAAAATCTCATGATATAAGAATGACTTTTTGCAAAAAAATAAAAATGTAAGGAACATGTTTTGTGTTGCCATAGATCTATCATATGACATTGTGGTCATGCTATAATCTACAGCACATGTGTGTGCGGGCCACATATGGCCCGCCATGTCATTTTATGTGGCCCAGCATTTTATAGGCCGATGATTGACTTAAAATAGGTTTTGAGCATGAATTGACTACAAACTACATCTCCCATAATGCATTACAATTGTTATCAGCCAACATTACGGCTTCTTGCCGTAATGCTGCTCTAGAGAGCAGCAGGATTACCAGGATTATTTATTTATTTATATTTATTTTTGTGTGGTTTCGCTTCTCCGAAACGGACGGATGTTACGTCTGCAGCTCCTCCAGAGCGCCGCTTTCCTGGGTAACGTGAACCCAGAAGGCTCCATTTGTTAAATCCGCTGGATGAGTTTCTCCCAGCGGTTCCTAAGTCTTCGGAGTTCGCAGTGGTTGAGCAGCGGACTGCGCATGTTAACTTTTGCATCGTCATTTATTTCCTCAAGATAAACTGCCGGCTCCTCAAATGGATTAACACAATGTTGCATTCTCTTTAGTTTTCTCTGGTCTGTAATGGAGTCTTGAATTTAATGCCATTTCAACCAAAGGTTTGTTAATTGCTTCCTAACCATTTTTTATTTGTAAGTATTGATTTTATTTTTTTAGCCATGACTCTGTAGAACCATTTGTCTCTGCTAATGACATCTTCAATACATTTTTTGATCCCAGGCTGAGTTTATGGACTGAACAGACAGAAACATTTTGAACTGTTGATTTTATTTTTGAAATCTTATTTATTGTAATGTGTTTTTGAACCATTTTTAATTTTGAAGTGTTGATTTTATTTTTGAACCATTATTTATTTTGAAGTGTTGATTTTACTTTTTAAACCCTTATTTATTGTAGAGTGTTGATTTTATTTTTGACCCATTATTTATTTTGAAGTGTTGATTTTATTTTTGAACCCTTATTTATTTTGAAGTGTTGATTGTCTGAAAGACCTTAGACATGAATTGCCCCATATGGGGTTTGAACCAATGACCTCAGCATTACCAGCCCGGTGTGCTAACCTGCTGAGCTAACTCACCTACCTTACAAACTGTTGAGTTTCCATGGATTTAAGAAGAACTTACATGATCTTACCACAATGGAGATTTGATAAAAGTGCTTATATTCTAATGTTTTTCAAAACAACATACATGAATTTTATTTTCCAGAGATTTTGTATTTTGAAGTGTTGATTGTATTTCAGAAATATTTTTTTATTTCAATGTGTTAATTTTATTTTTGAACCATTTTTTATTTGTAAGTATTGATTTTATTTTATAGCCATCTAGCCAATTCTCTGTAGAACCATTTGTCTCTGCTAATGACATCTTTAATACATTGTTTGATCCCAGGCTTAGTTTATGGACTGTAATGTGAAATTAGGCACAAGTATAAGTCTGGCAGTTTGTTCACCAAGTTACTGTGCTCTCTGAGAGGATCTGTAAGTATCTGACTTTGTTCCATGCCCATCGTTGACGTTAGTCTCTAACAAAATGTGGATCATCTACCAGGAACACTGCAGAGAGCATGAGTTTCTGTAGTGTAGTGGTTATCACGTTTGCTTCACACGCAAAAGGTCTCTGGTTCGAAACCAGACAGAAACAGATTTTGCATGTTCTATTCATCACAGGTGTTTACTAAAGGTCAACAAGGGTCTGTGGTGTCATGGTCTGTACTCTGAATCCAGGCATCTGAGTGCAAGCCTCAGCTGACATTTTCATGTGTTGCATCTCACATCATCAACTTTGGAACCTCAAACTGAAACAAAGCAGAGAAGTTCAGTTCCTGTAGTGTAGTGGTTATCACGTTTGCTTTACATGCAAAAGGTTTCTGGTTCAAAACCAGACAGAAACGGTTTTTGTAGGTTTATGCATCTTTTGGGGTGCAGTCAGACAACAAGAGCCTTCCTCTTTGGTGATGGTTCATTTGCCAATCGACTTCAATGTCGGTTTCTTTGAAATCGAAGCTACTTTACTTCAATTACCAATTGGCAGTTCTATGGCGTAATGCATGTGTCAAACTCAAGGCCCGCGGGCCACATGTGGCCCCCCAGCATTTTATAGGCCGATGATTGACTTAAAATAGGTTTTGAGCACGAATTGCCTACAAACTACATTTCAACCAAAGGTTTGTAACGCGCTTCCTAACCAGACGCTCCAAAGCGTCCGGTCCATAACTCTTCAACACGCTGTCAGCTCCCGGTCAGAAAGACGCATTTAGTTCAGAAACCATCAGATGATATTCAGAAAGGATTTTTAAATTAATTGATTTCAGTTGCCTCGGAGACTAAATCTATGCGTAAAGTCTATAATGTCTGCCCATGTGACTTGTTTTTATTATTTGTTTGCTCACCTTTAAACACTGATTTAAATATTGTAATTTTTAAACTGAGCAGTAATTTTACATCCATGGAAACTCAAATATAATATTTAAAACTTCAATACATAAAATCAGTTATTTAACAATATGAGGTGGTGTTTAATGTATTTTTAACATTGTAATTTCATACATTTATGCTAGGGCTGCCCAAGTCTAGTTTTCCAGAGCTACCATCTGCAGCTTTAGATGCATTCCTTCTCTAACACACCTGGACCATTGACTCATTATAAGCCTCTACAGAACTGAATGAGGGAGGTCAACCTTTTGTCTGTGGTGTGTTTTAGCAGGGATGCACTCCTGATTTGTACCGTCAATGTGGCCCGTTGAGGGGGGCCAATATGCTGAAGTGGCCCTCGGTGAAATTGAGTTTGACACCCCTGGTCTACAGAGTCACTCCTGACTTGACAGTCTTACTGTTTTGAACAAAATTATTGAACTAAATGAGTCTTTTAAGGATATTGTAACTCCCTCAGATTAATCTGTATGTTGACTGATTTTTATGGTTCAAAGTTTTATGCTTTTATTCGAGTACTATTTTCTTGGAACCAATAGCTTTTCTGAAATCTTTTGAATTTTTTTAGAGTTGCTTCTTAGTCAGCACTTCAGTGTTTTCCAGTAAATGCAAGCTAACTTTACATGGTTTTCATTCTTTTGACCCCTACATACAATTTAGTCTTCACTATCTCATATTAATACAATTTTTAGAGGTTTTAATTAGGATACATGTTCCATTGTATCCTCACACATTTTATTTCTCTTACTTTTGGATATTTAGTCAGATTCTGTGAAAAAATGAACACCAACAGCCACATCAATCACTGTTGTTGGTAGAAATTAAATTTGTAAATGGCAGATAATTTACTGGAAGGCATAACAGAGTAAGAAAAATCTAACAGATGAAACAGTCACCACTTTCATGCTGCTGATTTGCTCTTGCTGTCTTAATAATCCATTTTA
Source organism: Poecilia formosa (assembly GCF_000485575.1). Lineage (NCBI taxonomy): Eukaryota > Metazoa > Chordata > Actinopteri > Cyprinodontiformes > Poeciliidae > Poecilia > Poecilia formosa. Next base: position 63,023 of record NW_006800110.1, read on the forward strand.
TTGTTCAGATGAACAGCAGTTAAAAAGTAAATTCTAGGGAGAATAAAGATATACACAAAAGTGCAGAAAATGGTAGCCGGCTCAAGAGAAATTGGCTGAAATGGTTCAAATTAAAGCTACAAAGGTGTGAAAAATAGAAAACAAAAGCAGAGCCAATGGTCAGCCCCAGGCTGAAGATGAAGATCTGCAGATCTGCTTGTCAGAACTGTAACGATTAGAAGACATCTATGAAAAGGCAGGCTATCAAAAGATATTATTGGCCATTTTTATGTCGATCCCTAGCTGTTCTGATGCTTTCTTTTTCTATGTTGACCTGCCAAGAGACTGCAGATGTGAATTAGTTAAAAGCTATAATCTGGTGCAACTCATCAAATGATGACATTTTATGTCTTAGCTGCACATTGTTGCTTTTTAAACAGAGTTCAAGAAGCGGCGCACACAAAATTAGTTCTTGAAAAAAATAAAGAAATCCATCCTAAAAATATCAACTCCATGCAACAGCCGTGACGCAGTTCTCAGAAATGGTGATCATACAAATAAATATTCTTTCAATGAATCACAGGAAAGTTCAATCTTTTCCTTTCTTATAGAAAATGTTTCAGTTTGTGATTGAAAATACATTTCTTTAAAAACCCTTGCATTCCATTCTTCCTCACTTTCTGTAGAGTAACAGGTTATTTGGTCAATTTCTCTTTCAATTTTATTTTGGAATATGATATGCAGTGTAAGTTTACCAGCTCTGTGAAATACGTTAGCAGAACTGTACAAAGCATCAGCAAAAAAGCAAACAAAAAACATTGAAAACATGTTTTTATTTGCTTACTGAATGTTATAAAAGTAACATCCTCAACAGCACCAGCATTAAAAACCAATTAAAGCAACTTAGTGAATCACCGACTGTACCTGACACGTTTTTAACTTCATGCAGCAGCTAACTGTTCTGTTGTGCTAACGCTAGCGCACAAAAACAACATATAGACATTCAGTTTTAGCTAATATTCTTGTCAAGTCTTAGTTGCTGGTCTGATAAGCAATATGTGGGTCAAAAACATTCCAATGAGTCTGTTTTTCTTTATTGGCAAGTTTTTCTAGTTTTCTTTCATTGCTAGCTGTGCTACAGTGTTAGCACTGGCTATACAGACAGTTAGCTCAGGGCAGGATGGATCGATGTTTTCATATTTTTACCAAGTTTTGACCACTTGAACGTTGCTGAAATTGAGATTCTTCGGACAAGAAGGTAGGTAAAGCACCATAAAAAATTATTATCAAGTAAAAGTAACACTATTTCAACAAATTTTTACCCAAGTAAAAGTAAAAAATAGCCATCCAAGACATTACTCAAGTAAGAGTAAAAAAGTATTTGGTAAAAAATCTACTCAAGTACTGATCAAAATGTCACTCACATGGAACAAAATATAAAGTTAAGAAGAATTTTTTGACAATAATTTGTATAAGTAATAAAAAATAAAATTTATTTCAATTAAAACTTATTAAACTTTAACAAAAACTGCAGGTGTGTGTCTGTGTTTGGTGGATTTTTGGTTAAATATGTTTGTTTTCCATTCAGCGGGAAGAAAATCCTTAAGTTTTACTCAAGAGCAGAAATACTTCATAATAAAATTACTCAAGTAAAAGTAAAAAGTACAGCGCAGTAAAATTACTCCTAAAAGTACATTTTTTCAAACATGTTACTCATGTCAGTGTAACTAGTCACTCTGTCCAACATTAAACTTAATAAGGTGAATAGAAAAGACCAAAAGATACAGCAGTAATAATATCCAGTTTTGCATTGGATTGATCCCATTTTATGTCACTCAATATTTCAATTATTGTCCACATTGTGAGTTTAACGTTCTGAATGATTCGGTTTTTCGTTTCGTCTACGTTTTAGGTTTTGGTTGCTTACAGATTCAGGTGAAGCCTTGCTGGTTTGCAGAAACCGCCACTGAGGAACCTTGAGGAAGCGCCCTCCCTCACTGTCAGACGCCGAATCTATATCAGGATTCATTCTTATTCAAATTGCACCCCGCCAGCTCATAAACATAGCATTAGATTATGGAAATGAGAGGTCTGCATCTATTCCCGTTTAATTCCTTTCGGGAGACATTTAATTTAAACAAATAAATAAATAACAGCAGCATCAGGTGTTTATTAAGGTTATTGTGTAAATGTAGCCATGCAAACTGAATGATAATCACTCCATTTGACTATCCACGCTCAATCACCCAACACTGAACACTTCATTAAGGCTTTAATAGTCTTTTAAATATGTGAGACACTCGGCTTTAAGAAAAGGTATCAGGGGAATTTTCTCTACTTGTCATTCACAGTAACGTGCCTTCAGTCCAATGAACTGCCCATTACTGAGTGAATGTCTGCTGTCGAAAAAGGAAGGACAAACAGAGAGTTTTACAAAATATATTCAGTTAAAACAGGTCACTTTTGAAAAGGAGACCTTCTGCCCATCCAACTCCAAAAAGCGTACAAAATGCTAGTTGGGCGATTACATGAATACTAACAGAGATTATGTGGAATTTCATAAAGAAACTAACTAGTATTGACTGTTTGCAACTACGTCACTAAATCATTCAAGGCGCCATGTTGGACGTAGGAAGTGAGGGACGGGAGTGTTGAACAGAGCGGCTGAAATTATTGATTGTTCCAGTTTATTCATGGCTTCGAGTCGAGCTAATTTACCTGGTTGGTTGGGGCTCATAGACGGCGTATTTACAAACATTAAACAGCTAGCTTAGAAACTGAGCCGTACCTCCTCTCTCCTGACGTGTTAATCAAATTACAGACTCTGCCTAAATTCACAACACATGATTTATGTCACTTTGTAATAAACAGCATTTCCTTTAAACCGGAGAGGCATTAAAAACGTACAAAAGACGCTAACCAGTTTTTTCCATACATGCTAGGCTACATGACGGCGCGGCTTTGACTCGTACCTTCTCCATAATGCAATATTTGATACCTTTCTAATCATACTTACCTATAAAGTATATGAACATTAGTCTTCTTATAGACCCCAAATGTTTACTTAGCTCTTTAGAAATTATGTTTTTGGAGCCAAAACTATTTAATGTTTGACACGCTCGTTAGCCAGATGATGTTTCCATAGATTAAACCCAAAAAAATTAACTAATTTTCTGTGTGACTGGGTACTGGTTCAATTTAATTCTGGTCCTACTCAAGGGATGGTGTCTTCATAAACAAATGATAAAAACTATGAAAATGGTGAAATACCTGACCAAATAACCTTGAAAGACCTTTAGAAAACTTTAAAGTACCCTTGAGCGATAATACTTCAAGATAAGAAAGTCTGAATAGAAAAAAATGAGTCGTGGAAAGTTTCCATCTGTAAAATGATCCATATCAGGTGTGTCTAAGACAAATGTTTCAAACAAAAATGTAAGAGTACATTATAGATGATTTCAGCCATTATAAGTCACCATTGGACTGAGGAATTACCAAAAATGCCAAGCACATCTTCAATAAAATGTTATCCTCAACTCAGTTAAAATTTTATGTGGATTTCCACATGAATCAACTTCTCAGAAAAGGTGAGCAATATTTTGAGCGGTCTATATGGTTGCAGCAAAGTAAAAAGAGCAGACAGAAAGTTTTCAGAGGATTGCCTCTAGGAAATATTGGAAACTCAAACCTTTGCTTTGCACAAGAGGATGGAAATATGTGCTTTGCTATCTTTTAAATGCACTGATCAAGAGGGCCCACTTACACTTGGCTCGGGGCCTCACACAGGACATATGGACGAGTCAACAAATGGAGGCAGTCGTGATGCGGATGGATCACAGGATTAACAGCATCTCAGAGATAGAGAGCTTCTTACTGGAGACAAAATGCATGAGGCAGAAGGCAGTGGATCTGGCACAGAGACTCCCATAAGTGGGACATGTATTTCATACTGAGAATGGGTTTGCAGTAGCTTGAAGCACAGTGAACATGGTACAATGTACCACAATGGATGGGATTTGTGAGGGCTTGGCTTTTGCTGTGCAGGAAAAATTCACTGCAGAAGCAGTTAAATAAGGCCCTGAATGCAGTATGCTGGATGCTGGAGGGCAACTGTGAGGTCCTGACCCCAGCCACAGCGGTAGAACAGAAAGTAAACTCAAGATGTTCTGGCCCACTTGAATTCAAGACAGTAAACCTGCCAAATACCTTCCTCGAAGTTCCAGCTGTATACTGAAAACCGTCACATACGTGTCTTAGGTTCGTTAGCATGAACGTTTCAGTATTTTCTGCTCATCTTTAGGCCTATTCTTCGCTGGCATTTGACTTTTTTATCTTTAGAAATTGAGGAGGAAACCTCAGAGATAACACTGGCTTTAGAAAGTTCCTGAATGCCAACTTTCTGGAATTCTTTGGTTACCTAGCAACTCACTTACTCTATGGTAACCTAGCAACAACCCGTTTGCGCAGTTTCACGTTTCACCAGTGTGCCTCAAAACTGCTTAACTGCTTAAGTAGCCTTTTAATCAAGTACTTTTTTATGTTTACAAGAGTAAAAGTATGTTGCAGTAGTTCTACCCTTACTCGATTACAATTATTTGTCAACTCTTCCTACTTGTGGTTTTAATTTTCTAAAACTTTCTTTTAAAAACATCTTATTCCCCCACAAAAAGCTTTCAGGTTCTGAAATATTCAATGTGTTTTCCAAATTGTTCCACTTTCAAAGGAACTGAAATGACCTTCACTGAAATATGAAAGTGATTTATCCCAATATTTTACATCATACTTTATTGTGCAAAGACATCTTTAAAATTAAACTTTTTTCTGTTAGGATGTTTTATGCTTTGTCTATTTTTTGCTGGAATTTGACGTTTTTACTTTTAGACATTGCCAAAGAAACGTCTAAAATAACACTGTTGTTAAAAAGCTCCTTACTGTCAAGTTTTTGGAATTCTTTGGTTACCTAGCAACTCACTCACTCTTTGGTTACCTAGCAACAACCAGTTGAGCAATTCGCACAAGTCAAGTTCCTGGAATGCTTTAGCTGATTATCAGTGACCTGGGTAAACCACCAAACTAGAAAATCTTGTTGGTCTTGGCTGTTCAATCAAGTTTATTAAAAGAGTACCTCGTGTCTTTTGGTGAACTTTCAATGAATCATTTTTAAAAGGTCTAAGATGAAGAAAATCTGGAGGAAAAGCTGGAGGAAATTTGCTTGGAGCAACAGATTTGCATTGGTGAGCTCTCTAGCAAGTCTATTCATTATTAAATCAAAGATCATAGGGATACTCTGTGATTTTTTTGTAGGTAAAACCTCAAACAACTTTCAAACAGCCAAAGCAAAAGAGAAGGTAAAAGTCAATGCTTGCTTTCTTCTTCCTCACTTTCTACTTCGTCTTACTGGCAAATCATATTTCCTGCCTTATAGCCACCAGGCCGCATCTTTGTCTACACTGCAAACTGTTGCCCTCGTGAGAGTTTGATGCTTTCATCTCATTGGTTTGATAAACTGACTAACCCCAAGTCTTCCAGGTTTTGGTCCCAGATACAACCTGCTGAAATGTATTTACTCCATATGGAGGTAGGACCCATCCCAAAATCTATGGGCTATGCAAAACATATTTGCTACATTGTTTGCACAAAATCACTCTTAGATAATGAGACTGAGCTGTTTTAGGGCGCCCTGTCACTTTAAATTCAAATAAGCCGCTGCTGGCCACACCCCCCAACTTAATGTTTACATTCGCACGAGAAAATGGCTGCAAACAGATGCACGATTGTACAGCCATAAATCTTCGAAAAGCAGAAGTGGAGCCTCCTGCACAACCAGCAAGAATGCAGCAAGTGATTTCTGGATGGTAAGTCAACAACAAAAAATTTGTCTCTTCCAGCAGCCATTGTACAACGCATAAAACCAGCTGACCAAACATGCTCGAGTTCAGCTTGAGTTGCTAGGTAATGGGCTGGATTCAACCAGGGTTGCTAGGTAACGGAGTAGTGTGATTCAACATTCAGTAGGTTTTTGAGAAGGATCGTTTTCCAGATACCAAAAATCATTAACTTATTGCCAAAAAAACTGTGGTTTCATTAACCATGCAGGAACTGATGGACATATTGATTATTGCTTCCCAATATTAAACTCAGATTCAAGGAATTGCATCGGAATTTAACATACAATCATCTACAAGGTCTGTGTGAACTTTATGTAGCTTATGAATTGCAAACACTGAAGCATTATCTTTGTTTGAAATTTGAAAATTTCTCATCATGAGAAATCAGTTAAAAATAAAACATTTAAATGTCACATTAGCATTTAATCACATTTACTCAAAACACACAATTATCCATGATAGCAACCAATTTGATAAATGGCTCCTTTAACCACGGCTCACATAATTACGCTGAGTGTATGATGGAAAACGGATCATAGTGACGTGATAAAATCAACACAGTCATGTTGGATGTACTGCATTTTAACTGCAAGGTTAAATTCTGACCTTTCAGTTTCTCTCTGAAGATGCTGCAGCTTTAAGAAATGTTCCTCAGAGAACACGGCCGTGTATCTGATGTAAAAGCTGTGTAACTGACAGTTTTCATGTTGTTGTTGTAAATGCATGACTTCACAGCTCATAGCACCAAGCTCATTCATCTTCGCAAAACATAAGGCAACCTGCATTCCGACCGATTCTATCATTACAGGTTTTCAAATAACTTATAAAAAATGAAAAATATGCGTTGTTTCAAGATGTGAATATTTCAAAAATAAAAATAAAAATTTCTGAGTCTATGACTCAGAAATTATCACCTCGATGCTATATTTACCGATAAGGTGCTGCTGTTGCTATGAAATATTTACTTCGGGGAAATTAAATAAGAATGAAATGCTTACATTTTTCTCCCAAATCATGAATAAGAAATTGTTTACTTACTTTATGGCTCTGTTAACTTTGGCAGATGCAGCCAATGTGTCAGTAGTTCTCCTTTAAAGTTATTGTCTGCAAGCATCTACTGTATTCTGTATTTCAAAGTGTTTCTAGCTCTTGATTTGTTGCAATTGTCTGCTTTTGCATTGCATTTGAGCTCAAAAGAAAGTTAAATGACAAAAGAATAGCAAAAAGCATTAACTTTTCCACTGTTGAGACTAAATTAGATGAAACTGTTGGTGATTTAAATTGGGCAGAATGATGCTTTCTCAATCTCAAAGTCTTGCAGAGAATTTCAGATTTGATGGTTGAAGGGAAATATAACCCGATATTAATAATTGCACAATCAACCTTCGATTTTAAAGGTTTGCTGAACTTTTAAAGGTCTCACATGGTAAGCCTATCTTATTGTTTTTTTCCTGCCAGTGTTGCCAAGTCCTGTGAAAAATGTATTTTAATTTAATCAGGGTGTAAAAGTTTGTTATTCAAAATTTTATTGTAAAAGTGTACAACTGTATGCATTTATACTGTTTACAAATGACCACTTTTTTACTTTCTTTGCCAATTTTTTTTGCCAGTGTTCTTCATATTTCTCTCGCAAGATCTGGCAACACTCCGTCAAACTGACGGCAAATACTTAAAGAGCAGAAAATAAACAAAATTATGTCTAAGAAGAATGGTAAGTTTTTAACTAAAGCTCAGTTTTGCGTTGATTCTACAATGTTTCTTGGGTTTTTCTTAATTTTTTACAGGGCAGTCAATTTCCACCACCAAAAGCACAAACCTAGCATGATAAAATATATTAACATATGTTTAAAATAACATTGAATAAAACAAACTATTATTTTTTTTAGTAATAGATTGGTTTCTTCCTGTTTGGGGCAAATAAAAGACATCAAACTTGTTACCTTGTTTACTGTAAATTTAAAGTTTATCAGCTAATGTTACATTCAAATACTAAAAATAAAATGGCTCACTTAAATGCATACTCTGCATTTCAGAATCCAATCATTTTTATTTGCTACTAATGTAGAGTTAAAATAGCCATGATGCTAATTTTAATTAGCATAAAGTAAGCTAATTAAAAATGTCTGGTTTGTTGGCCCCCAAATGAAAATCTGCTTAGGGCCCCAATAAGGCTTGGACCGGCCCTGTTTCTTTACATTTAGAATAAAAGACAAACTAATCAGTGTGTTTTGAAGCAGTCTGTTGAGATCTGTGATGAAATTGACTTTAAAATAATTCATCATAAATTAAGATTAACGGCAGGTTACCATGATTTAACACTCAACTTTGTGTCAAAATGAATAAACATATTAGAAAAATCATTTAAATGACTAAAATTATGGTTATTATTGAAAACAATGGGGGAACTTGCAAATCTACATTCATATTGTAAGTTTTTTGCATTTTCGTTTTGATATGGTGAAATAGTTGGATGTTATTGGGTATTTTTTTTTACATTTTTTTGCCTAAAGTTTCCATACAGGCTGCATGTTTAAGCGGCCTCTCCGGCATCGGGACTCCAGCCACTGGAACCGTCCCTCCTGGGATCTCATCATCTACCAAGAAGTCTGACCCCAGATGTTTTGTTGTTGTTTAAAAAAATGGAAAATTATTCCAAACCAGAGCGGCAACAGTGGGTGTTATGATTTTATGAAAACCAAGAGCAGTATTTCGGATTCACATCCAATATTAAACGAGAACTGAAGTAATTTCTATCTAAATTATGATGTTTGTTATTGAGAGTAATCTGTTTATTTGTTGTGTTTGAAGACCAGCAGCTGCTGTTTCTGAGGTTTTTTAAATGTCCTTCCAGTTAATCCTTTGAGCATTAAAACGAGGTTCATCATTATGTAAGCTTTTGTAAACAGATGCTTTAATTATTCTTATGAATTAAATTATACAAATAGGTACAAACTAACGACATACCAACTGGTTTTGGTGCCTTACTCTGTGGTAATACTTATTTGGATGAGAGAAAATAAAAAATTCAAAACGGCATGAATAAAACATGGCTGACGCAGTCGGTACATGTTAGTGTCCTGAATCTTTGATTGGCGTCGTTTTATGTATCGGTCCATCAAGCTGTGGCTATTTAGTGCAAAACAACTCGCAAATACAAATTAGAAAGAACCACTTTGGGTGCTGAATTGGAAATGTTGCATTTTAATAAGATAAATTTTAGTTTTCAGAGATAACGACCAATCAGAAGAGACGATTAAAGGGGGAAAAACACCAAGTCGAATGTCTCGACCTGATATGATGTCATTTTCGTTGACAGGCTGCCACCGCCCACCGCCGGGGTCAGGTTAGCAACATCCGCCGCACTTTGTTTACCTCGCACCGCGGGCCTTGTAGAACCATCTGTGGAGTTTTTTCAGCATCTCAGAGAGGGGATCGGTGCCAAACAGGGCTCAGCTGTCTGCCACTGGCCAGTTTTCAGCTGGATTTTACCTTCTCCTTCCCTCCAGGTCTCCTATTAGTGTCAAGAAGGCCACCTATGTCCAGGTGTGAAGATGTCTTGCCAGGTGCAAGATGTGATAGTAATTTGTTGTGCCCATAATGTCAGCCGGTCGGTTCTCCTGGGAGCACAGCAGCTGACTTTTTGCCTCAGCGGTGTAAACTAATTAAGTGTTAAATTCGGGTTCATGCATCTGTCTTTTATGTAAACAATGTTTTGCAATTAGAAAAAAAGGATGCAAACGATGAGAGATATCAAGAATAATTACTGATATTAACACAATATGGACTTAACGTTTTATTACAATATTTTGAAGTAGAATTTATCACAACTTTATCACGATAAATGATAATATTGTTGATTTGAGACTATTTTTAAGGTAATATGATGATAATATTGGCATAATGCAAGAAACCATTCTGAAAGATCTATAAACTTTAAATTCTGGTGAACATTCAAAACTGGAGCTAGAAGACATTATAAATTTCCATAATAAATAAACAAAACAAGAGAAACATCAAATAAAATTATTTAAGTCTCTGTAAGTAAAATTGTGCTTCAAAAAAAGGGGCTAGTTCAGATCAAAACACAAGAAATCATTATTGAGTTTTAGTTTATCATGCCATTAATTGATAAAAATTACAATTATTTATTACTTATTTTGTAAGTAATTATATAACTGTGACCAAATGGCAAATTATAATTTGCTTATTTAGGTCACCAGAAGTGTGACAAGTGTCACTAATCTGCTCACAGTAACTACATTTAATTATTTTTTTTTAATTTATTGATACTCTAAAAAAACAGTGGATAAAATATATCGAAAGACAATATATCAGAGGAAAGACTTTAGCTGCTTTTCATGTTCAGCTAAGCTAGATTGGTAGAATCAACTACCTCTCTCACTCTATGGTTACCTAGCAACTCTCTCACTCTATGGTTACCTAGCAACTCTCTCACTCTATGGTTACCTAGCAACTCTCTCACTCTATGGTTACCTAGCAACAACCTGTAGAGTGACTTCCACAGTTTGGAGTTTTACCACTTTGCCTCATAACTGCTTAGAAATAAACAACATAGTGGAGTGAAAACTGAATAAAACACAAAATGTCCTGCCACCAGATTGGCAATATTTCAGATATTTAAAACTAATAAATAATTATCAGTATTGACTGATAGGATGTGTTTTTCAACCAGGCGTAACAAGTTTTATAGGTTTTTTTAATTGAAAAACACTGTTTAGAAAAAGTGCTTCTCTGGTCATTTTTAATATTCAGTGTTTAAAATGCCATAATTTTAACATTATTTAACATTTCCAGGTGTTCTGCTTAAGCAGCCTTTCAATCAAATACATTTTTACGTTTACCAGAGTAAAAATACATTCAAGTAATTCAATTCTTTCTTCAGTACAAGTAAATGCCAACTCTACCCACTTCTGGTTTTACATTTCTAAAACTTTCTTTTAAAAACATCTTATTCCCCCCACAAAATTCCTCCAGGTTCTGAATTATAGCAAGGCTTTTTCTGTATTGTTCCACTTTCAAAGGAATTGAAATGACCTTCACTGAAATATGAAAGTGATTTATCCCAATATTTTACATCACTCTTTATTATATAAGACAGCTTTAAAATGCAAATGATTTTCTGTTAGGATGCTTCAAACAATACTTTATTGCTTTGATCTTTGCAGCTACAAAACAGTGGAAGATATTATTAGTATCTTTTTTTTAAGGAAATTCGCAAGAGGAAATGAGTCGTATTGAGTCAGTGCTAAATCAGGTAATTTTCTGTAATTTACCTTTTCTTTTAGACCATTAATGTTTCCTTTCCTTTCCTCAGTGGGAGATGTGAAGCTGACGGAGGCAACAGCGCATGATGTATTTGAAATAAATGCCTGTCATGGAAACAAATTTGAAAGTAGCTGCCAGACAGCTTGTCAGTTTCAATACATCCTGCTTGTTTTTTTATTATTTTTTTTTATTACAGTACCTGAAATGTTCATTCTGCGTTTTGGGTCCTAGTTGTTGGCGCTGCCTGACAGGAAAGGACTTCCAGGACGTTTTGCTTGTTATGTGTTGTACGGTTGAGTTTTTTTGTTTTTCTTTTAACATCTCCCTTTTGGCTTTGCTTTCTGTCTTTTCACAGTCACATTTCTGGCGTTTTCTCCAACGTGTCGATTATCAAACCAGCTGGGAAACGAGCGGCCTGTTTGGTTCGCAGGTCAGTGCTTTGTGTTTGAAATTTATTTAGTTTCCCGACGCAGATTGATTAATTAAAGGGAAAGTACATGAAACCATGGTAGATCCAACAATCCCTGGCTTTCCTCTTCTTACGAAAAAAAAACAAAACAACAACAACAGACTGGTTGTAATAAAGAAAAGACAAATGTCAGGGTTTCCCTTCCAAGGGTTTGGGGGAACAGATGCAAAATGAACAGCATGAGAAACTTCAGTTCCCAACAGGATCGCTCATCTCCTACTTTACAGTCAAAGCCATATTGATTTTGCAAAGCAAAAAAGGAAAAAACTGGAATTATTGTTTATTATTAGCATCCTGAAGCTGAAATCTGAATATTTGGAAGAAAGACATGGATGTGGAGTGAGAAAACTTTTATTAATCAACTAGAATCATCCAAAATATGAATAATTATCAATACCAAGTGGTACTGACTTTGACAGAAGGGGTAGACTAAGATTTTTTTCTCAAACTTCTTCTATTTATTCAAAACTTTTGTTTATTTTAAACTGTAAATGAATAAAATAAGCAAATAAAATCAGATTCCTTCTTGAAATTTCAACTTGACCTAAAAACAGATTTTGTTTTGATTTGTCCTCAGATATTTTTTTTAAACTTTATTTATTTAGAAAAAACCCTAATTTGCTTTTTCTCTCAATCATGCTAATATGTTATTGAAGTATTTTGTAGTTTAAGTAATTTTAAACTTTGTTCAAATTTTGTCCTTCATTTTAACAAAATAATTCAACTAAAAACAACAAAAATGCCTAAAGATCAGATGTTTAATAATATACCAAACTGAAATAAAAAGTATCGGTATCGGTATTGTCTTATATTTACTTTGTATTGGATCAATATCAAAATATGCATTATTGGTCGTTTCTAATTTGCACTTGAAGATGTCAGAGGAGCTCAATTTTTTGTTGGTCAACGTGCCAGTTACTAGGAATCACAAACAACTCTAAACAGGTCGATTGTTAGCTTCGATTTAAAGGAACTCAGCGTCCTGCCCAAAAACAACCAATCACAGTCAGGAGGAGGGACTTAACGCTGTCAATCAACTTTGTGAACAGCTCACTATTACAGGAAAACCATTTATTTGCCATCACCAGTGGCTACGCTAACTGGTAGGGTGATTGACAGCTCTAAGACCCGCCTCCTACCTCTGATTGGCTGCTTCTAGTTACCACAGATTATCTGCCTTAAGAAATATTTTAAACAACTTACATACTGGTGCTTTAATGGTATTTTAAGCACATTGTACATTTTTATCTGATGTACAGACACCATTAGATGCATTTTTCCAACCAAACAACACATTTTATGATGCGTTTAGGATATTGTGTGCTTGTTCTGTTCATATTCACATTTTCTAAGTGTCTGTACATTTATTTATATTTCATTTTTGCTGAAAGGATCAGCTGAATGGATGGATCTGTGTTGTAAAGTTTCATTAACGAAGGTTATAGGTAAATGATATTCCTTTCACCATTCGCTCCAGTCCTGTGCAGCATGGCCATTACTTTGATTCATTGCTGCTTGTATTTCCATCCCTGCATAGAGTAAACACCTAAATGCTGGAGTGATTAGTTTTCTCGGCCATTCATGGTCCCATTCAGTCTCGTTTCATTGAAAGCAACAAGTTCAGCGCCTTTCTCTGGGATCTGTCAAAAGTCCTCCTGGGAAATGAAGAAAACCGCTAATTGAAGTCTAACAAGACGAGGCGGGTCGAGGCAAAGGGCTTACAGCAGAGAGAAATAACCCACCGCAGGATTAAAGGTGGGAATTTATTCCCTTTTTTATTGAAAAATAAATAAATCTTTCAAATTTAAACCAGCTTTATCAGGAGAAAAACACTGCTATTCCCTTTATTTTTGACTTTAATGAAAAATAATTCAGACTCCAGCTGCACAAAAAGTAAATAAGAATGTATTTGGAGCAAAAGCTGCGCCTGTGTGACAGGGGGCCGTGGAAATACAAAACGCTGTGGATGAATAATATTTTGAAGGGAACAAAACGTGTGCGCTGTCATTGCTATGAACTGGAACACCATGTTGTTTCTCTCTTTTATCCGGAGTGGCCCTGACAAAAGCCAACACTGGAACAATGGCTCTGAAAATAACAGAAAAACAAGATTTCTGTGGCAGCCGATGAATGACGACTGTAAACCTGCAGATACAGTCAGAGTGAAAAAAACATCTAAAACTTCATGGATCGAAATATTAAAACCAATGCAGTCTTTTCTTCCCTTTTTTGTTTCGTTAATGTACTTATTGGTGCTTTTTTTTAATCAAAAAGTCTTAAAATTTCATGTAGGGAACCTCTTCTATTCGACAGCTGCCACCTGTTACCCAAAATTCAACTAAAAATGTTGAGAATGGACTATTTTAACAGTTCAAACACCAAATTTACCTCAAAGGTGATTTATTATGCTTCTTCCAACAGGTTGGGATAGAAATATGGCCTACACAAAACGTGTCCATCACATTCTTTGCACAAATCATTCTCTGGTAATGAGATTTTGGTCTGCTCAGTTAAGCTGGCCACGCCCCCCAACTCAACGTTTACACTCGTACATGAAAATGGCAGCAAACAGATGTGTTTCATAGAAAGGCAGAAGTGGAGCCTCCTGCGCAACCAACGAGAATGAAGCAAATGGTTTCTGGATGGTAAACCAACAACAAAAACACTTATCTTTTCAAGCGGTAAAACCAGCTGACCAAATGTGCTGGAGCGCAGATTGGGTTGCTAGGTATCAGGGCTGGACTAGGCTGGGGTTGCTAGGTGATGGCAATAACATATTCCCAAACAAGAGGGGGTATTTTAAAGCGCTTGGGCTGCTTTTAGAAGCACTTCAGGCCCAAATAGAAGTACAAAAAAATGCAAAATGTGAATTTTGAATAAAACGTCCCTTTTAATATTTACAAGCAGAAGCAAATTTTTGCAGTCTTCCTTATTTTCACTCATGGGGGATCAGCCAATCAACGCTGAGGAATATAAATGCCGCTCCTGGATTGGCCGCTTTTGTCAAGTAGCTTTGGTATTTCAGCCTTATTTTCATAAAGCATTTTAAAAATTCTTTATGAAAGAAATCCATGACCAGGCATATTTTCCATTACTAATCATTTGGATCTACGTTTCACAGAAAAATTCACAAATACTGAATTGGGAATAATCAAGAATGCACCAGAATGGAGAGATTAGGACTACATCTGTTTGGTTATTTCTACTATCAAGAATATTTGGCTAAATACTGCAAGCATTTTCAAGGACAGAGTGACTCAAATATTGTTTATATTGCTTAAATCAAGCCCAAAAGCTTTTCCTTTTCAAAGGCACACCTGTCCTGAAATTATTTATCAGTCTCTTTCCTATAACAATCTGACAAATTATTGTTAATTAAAATATTACGATTAGTTTATTGTCAACCAGGTAAAAAAGTGACCATTTAAGCTTCATTTCTTGGCCTGTGAGTATTTTTTATTGGCAATTTTGTCCCAAAAAGTTTGGATACCACTGATCTAAACCATCTAATTTGATCTTATTCTGTATGTTTTGGATTTTTGTCCAGCTAGAAAGTGAATCTCATAATAATTTACATTCTCATCTAACCCGAGCATCGTCTGTGTCCCTTTCATGGCTTGTAGAAAAACTGATGATCTGACGGGGGTTTTTTGTTTGTTTTTTTTCCCCCCCAACTGTTTTGCCATTCAAATTTTTGGAATTGAAGGTTAATAATTTGTTCCTTGGACAGATTCTCTGATGTTTTAAAACCTGACTCTGCTTTAAAGCTTCTTCCTGTTGTGGAGTTTGCTATTTTGGACAGAAACCTCTTGAGTGTGAAAACTTGAAGTTCAACATGAGGAATGTGTTGGAGCCGTGATAAAATCAGAGAGACTTTATCTTTTCCTGCTTTGTTGTTTTCTTTCCACTCAGCTTGGTTTGTTTTCTCTACATTTCACAGAAAATCGCCAACATCATGAAGTAAAGTGACGACCACCATTTCCCCAGTTTCCTTCAGTTTCTACCCCACAGTTTCATTTAAATGCTAAAAGTGATCTATTAGAAAAACAACAAAAACTCTCATAAGGCTGCTCTCAATTTCTTTTCATCTCTCTCTTTTTTTTGCCTGGAGCGAACTCTTGAATGGTCAGAATTTGAATTGTGTTTGCAGTCTGCTGTGATATAAGTGGATTTAATAAAAGAAAATATTGAATAGCTGTCTGATCTCTCCTTCTTGGAGATACAGGGTGTTCTGCATTTTCACATGTATTATTTATGAGGCCACCTTGCAGCTGCTGTTAGCTTCATTACCTAATCATGTTAGCTGACTTGACGGCAAAGTTACCGACTGGATGGGAGGAAAAACCAAACATAACGGCGAAATGCAGAGAAATTATTAGCTGAAATGAGCGAGCATCCCACACCATCACCCCTCCACCTCCAAGCTTGACTGCAGATATGAGTCGTTTCACATAACGTTTGATTGGATTGGGCAAAACTGTTCACATCCTATGTGGTTGTGCATGTTGTCAAGCTAGAGCCACAAAACTTCACGTGCTTTATTAAATTTACCTGATCGACCAACACAATTGAAGCACAAATGGAAGTCTTACCCTCTACATAAAATTCAAAGAACATTATCAATCAATCAAAGTTTATTTGTATAAGAAAGTTTAGCAACAAGGCTGGTCAGAGTGCTTTATCATGTGAAAACATAAAAACATTCTATAGTTACAAATTGGTTTGGGTTTTGATGAATGTGTAATCAAAATCATCAATACCTATCAAATATGTTGGTCAACGTTCCAGTTATTACGAGTTAAAAGCAACTCTAAACAGGTGGGTTTTAGTGTTGATTTAAAGGAACTCAATGTTTTAGCTGTTTTGCAGTTTTCTGGAAGTTTGTTCCAGATTTGTGGTGAATAGAAGCTGAATGTTTGGTTCTGGTCCTGATGCAAAACAGACAAGAACCAGAAGACCTGATTGTCTGGAAGGTTGATCCAACAACAGAAGATCTATAATGTATTTGCTTCTGTTCAGTGATTTATAACTTAACTAAAGTATTTTATCTTCTTGGTTTTAGTCAGGACACCAGCAGCAGCAACTAAAGATAAAAACCTGGATGAGTTTCTTTAGACCTTGCTGGGAAATTAGTCTTTTAATCCTAGAAATGTTCTCCAATTGACAGAAGGCTGATTTTGTAACTGCCTTTATGTGACTCTGGGTGTTCTGCATTTTATGCAAAATAAGCAAAAATAAGTTTAAGTGTTCATTCATGGTCCTAAACCTGGCAAATAATTAAAACGTGTAAATTTCCAAGATGTTTTGAATCTATAAAATGAATTTAAATTACTTTCCCGTTGGGCTCAATAAAGTATTTTTCAGAACACACTGACGATTCCTCCATGTTCCACCCAAATCTCCACGGATCTGCAGAGCCGCTGATTTCTTATTCACACCTTTCAGCTAAACTGGATGGCTGCAGCCTCGAGCACAAAGTTCAACCCCATACCTTCATTGATTCTGAGCTGCATAATACTTGTATTTATATTTAAAAACCTCTTATTGTTGGGGAAACTAATTGCGACGACACAATTAAGCGATTTTAAATGCTTTTTGTCAGCTTTTTCAGAAGCGTAGATGGTGTTGATGTATTTTCCCAGTGAGAATAATTTCCTAGAAACACTGCAGAATGCAAAGCAGCATCACTTTAGAGAGGTTTGTGAAATTGTGATGCATGGAGGATAGCCTCTGCCTAATGCACAGTGTTCATTTTGTTGCATGGAAATAAAAGGAGGGGGAAAAAGTAACGCATCACTGCTGTCATGGTGACCAACGTAATGTAAGTAATCAGCCAGTATAAAGGCAGAAATCAGTTTGTCGTCCAGTAGAAACTGATTTATTCTGATAATTAGCTGAAAATGTCATCCTGGAAGCTGTGTAAGTGTTTTAGCCCCTTTTCTCTCAGCAGATAACAAGAATAGTTTTACAACTAATGAAAATTTCTGTCAAAAACAAAGTTTTTAATTCTTCTTTTCATCCAAAATTAAGAGCAGATTCTGCTCGATGAATCTGGGTTGGAAAGTTCAAGGTATTTCAAGCCTTTTAGAGACAGCTATTAATGAAGAAATCAGGAATTAACAATAACAGTATCCATTTTAAATTCCTGTTTGCTTTTAAGGGTGACCAGAAGCAGCTACATTTCAGAGCAATGATGGTTTAAATTCAGATTTTTCATGTTTTTTACAAAAACCCAAAAGTCTGAATTTTCATCTTAGCAGCTGCATTACCAGTAACCCTAACAATTACCAGTTTAATCTTTTCCAAACTATTTTCATGCAATATCTGACTCCCAAAACTGAACTGTTTTGGTCTCTGGACTCATTCATGGGGAATTCATTAGCTGTTTTTCCATTAACCAGAAAATTGAGCAAATTGAAATTAGAAAAATAAATTTGATAAATGGAAACAAGTCAATTTCGAATAAATTTGAGTTTTTGTGCTAGTGGTTTCTGGACCGAATTGACCCAGAAACCATAAACTCGCATCATGAGTCATGTGATCAACAACTGGATGTTACTACTGATGGAAACAACAAAGAAGATGACAGGAAGTGGTAGGAGGATGATCGGGTAGCATGTTTTTTAAAGACTTTTTGGTGTGAACAAACATATTCATGTGTAATTTTAATTGCGTTTCTTTAATGGAAACACACCAATTGTGAAATTGCAATTTCTTCAACATTGTTGGAATATTGACAAAGTTTTGTGCACATTTGTAATGGAAACACAGCTAATACACGCAACTTCCTTCTTCACAAAATGTAAACAAAAATGTAGTAGTATCAGATTTTAGCGGTTGGAGGATTTATCTTTTGTCTATGGCATTTGGCACTACCACTGGCACTCTAGTGTTAGTGTGTTTGTTTTGGTTGCATTTACCCAGAATGCCCTGCGCTGTGGTCCTCTTCCTGCTTTTGGAGCGGTCGCCGGTCCACTTAGCGTTCACATATGCATCCAAACCGCTCCAGAGTTCACAGAGACCAAGGTTTGTAGACGGACTGGAGTTTGATTTTGTTTGGTTCACATAAATTTGATTCACATAAAGTATTAGGGCCACGTTAAGAAAATAAAATAAAGAAAATCACGTGAAGAAACATGAACGAGAATAAAGTTTAAATAAGACTAGAATGAAGTCAAAATCTTACAACTTTATTCTCATAATTTTATGACTGTAGAGTTGTTGTTTTTTGTATGGCCCTCACGCTCTGTCGTACGATTACGCATTCACACCTTGCCAAACAAACAGGACTTCTTAGACGAACAGACCAGATTGATTAAGCAAACCAAGCAGGACTGGTGTGAATTCACCCTGAAAGAGTCAACAACACCAACGCAGAATGTAAGAACGGTTTCACGTAAAGTTAAAGTATTTCTCCGTTAGAAAATCCTGATATTTCTGTATTTGAAATCATAGCTTTGGTTTGTCTAACATCACAGAAAATATTGTGAAACAGGGTGAAAGGATGGTGGGGTCTAAGCTTGTTTCTTTCACAGCTTCTGCTTTGCTTTTTCTTGCTCAAGGAAAAAAAACAGTTGAAAAAATCTAGAACTGAACAGCTCTGATAGTACTCACACACTATTTATCTTTGCCTCTGACTCAGACGTTTGTGATTATGTTCCAAGATGATAATCAACTGTGGTCTTCAAACATCTCTTGGTTTCCTGACGTATTCTTCACATAACGGCACTGAAGGAGAGTGTATTTCATGTAAGAGTGCAAGCTGTGTGTCCGTCTAACCTCAGAAGAAGAAAAAAAACTGATTGTAGCAATCAAGAGTCAAGGCAAGACCACGCGGCAGGAGTCGGCCTCTGGAGAATTGGTTTAAATTTACACACGGACTCACACAAGCATGCAAGTATAGGGTAGCTGAGGAGTTCATGCAGAGGTGTGCAGAGGCCAACGCTGCTGCAGAAAGTCCTTTTATGATGCGAATGCCTCTGTTTATAACCCTCTCCCCTCCCTCGTGCCCTCACCTCTGACTGCGCCAGAAAACCAGAACACGTTGATGGTCAGTTTATGAACAAATCAACCACGTTAAAAATCAGAGAAACTTTTTCTGCTACCCAGCACATCACAACACTCAACACCGCTTTGCAGCAGACCTAAAGATCTGGGGCTGGGTGATTGCTAACTTGCTGATTGGGTGTAAAATTATTTTCTCCAGCCACAGGACATTTTTTCCTCCAGCAGTCACGGCAGGTGGTCAACTACTTATTACCTAATTTGATCGCAACATTACTCACAGGTCTGTTTCTAAAGGTGAATGTGGCAATGCTGAGCCGCTGAGACATCAAGAAGAAGGTAAATGACAGGATTCAGAAAAGTTTCTTAGATGTTTGACATCTCTCCATAGAAACTGCCAGTCCAGTGGTAAAGAAACAAGCTTAAGGCATCACAAGGGTTTAATTTCATCAGCCCTGTAGAATCTACTTTAATCCAGTTCGTTTGGGGAGGTGAATCAAAAAAGCTAACTCTGTATATGTGAACACCAAATGGATTGGAGGCCGCTCCAAATGCAGGAAGTGGATGACAGCGCAGGGCATTCTGGGTAAAAACAACCAAAACAAATGCGAGAGTCCAGGGGCAGAAATGGCTCTAGATCTTTCACCAAAGACAAAAGAGAAATCCTACAACTGCTTTTGTTGTTGACTTACCTTCCAGAAACCATTTGCTGCATTATTGTTGATTGTGCAGGAGGCTCCTCTTTTGCTTTTCAAACATGTACCGTTATATAATTGCGCATCTGTTTGCAGATATTTTCCTGTGCAAGTGTAAACGTTGAGTTGGGGGCATGACCAGCCAATTTGGATTTAAAGTGACAAGACACCCTAAAACAGCTCATTCTGACTAAAATCTCATTATCTAAGAAATATTTTGCACAAAAAATGTAATAAACATCGTTTTATAGACCACAAACATATCCTAACCTGTTCAGTGAAGCATAATTGGTCACCTTTAAGGCTTAAATGAACAACAGATGTTTCTAAAGCCTATAAAACTGAGATCAGAGAATCTAAGACGTGCAAAAAAATCCAGCAACATCTCAAAATTAATCCCTTCAAGGATATAATAACCACTAAGCCCAGGTTCATTTTGGGACAGCGGGTCGGTGATTGAGAGGTTTTCTCCTCCTTCCTGCGGTTCCCCCGTCGGATCATCGACGACCCAACTGACGGCTTCCTCTCCCACCGTTTCCTTCTGCCGTCCGCTTCTGTCAACAGCTCATCCCGTCCCACTGGGAGTGAAATCAGACCAGAGGTGGCTCTCCTCTATCTACTGTCATTTCTCATTAAAGAGATATGAATCACTCCTGACACCGTGTAATTGGTAAATGGTAATTTCTGAAGGGAGAAATTCGGGGAGAGTGCGGAGAAACCTCACTTTGGGTTTGGAGATGGGAAGGATTGTGACACGGAGCTTAACTGGCTCTTCCTACTGTCTTCTTTTATTGTATCTGATAGCCGAGGATCCCACTTGCTCTGGAATCAGAGACATTTCTTATCTAGGTACCCTCAAATAATGGCTCCACTGCGTTTTAATATCAGCTGCTTTACATCATTCCAAGTCCTTTAAACTCTGATTCCACAGTCCGTTTAGAAGGAAACATTTTCATTAAACCCCCATTAAAAGAAACACAAGTTTGTCTTTATTTCTAAGAAAAAAAACTTGCATTTAATAGGGTACTTTTCAAATTTGCTGTATTCTCAGTGGTGACCAAGGTAAGCATCTGATTATTTTAACCCCTCATTAAAGTCGCTGATTCTTCGACTGCGAGTCGAGCAAATTAACGTTAACGTTGCAATACAGAGATGAAAAGAGAGATAAAAAAGACTGGGGCCACAGCAATTAAAAACTTATTGCTGCACAAAATCCCCCAGAGAGAGGAGACGGTCATGGTGAAAAGCTTAATTGGTTTTGGGTTAGTATTCCATTTATTAGAGTACCAGTGCAGAAGTTAGACGTAAATCTGCTTGCGTTTCTGTTTTTGCAAAATCTGGAATAAATCTGCTGCCTTCTGGTTTTAGAGGATGCATACATTTTCCTGAACTGTGCATATATTGCATATATTTCACCTCTTTCCGTTGCTCCTTTGGTTGCTTTGTGGAGCTCAGGGAGCAGAAGACAGTTTCCTCAAAAGCAGACGAGGTTTCTTTTCACTAATAAGACAGTGGGCCGCCCACAGAAGTACAGTGCCATGGAGCTTTTTCACCTTTTTCTCATTATAGCCTCCAAATGATGTGTATTTTATGTGATAAAGACATGAAAAGCTCCATAAACCATGTAGCAAAACACCCTGAACATACCTTACAAATTGATTTATTGATTTCATTTCATTGGGACAGTGCATTTTATGAATGTTCATTACATTTTCTGCACAAATTCAGTCTCAGATATTGAGATTTTGAGCCCCTTTCAGAACTAGCTGTTGTCACTTTAAATTCAAATAAGTTGCTTCTGTCCGTATTCCCCCCAACTCAAAGTTTACACTCGCACGCGGAAATGGCTGCAAACAGACGCACAATTATACACTTGTACATGTTTGAGAAGCAGAAGTGGAGCCACCTGCACAACCAACAGAAATGCAGCTGGGCTTTCTGATTGGTCAAAAGTCAACAACGAAACACCTGTGTTTTCCATCAGCTATTCTACAGCGCATATAGCGGTAAAACCAGCTAACCAAACTTGCTGGAGCTCAGCTTGGGTTGCTAGGTTACGGCGCAGTGCCTGTTA
The DNA here is from genome assembly GCF_000485575.1 of Poecilia formosa. Taxonomy (NCBI): domain Eukaryota; kingdom Metazoa; phylum Chordata; class Actinopteri; order Cyprinodontiformes; family Poeciliidae; genus Poecilia; species Poecilia formosa. The sequence continues at coordinate 85,418 of NW_006800110.1, forward strand.
ATTATGACTTAAAGTTTTTCCAGACACCAAAATAAATTAACTTATTGCCAAAAAAGGCAGGTGTTTCTCTAAGCACTTGGGCTGTTTTCAGAAGCAGTTGAGACCCAAATTGAAGTATGAAAATGTGCAAAAAGTGAATTTTGATTTAAACAGAAATGACCAGAATGTAATAAAACCTAAAAGAAATGTCATAAAAGTGAGTCTGGAAAAATAAGGAACCCTGAAAACCTCACAGAGATTTTCTAGATTTGGTTTTCTTCCAGCTTTGCATCTTCTCAATTCATCTGTTACTTTTTCTACATTTAGATCAGAACCGATTGACCGAGCGTGCTGGAACTCTGCTGGAGTTGCTAGGTAACGGGTGGAACTCTGCTGGGGTTGCTAGACAACGGGTGGAACTCTGCTGGGGTTGCTAGGTAACGGGTGGAACTCTGCTGGGGTTGCTAGGTAACGGCGCAGTGCCTGCTGGTTTGTGACGTCACATTTTCCAGACACCAGAAACCATTAACTTATTGCTAAACAACAGCTGGGTGGTTTTTTTCTAAGTGCTTGGGTTGTTTTTAGAAGCAATAGAAACTTTAATGGAAGTACAAAAATGTGCAAAATGTGAATTTCTAATAATAGGTTCCCTTTAAACCTATTAGATTAAAGAGAATCCTAATAGTTTCCCTGAAAGAAACTATTAAGACTATAGTTTCTTTCAGTTTTGCTCAAAACCATGAACCTACTTCTGTTCCCCTTTGAAGGAGTGGAAAGTCGAATGGTCCGGGGTGTAATCTCCGCGCAAACAAATGATAAAAGCAGACCGAATTACCGGCAATAAATTAAATTAACGTCAGTAATTACTGAACTAAACATTAGCTGCATAAATATTGACTCTGCATGAAATTAATGTAAATATTGCATTGTTCTCATACATTAATTCCAGATTAGTATTCATGCTGTTGAACACAACAAGATTTGTTTGTTTTTTTCGTTTTAGCAGAATGCAGAGGGGCTCGACAAATCTATTTAAAGCCACCTAGAGCCATAAATGGGGGACAAAGAGATGAATAGCAGTTTTCATGATTATGTCACACTGAGCTATACGAAACAATTATTATTTCCATCTCATGCTGAGGCATATACTGACCAAATCCCATTCAAACCGGGCCTTTTGCTCCACCAAATCCCCTAGTATGATACTGAAAAGAGAAAAATATTAATTATAACGAGCTCCGGCAATCTAACCCTTGCACAATGGTTCATTGACATGATTAGAAGTAAATAAAGTAATTATCCATCGTGCAGTTTGAAAAAGCTCCTGCATATAAATAGGCATCATTATGGTGAACAGTGGATGAGTTGCAGAGCCTTTCTACCTTTTGGTGGAGAGCGATTTTGATCTAAATTGATTGCTATGGGATTATCCAGGATTTATTAAATATTAAGGCATTGACATTCACTAATGTTGATAATTAGGGTTTATTCAAAGTCAGGGCAGAATTGGCATAAAACGTGCATGGAAAGCAATTCATTACCCAGCCACGAGTCAATTCATCAATTATCATTTTCATTACATATCATAATTAAGAATGCTCAGGCTGAATTGATGTAGTTTAAAAGACTCGTTATGCTGCTATTTTGGATTAACAAATACATTCGGGAATGTGTTGCAACACACGCTGAACAGACCGGGATCATATAAGACATGGAAAATTATTAATCACTCAATGGGACGATCCATTTCTGTAATATGCAGTGATGGCAGAGAAAGTTACCAAAATAACCAATTCGCTTGTTTAGGTACAAAGAAATTCATGACTTCAGTTCAGATTCCTACAATATGAAGTTAGTTTGAATATTGATAATGAAAAAGTAAAAAAAAATGCATCTAAAATAAGCTGAATTTACTTTATTAGGCCTTAAGTAGTAACTTAAAAATCTTTTGTGTTTTGTCAATTAATTCTTTCTTGTCCTGAACATTTTTTTACTGTTGGAAAGTTTGTTTCCCTTTAAATAGTGCTTTATTACAAAGTCTTACCAAGTATTTTTCTAGTTTCTCGTGCAGATATCTGAGCATAATGAAAATAAGACAAAACTAACTTCTTGTTTTGAGTCAGTAACTCCTTAATATTGTGGAAAAAGTTCTAGTTCCACTGACGCTTTGGAACTGTCTTCTTATAAATGAAATTATCTGCCACCTTTCCATCAATATTAAAGAATTATTGACCTAAAACCAAAATTCCTGCCGAAAAAGTAACTTTAAGATATGTTTGACTTATTTGAAGCATACCAAGATATTTGCCCCAGAAACTAAACCAAGACGACTTGGTGAGATTCTCCAGGGTTCCCTAACAAACCTTAGCTAGCAGGTAAAGAAAGCTGTGAATAAACCTGAACTTGTTTACCTTCCTTCAGGAGTTCAGGTGGTGATCCTGCATGTTTCTCCTCATGTCAGCCATTGTTCTCAGCAGGCCTTTCAGCTCTCACCGAGCCTGGCGCAGTTCAGCTGTCTTCCCGCTCTGCGCCTGCAGTAGCAGTAGTTCATTATCAGCAGGAGCTAGCTGAGCAGACACCGACACTGCTGTGGCTGGAGTTTAGTTCAGTTTAGACACAAAACAAAAATAAGAACATCCCTGGGTCTCATGTTTCTGCAGGAATCCAGCAGAACCTTGCAGCTAAGATCACACTCACAGTTAGAAGAAACCATTCAATACCCACCTGAAAGCCTAAAGCACTTTCTCTTGCTTTGATGCCTTCATGCCAACTGCAGTCTCTGCACACGTACGATCCAAATAGGTAAAAATGCTCTACTAAAAGCAAAATGACACCGTGCAGCTATCTGTTCAAATAATATGACACTGTATTAGGGCCACTGTAGAAAAGAGGAGTAAATGTATGACAAAAATCTCAAAAATTTTAAACTTATCTAAAAAAAAAAAAGTCAGGAAAAAATTGGAAATTTAGAAACAATGGAATTTTGAAACTCAGAAATTGATATTTATAGAAAAAAATCTATTTTTATGGAGCTTCAAAAGTCAAAAATTTGCAAGATAAAAATTACCTAGAAAAAAAAAACCTGGAAATTTCCGAGTTCCAAAAGCCAAAAAATGTTCTAGAAAAAACTCTAGAAATCTTTCTAAAAATATTTAAGAAAAACTTGGAAAATTGAACATTCACTAGAAAAAAACTCAGAAATTTCCAAAAATGTGGACTTTTGAAACTCAGAAACTGATTTCTAGAAAAAACATGAAGCTCCAAAAGTCAAAAATGGGCATGAAAAAAATTCTAATTATCTAGAAAAAAAAACATGGAAATTAAAAACTGTTGAAATTAAACTTAGATATTTTCTGCAAAAATGTGAAAATTTCTGAGTTTGAGAACTCAGAAATTTGCTAAGAAAAACTTTGAACTTTTAAGATTAATATCATAATTACTCTAGTAAAAACTTTGAAATTTTAGATTGTCAGAAATTTGAAACTTCTGAAACTCAGAAAAAAAATATTTTTTATGGAGCTTCAAGTCAAAAATCTGCAAGAGAAAAAAACTCTAAAATCATCTAGAAATTTTTTTTTAGAAATTACTGAACTCCAACAGTCCAACATTTGATAGAAAAAACTCTTTTTAGATTAATCTCAGAAATCTTTGAGAAAAAACTTGAAAATTTTCAGATTTAAAAAGTCAAACATTTGATAGAAACTTTGAAAGTCAGAAAGTAATATTTCTAGAAAAAAATATATATATTTTTTTCTGGAGCTTCAAAAGTCTAAAATTTAAACCTAAAATGATGTTTAAAAAAAAAAAAAAAACAACTGAAAATCTCCGAGCTCCAAAACTCCAAAATTTGGTAGAAAAAACTCAGAAATGTTGAGATTATTCTCAGAAATGTTCTAGAAAAAAACTCTCTAGAGCAGGGGTGGCCAAGTCCAGTCCTCGAGAGCCACCATCCTGCAAGCTTCAGATGCATCCCTGCTTCAACACACCTGAATCAAATGACTGGCTCGTTATCAGGCCTCTGTAGAGCTGATCCCGGTCTGTTGGAGTAAGGATACTTCTAAAACTTGCAGGATGGTGGCTCTCGAGGACTGGACTTGGCCACCCCTGCTCTAGAGGCAAATTTTTTTAAATTTTCTGAGCTTTTCGCCAGAAATGTCCTCGTTTTTCCACCTACGAGGTCCCAAATAATCCTCCGTCGCCGCTGCCGGTATGCAGCTGCTGAAATTAAATTACAGCATGCTGTTTGTGTCGCTGACATCCGTCTAGTTCCCCAAAGTAAATCCCATTCTGGGGATAAAGTGAACTTTCCATGTTGGAGGCTTTGCGTGGTGAAACACCGTGGCGGCAGAAGCTAAATGCATTTGAGCGAATGAAGTGTTGCAGAAAGACAGCGGCTCTCTCTCAAGGAGCTGGCGGCGCCAACTCTCACATTATAGAGCTGGCAGAGATTCGAGAGGCATGCTCCTGCTCGTGATTGGCGATTAGCAAATGTTTTGTCCCGACCAGAGATCCGGGTAATGGGACTATAGACTCCCCCGTTGGTGCTCAGGAGTTAATCACACAACAATGAGGCGCGGAGGTAAAGGATGGAAGTTACGGATGAAAAGGAAATGGGTTCAAACCTTGCAAGACGAGGCCCCAGAGTTTAATTGTGTTTGGATAATCTCATTGTCTGTACAGGTAAGTCTCTTCACTCTCCTTATTCTCTTCAGACGAAGTTGGTTGGAGTTCAACAGACTCTTGAAACAAACTTTAATGGGCAGTATTATATATTTTCCAGGCCCATACAGACATCTTATAGCACAATAAGATAACTATTTTACCGTCAGTTGTTATAAAGAATTATGTGCATTATGCCTGAGTATGTTTTATATGTTAAAAAAAACACCACGTTACCTTTGCAGGAAGTTTTTACTATTAGGAGTTGCAAGAAACATGTTTAGACAAGAAGCTCTTATTTTGAAGCCTGCTGAAACAGGAAACAGTGATAAAAGATGTGTAGTAGGAAAAATCATGGCTGGATCCATTTAAAGCTGATGAATCAAAAGTGATTTAGAAATGTAAGCTTGAGCTGATTTCTTACTAAGACATAAAGTTGCTTTGTTGAAACTTCTATAAATTCACTGCATAATTATCCGAGTTTGTACCTTTTGCTACTCACTTAATCGCAATCTGTAAATCTTATTTCTGTAATATTTGTTTTATTCAAAGAAACTAAAGAAGCAAGCAGCCTCACATTCCTGACTCTTCATCAATATTAATACTTTGAAAGTATATCAGAGGAAATATGACTTCGCAATTTAACACTTTGAAATTGGGACTGTGTCCCTTTAAGAAGCTCCTGTTCCTTCCGAAACTCCGCCTTCATGACGTCATCACAACAACTTTTCTCCATAAACCTTTTAACATCGTTGGAATAAGAAGTAATTCATATAAACTCAATGGACTCACAGTTTGCTAATTGGTGCTGTTGCTAGTCTGAAGGAGATTTCTCTGGTTTCTACTACAAATATCTTATAGTACGCTTGAAATAAGACAAAAATAACTTACAAGAAACTTTTCAGCAAGAAATAATAGCTTGTTTTAAGTCAATAATTCCTTAATACTGATAAAAAGTATTAGTTCCACTGGCAGATTATTTAACTTATGGGAAAAAATGTCTTGTAATAAGTGAAATAATCTGTCAGGAAGAGAGAGTTAAAGTATAAAACAATATAAAAAGCTCAGTGATCTAATTTCACCAAAGTTCTGTATGTTTATATTTGTGCCTTATAAATTCCAATTAATGAAGTTTTACCATTTTCTGCACCGTTTGTTCACTGAAAGCATCAATACATACCAATAAATTTGAAAATATGGTTACCATCTACAGCTTAGTGACACAAATCACGTTTCTTTATTCGACTGGTGTCCAGAAGAAGCAAATTACAAGTGGTAATGTCTTCCAGGAGCTTTATTTGTGTTTGTAGGCCTGTAATTGCGGTGACACACAGTCACCGCAAAAAAAAAAAACAAAAGTATGGATTAAAAATAAAATCCTAAATAAATGAAAATACTTGACCAAATTATTGATTCTAAGCACCATTAATTAATATTCAAATGCAACATTTGAAGCCTAAAACTAACACATATGTAAACTTCTGACCAAATCTAAAACTTTGACTACCTAGTGTTTTTTTCCTGCGTTAGCTCATGCTTTTACACCCATGTAGACACACTTCCAAGCCACCAGACTGCACTGGCAAACCCAGTTATTTTACCTCCCAAACACTGCAGATGCATCTCTCTGGTTGCCTACAATTGTTCTGTTATGATGTGTTTATTCCAGACTGTAGTACGTCTTTCTTCCAAGGTGTCAACGTTGAGTGAGTAGCATAGGTTCTGCAAAGCTAAATTACAGTTTTTACCGTCGGAGTTCGGAGAGTTTGAAAAAGCACTTAAAGGAACTCAGTTTTGCAGATTTTTGAAAAATCTCTGAGGTACAGCAGTAAAAGTTTTGAAATGTAAACATGTCAGGAACCATATGTGATTGTAGGCTTGCTAACATAGTGTTTACGGTTTATACTTGCTTAGCACTCAGTACTGTCCACTTTACCGTCTTCTCCAAACTGAAACTGCTACAGCAGGGTTAGGTTAGGTTACTGAAAGCTACACAAGCCAAAAACTATTCAAAAGCATTTTTCTGCAAATAGCAGTCAAAGCAGTCTAGCACAATGCAGTTTAACTGTATTTTCAATCTGTATTATTTTGTTATACTGTTTAAATGTTCTAGTATTTTTAAGATTACAATAAAATACAAAGAGAAAAAAAGAAAAATATCTGCTCAGACGGATTTCTTTTAGCGTACTTATGCTAAAAGCTACTCAGGCTAAAAAGTACAGCTACAATAATTTCATTAATCCAACTAAGAGCTATTTAAAGTCTACCTTTAGCAGTTACTCACACTAGCAGACAACTAAATTACCCACTAAAGAGATTTAAGCTAACAGCTACTCAAGGTAAAACAGATATTCATGCTAACAGCTAATCAAGTTAATGTTTTTCAAACTAAGAGCCACTCAATTGAGCATCTATGCTTACTTAAAGCTACAGAAGTCAACGGCTACTTGTGCTAACAGCTGTTCAGGCTAACAGATGAAATGGTAGCTTTTGAATAGCTCCTAATCAGCTATGAAACGGCAAACATTTCATCTGTTAGCTTGAATAATTATTAGCACAAGTAGCTGCTGGATACTGTTAACAGTTAATCAAATTAGTGGATAAATAACTACTAAAATAGAGTTAGTTATGCTAACAGTCACTCAAGCTAAAAGCTGTTCAACTGAGCTTCTGTTTGCTTATTGAAGCTGCTTGAGCCAACAACTACTAAAGCTACAAGCAAAATAAATAAAGCTTACAATGAATATAGCTAAGAGCTACTTGTGGTAGCAGCTGACAGAAAGTTTGCAGCAGCTCAGGCTAACAGCTAGAGAAGTTTACAGCTACTCAAATAGCGGTGCAAGCCGATACGCTTTTATAATGGAGTCTAGAATTGAAACATTTGTTACATTTTCAGTTGGTGCGGTTTCAAACTAGAACCTGTTCCCCTCCTCACCTGTGGTGGCGCTGCTCCAAAACCCCGGGGGGAAAATTACATGAAAAGCTCTGTAATGGAAACAAAAATGGAGTGGCGTCAGATTTTAGCAGTTGTCTTTGGTAGAAGACTAAGACCTACTGCTAATGCTAAAAGTTAGCGCTACGGCTAGACAAACACAATTAGTGTAATGGATAAGATAACAGATGCAGACTAGTTTCCTTTTTATGTATACTTCAGTGCCTCTCTGTCTCCCTAAAAACCTTTTGACTTTCACCTGCTGCCTTAAATTTTAAACCTGGAATCAGCCTTAAAAATGAAGAAAATGAAATATTATGTCCACATTCTGAAAGATCAACTACCTTTATTCTTTTTAAAATGAAAAATGTGACATTTCTGCTCTTTTAGTCATGCAACTGTCTGGTTGAGATCTAATCTGAGTACTATAAAGTATTCATACACTGAGCTAATATCATTTGTCAGCCTTCATCTTGGCTTTTACTCAGCCAGATTAAAAGTAATGTAATCCTTAGAGAAAACTAAGTGGATCATGGCTGTTTTACTTTCAAAATTAGTCATGCACCCTGATATACTTAGCATTTGCTCACATTAAAGCCACAAGCTTCAGGTCAACTGAAAGCTGTACATAATATTCAATTAGAAACAAAAAAAAAACATGGTTAGGTATAAAATCAAAATGGAAATTATGCAGTTAATTTCTCCAAAGTGTCTCAGTATTTTTGATCTTTGCAGGTTGACGATGCTTGTGCTCTTCCACCAGAATCCATCAAACGTTTTGGACCTCAAGGTTTGACTATGGATTTATTGATTTGCAGTCTTTTTAAAATGGTGGAAAGTCCAACTCTGTAAACAATTTAAATTGTAACATACTGCTAAAGTTCCAGATATTAGTTTTATAAAATGCTGCTGTTGGCTGTGTAAGTTTAGCTAAAGCAAAGTTAGCTTGTGGGTACATTCTGAAATATACTTTCTTTAAATGGATGACCTATTATGCTTCTTAAACAGGTTAGGTTTATGGTCTATACAAAACATCTTCATTACATTTTTTGCACAATATCATTCTTAGATAATGAGATGTTAGTTTTGAGCTGTTTTAGGGTTTTAGGGCTTTTTGTCAACTTTTACATTCGTACTTGAAAATGGCTACAAACAGATGCGCAATTATACAACCGTACATCTTTGAAAAGCAGAAGTGGAGCCTCCCGCACAACCAAAAAGAATGTAGAAAGTGGTTTCTGCATGGTAAGTCAACAACAAAACACTTATAGATCACATATGGTGATAAAACCAGTTGACCAAAAGTGTTGGAGCTCTGCTGGGGTTGCTAGGTAATGGCACAGCGCCTGTGGAATGCAATTTAATCAAGAGGCTCATTTTCCAGACACAAAAAACACTAACTTATTGCCAGAAAACGTGTAGGAGTTTCTTTTTTAAGAACCTGTGCTTTTTTAGAAGCAGTTGAGACCCGGATTGAAGTACAAAAATGTGCAAAAGAAATGTTCTCAAAACCGTACAAAGTTGTTCCTGCTAATACATAGACAAGACTTGTGTTTCATGTCAGCCGTACTTGTAATTATTACCTTTACCTTAGCTTGTGGCCTCCCAAGTGGCTCCGGAAGATAGATATAAAGTCTGAAAATTTGCTTTGTCTTCAATCAAACATGCAAGTGGCCCACATCACTGATTCGTTATAAAGAATTGAAGCTCTCGGTTGGAAGGAGCTGCCACCTGTAGACTTTCTTGAGATGTTATATTTGGTGATGTAAAATGTGTTCACGTCACATCCAGCCAGGCCCTAGTTGTACATCTCTACAGAATGTCTGGGGAAACTATCTTCCACAATCTGTCAAACGGTGCAGCATTGGTCTACCAATTACAGCTGTGAGAAGCGAGCAGCTGTCTTGGCTCTACAAACTTCTGTGCCACCATGTCTCATGCTGCAGATTACACGTCTCCCATTGTGAAAATGTGATGGTTTTCACTGAGAAACAAGGGTGAAGTGGAGAGCAGTGATGGAAAGGGTGGTATGGCAGAGGGGTGTGGGGTTTTTTAGACCCGGTAATCAATAGTTGATTATAGACGGAGGTAAAAAGATCTTTGAGAAAGCGTTTCAGAATCGGTCCAAGACTGTAAGATAACTATATTCCTGCATTTCAGACAGCTGAATTTAAAAGAAACCACTCAGCTGTGTGTGAAGTTGACGTGTTCAAGCAGAAAAGTGAAGAATAAAATCAGCGGGTGTCCGAAGTATTGAGTTCAGATCTTATAAGTGTAACT
>NW_006800110.1:95363-103160 GCF_000485575.1 Poecilia formosa
ATATTTTAATCATGAGAATAAAGTCTTAGCATTATAAGACTATGATCATAATATTAGCAGAAAAAAACATGCAATATTATGAGAAAAAAGTCATTTTAAAGAGAAAAAAGCTTTGATAGAGTCTTCAAAATATCACAAAGTCCTGCTACTGATAATAACATGACACTATTAAAAGGTTAAGTAATTCTTTATTTTTAAAACAGACACCAACGTATAACTTCACAAAATGCTCAACATTCCTCATTTTATTGCTGTAGTAAGACTAAGGCTTTTTCCTGCAGGACTTGTCATAAAATTTCTACTTTATTTTGGTAATTTTTCAACGTTACTCTCATAATTTCAAAAAACAAAATTCTCTTAGTCAGGCCCTGATAAGTCCTCGTAATTTTGTCTCCATTGAAATAAAGAAACATGTTTAATTAATATTGAAAAATAAATAGAAAAGTTAAAAAAATACATTGTATGTAATTTTTGAAAATTTGAAATTAGTTTCACCCTTAACAGCAGTATGGGAGAACTTTCAATTCAGTCTTCACTGTCACAAAAAAATGCAGTATTTTTCTTTTTTCGTTTGTTTATTTGTTTGTTGTTTTTTTGTTCTTATCAGTTTGATTGCACATTCACACCTCCCCAAACGAACTGTACTTTCGTTTAACTGGTACAGAATTTGATTAAAGCGGACTAATCCCCATTTTCTACCTTTCACAGTAAAAGGAAGAAGAAAATACAGTTTTGCCATTTGTTAAAATGGGTAACAACTTAGCTCATTTGTAGCTCTCATGTAAACATACTAGTAGCAGAAATAAACCAGTAATATAGCACTGCATTATTTATAAGCTAATGCTATATGCTCAGCTTAAAAACAACAGTCGGAGGGCTAGCCCATTAGCATCAAATACTTGGTCACGGTAGAGCTCAAATTAGAAACATTAAATAAACAAGTTACAACAAAGCATTAGCTAACATTAGCGCCAAAATAAGGCCTCCCGTTTGCATATCGAAGTGATAATTAGCATCGTTAACGCATCGTTATAACTCACCTTTGTCACAAACGCAGACACTTATCTTCATAGAAGGATAATTGCCGCCAACAGCGCCATACATATATTCCTAAGGACCCTTAGGTGCCCAACAAGGTGCCAGACGTAAGAGGTCAGCCATGAACAAAAATAATAAATAATCATAGGCCATTTATAACACCAAATGTCTGGAATCAAACCTTCTCGCTAAAACAGTTGCAATCTGTACTTGTTGTCTAATTTCTTTCTTCTAATTTCTGTAGCATCTTTGGTTTGCTTTTTTCTTTTTTTTACCCTGTAGCATTTTAAACTATAATTATTTTTGTAAGAGGTTCTGTATTGTATGCAAGTCACATCTGCAGTAACCATGTCTTATATTTTGATCTTAATGACGCTGGTTTTTATCTGTTCTCTTAATTTTTTAAACCATGTTTTTAAAGATATTAATAAAAATAATTTAAACTATACAAGAAAGGTTCTTTAGCAAAGCTTCAGTAAACTAAAAAGTGTTTTTTTTTTTAGGTTATATCGCTTCATCTGAACATGAAAAATTCTCTTGTTGTCTAAAAATAAGTTTGCTTCCCTTTTTAGTTTTAAATTAATCCCACAGAGAGCAAAGCTTTGACAACAGGGACCAGTATTCACAACCTCATCAAGACCACGCAATGTCAGTGTTTAAACATGTTGAATTTCATGCTGTGATTATCCCAGGCTTGATTTTTATCACAGAGAAAACACATGAAATGCAGTCAGCAGGTTGGTGGTTGTATTCATTAACAAGGTTTCTACACCGCTATGTGAAAAGAGACGGTGTTGCTTCTGTTGTAAGGTTACAGAAAAATGCATCCAATTTCTCTCTGCTTTGGAACAATTAGCCAATTCTCAAGCAAATTAGCATTTAGAAGCTAATTTACTGATACAGGTACAGAATAGTCAGCAGGGTTGTAACAAGATCCGCAAGGCAACCACATCTTGCTTGCAAGACTTATTTCAGGGGGCAAATCTCTTATTTTTAGTCCAACATAATAGTTTACGTATTTTAAAGAACTATTTGTGTACTTCCCAACTGCTTCTAAAAACAGCCAGCTGTTTTTTCTTGGAAATAAATTGATGTTTTTTGGTAGCTTGAAAATGGGCCGTTTCAAAAAGATCACAATTGCTGAGTCACATTCAGCGCGCACTGCACATTTACCTAGCAACCCAAGTAAAGTTCCGCCTGTTACTTAGCAACCCAAGCACAGTTCCACCCGTTACCTAGCAACCCAAGCACAGTTCCGCCTGTTACCTAGCAACCCCAGCACAGTTCCGCCCGTTACCTAGCAACCCAAGTAAAGTTCCGCCTGTTACTTACCAACCCAAGTAAAGTTCCAGTATGTTGGGTTTTCCGATGACTGCTGGAAAAGGCGAGTGTTTTGTTGTTGACTTACCCTCCAGAAACCACTTGCTGAATTCTTGTTGGTTGTGCAGGAGGCTCTGCTTCTGCTTTTCAAAGATGTATGGTTGTATAATTTTGCATCTTTTTGCAGATATTTTCACACAAGCGTACTGATTAGACTATAATCTCATTATCTAAGAATAAAATTGAGCAACTGTTTTGTACAGTTCATAGACCTATTCTAACCTGTTCAAGGTCACCTTTAAGTTAGAGTTAATTTGGGAAAGCAGGAGAACAAAGAAGAGAAAACCTCCAATTTTATCATTTTCTTCCCTTACTGCCAGTAGTATCAAGATGCAATTCATTTAAGAAGGTTCTGTGTCGTTCTCGTTTGGTATTGGCTGGTATTTTAGGGAAAAATGTCAGTTCAACATGATCGATTCATGTTCGGCCATCATGCTGACGAAAATGAGAAATTGAAATTGATTTTTGAAGGATGTTATTAAGATCCAGGCTGTGACTTTTGCTTTCTCTTTTTTTTTATGTAATCATGGGATTGTTATGGAGACAAAGACTAGGGCAAACATGGTAAAGCTAGAAAATAAACTCAAATATAAGCAATACACAATACAACAACAGAGAAATGGTGTTGTCATGAGTGAACACATGAAAAAACGCCTTAAAATCTGAAACATGATTCTCACCACATTGTTGTCATGAATTATAAATGTCAGTTTATTCAGCCAGGAGTGGTGTTAGGTTTACATATGCATGGATTTGTTCTGCAGCTCTGTTTTCTTAACAGTATTACAGGTTAGTTGGCTGTGTAACTACAAGATGTTTTTCACCCTCCACTGCAGCCAGGAAAATATCTCACATTCTCAAGGAGGTTGTTACATGATCTTCTGAGTGAGTAATTCAGAGATCACATAACAACTTATCCATCAGTGCATGAAACCCGGCAGAAAATGGGCTCTCTGATAGCCCTGTTGCAGTAATCTTTGCAGAACTCGATCTGTCACGTTTTGGGTGCGAGGAATCAAACCAGAATGTGCAAAAGATGGAGGTGAAAATGTTCTTTTTTTAAATATTTTAATATCAGACTTTGAAAAAATGTAACACCAAAAAAATGTATAATTCTAGCACAGGTAATGTTATTTTTCCATTTTAGTGAAAGGTTTTATGTTATTTGACTTCTCTAGAGCCAGATGTTTCCTGTCCTTTGACTGCAGATGAAAAAAGTGCACTTTCAGCAAAACTACTTGTCAAATAAACCTGCTGTATTCTATTGTATTGTATTCTTTTCTTTCTTTTTCTGTATCCTGTCCAGCAGTGTAGCGATCAGAGTCTGACTGCCAAAGTTCAATCGATCTAAAATGTTACAATCTGTTTGCATTCAAGTAGACTCAAATAATGTCAAATAAAACTCATAAATGTGACTTAGATCAAGTTATTCAGCTTACAAGTGCCTACTCTTACAACTTCATTACCATTAAACCATTTTTGCTCTTTAACACAACAAATATTAACAGAATACTGAGAATCAACAAATAAATCCAAACAAAATGGCATAAAAGGTTTTAAATCTCCATCATTGTGACAAAGAACATAAGTTAGTCGTTCTTGTTATTGTAAATAAAGTAAAAACTAAACTTTAATGTTTACTTTTGTATAATATTCAAATAAACACAATATTTAAAACAGATTTAAACATTTAAAGTAAACCATATTAGCAGGTCATCACCAGTTATGCTTGATTTAAACAACAAGTCATAAAGCATATAGTTTACTCCATGAAAACGCTACAACATTAAGCACCATTGTGCACTAAACAAGAGCTAGCATTGAGCTAATTAGCTACTATAACCATTAGCATTTCCATTAGCTTGAAGCTAATTTGCCAAAATCCACATGCAGAACAAAAAAAAAACCCTCAAAAGTTTAAACATTCAACTCACCGCGTTGGTCCGTTTCCAAAAATCGTAAAGAAGAATTATCTTTAAAAGTAATTTAGCTTGCTAGAGAGCTGACGGCCGATATAAAAACACTTCCGGTTTGCAGTGAAGTCACTTCCGGTCACTTGAACTAAACTGCGATATTATTGGAGAATATTATTTTTTGCTCTGCATTTTGCTCAAATTTTACTAATTCAGGAAATTTTAATCCTCCCATTTGTCTAATTAAAGTATTGGTGTGGTTGTTTTTTCCTACTTAAATGTTGATTCTTGTTTTCCCAGGATGACAAGTAATGTTGTATAAGTGCATTGTGTAAAGCAGGGGTGTCAAACTCAATTTCACCGAGGGCCACTTAAGCATATTGGCCCCCCTCAACGGCCACATTAACGGTACAAATCAGTAATGTATAAAAATACAATGTTAAAAATAAATTAAACACCACCTCATATTGTTAAATAACTGATTTTATGTATTGAAGTTTTAAATATTACATTTGAGTTTCCATGGATGTAAAATTACTGCTCAGTTTAAAAATTACAATATTTAAATCAGTGTTTAAAGGTGAGCAAACAAATAATAAAAACAAGTCACATGGGCAGAAATTGTAGACTTTACGCATAGATTTAGTCTCAGAGGCAACTGAAATTAATTAATTAAAAAAATCCTTTCTGAATATCATCTGATGGTCTCTGAACTAAATGCGTCTTTCTGACAGCGTGTTGAAGAGTTATGGACCGGGCGCTTTGGAGCGTCTGGTTAGGAAGCGCGTTACAAACCTTTGGTTGAAATGTAGTTTGTAGTCAATTCATGCTCAAAACCTATTTTAAGTCAATCATTGGCCTATAAAATGCTGGGGGGCCACATGTGGCCCGCGGGCCTTGAGTTTGACATGTGCATTACGCCATAGAACTGCCAATTGGTAATTAAAGTAAAGTAGCTTCGATTTCAAAGAAACCGACATTGAAGTCGATTGGCAAATGAACCATCACCAAAGAGGAAGGCTCTTGTTGTCTCACTGCACCCCAAGAGATGCATAAACCTACAAAAACCCTTTCTGTCTGGTTTTGAACCAGAGACCTTTGGCGTGTAAAGCAAACGTGATAACCACTACACTACAGGAACTGAACTTCTCTGCTTTGTTTCAGTTTGAGGTTCCAAAGTTGTTGATGTGAGATGCAACGCAATTCATGTGTAAGGTCTTTCAGACAATCAACACTTCAAAATAAATACAGGTTCAAAAACAAAATCAATACTTACAAATAAAATCAACACTCTACAATAAATAAGGTTTCAAAAATAAAATCAATACCTCAAAATTAAAAATGGTACAAAAACACATTACAATAAATAAGGTTTCAAAAAATAATGGTGTCTGTTCAGTCCATAAACTAAGCCTGGGATCAAAACATGTTTTGAAGTTGTCATTAGCAGAGACAGAGTGTTGGATAAAAAATAAAATCAAGACTTACAAATAAAAAATGGTTAGGAAGCGCATTACAAACCTTTGGTTGAAATGGCGCGTTAAATTCAAGTCTCCATTACAGACCAGAGAAAACTAAAGAGAATGCAACTTTGTGTTCATCCATCTCTTGAGCAAATAAATAACGATGCAAAAGTTAATTAGACTGTAACATGCGCAGTCCGCTGCTCAACCACTGCGCAGAATTAGAAACCGCTGGGAGTAACTCATCCAGCGGATTTAACAAATGGAGCATTCTTGGTTCACGTTACCCAGGAGAGCGGCGCTCTGGAGGAGCTGCAGACGTAACATCTGTCCGTTTCGGAGAAGCGAAACCACGCAAAAATAAATAAATAAATAAATNGATATTATTGGAGAATATTATTTTTTGCTCTGCATTTTGCTCAAATTTTACTAATTCAGGAAATTTTAATTCTCCCATTTGTCTAATTAAAGTATTGGTGTGGTTGTTTTTTCTACTTAAATGTTGATTCTTGTTTTCCCAGGATGACAAGTAATGTTGTATAAGTGCATTGTGTAAAGCAGGGGTGTCAAACTCAATTTCACCGAGGGCCACTTCAGCATATTGGCCCCCCTCAACGGCCACATTGATGGTACAAATCAGTAATGTATGAAAATACAATCTTAAAAATAAATTAAACACCACCTTATATTGTTAAATAAGTGATTTTATGTATTGAAGTTTTAAATATTACATTTGAGTTTCCATGGATGTAAAATTACTACTCAGTTTAAAAAATTACAATATTTCAATCAGTGTTTAGGTAAGAAAACAAATAATAAAAACAAGTCACATGGGCAGACATTATAGACTTTACGCAAAGATTTAGTCTCAGAGGCAACTGAAATTAATTAATTTTAAAAATCCTTTCTGAATATCATCTCATGGTCTCTGAACTAAATGCGTCTTTCTGACCGGGAGCTGACGGCGTGTTGAAAAGTTATGGACCGGACGCTTTGGAGCGTCTGGTTAGGAAGCACATTACAAACCTTTGGTTGAAATGTAGTTTGTAGTCAATTCGTGCTCAAAACCTATTTTAAGTCAATTGGCCTATAAAATGCTGGGGGGCCACATGTGGCCCGTGGGCCTTGAGTTTGACACATGTGCATTACACCATAGAACTGCCAATTGGTAATTGAAGTAAAGTAGCTTCGATTTCAAAGAAGCCTACATTGAAGTCGATTGGCAAATGAACCATCACCAAAGAGGAAGGCTCTTGTTGTCTCACTGCACCCCAAGAGATGCATAACCTACGAAAACAGTTTCTGTCTGGTTTTGAACCAAAAACCTTTTGCATGTAAAGCAAATGTGATAACCTCTACACTACAGGAACTGAACTTCTCTGCTTTGTTTCAGTTTGAGGTTCCAAAGTTGATGATGTGAGATGCAACGCATGAAAACTTCAGCTGAGGCTTGCACTCAGATGCCTGGATTCTGAGTTCAGACCATGACACCACAGACCCTTGTTGACCTTTAGTAAACACCTGTGATGAATAGAACATGCAAAATCTGTTTCTGTCTGGTTTCGAACCAGAGACCTTTTGCGTGTGAAGCAAACATGATAACCACTACACTACAGAAACTCATGCTGTTTGCAGTGGTCCTGGTAGATGATCCACATTTTGTTAGCGACTAATGTCAACCATTGGCATGGAACAATGTCAAATACTTACAGATCCTCTCAGAGAGCACAGTAACTTGGTGAACAAACTGCCAGACTTATACTTGGGCCTAATTTCACATTACAGTCCATAAACTAAGCCTGGGACCAAAAATTGTATTAAAGATGTCATTAGCAGAGACAAATGGTTCTACAGAGACTTGGCTAAATGGCTATAAAATAAAATCAATACTTACAAATAAAAAATGGTTCAAAAATAAAATTAACACATTAAAATAAAAAATATCTCTGAAATACAATCAACACTTGAAAATTAAAAATCTCTGGAAAATTAAATATTATGTA
>NW_006800110.1:104504-140693 GCF_000485575.1 Poecilia formosa
CATATCTTCATTCACATTCTTACTTGTAAATTGATGTTTCTTTTCTTGGACGTTTTGATGTTAGCTTGTCGATGTCTCAGTTTTATTCGCTGAAAAAAACAATAAGCAGCTTGAGGTGACTCTGCTGCTCTCTAGTGGCGAGAAGCCGTAATGTTGGCTGGTAACAATCGGAATGCATTGTGGGAGATGTAGTTTGTAGTCAATTAGTGCTCAAAACCTATAAATAACCTATAAATTGCTGGAGGGGCCACATAAAATGACATGGCGGGCCACATGTGGCCCGCGTGCCTTGAGTTTGACACATGTGGTGTAAAGTATATAATGCATAAAAAATAATCTACTCTTGCTTTGCATAGTAAAGCAACAGTTTCCAGTTTATGTCTTCATTAACTCAATAAACCTTTTAGCTTAATCACATCCATTAACGCATTAATGTTACTGAAATTATCAACATTTTCTATAACAACTACACTTTTTTATATTTATTTAGTTTTTCTATGGTTCTAAATGACGTTCTTAGAGGAACACAATCGTTTTACTGGTTGATATTACATTTATTTTACGTCCGAGACCAAAAAATACTTGAAACAGTTTTATCTTGGGTTCTTCCAACACTGTATTATCCCCTTTGTTGTGAGTGAACTCCGCCACTCACCTAAACATCAATCATCCCAACTCCCGAGTTAGTATTTCATGATTAGGCTGATGTTTTTTTCATATTTCTAAATTACATTGTCTTCTATTATATCAGTCAGGCTTTCAGGAATGAATGATGACTTGTATTTACTGTTGGTGGGTTTTTTCTGTTTTTTTTTAAATAACAAATGACTGCTATTCTCTCTTTCTTTCGCCACACAAAGCTTTCACCAAAATGAAAATCTGCACCTCCTGCGAGGGGCAAAAAAAAACTAAACTAAATATAAATGCATCCCAGAAAGAAAAAAAAAGCTTTTCTTTTGTTCCTCAGATCTCTCTTCCAGTGGCAAACTTTTCTGCAGAGCGTGTGTGTGTGTGTGTGTGATGCTGCAGACAATGAGTTGCTTTCCAATTGCCTCCTCTCCAGCCGCCACACATCTGCATATGAAACCATCCGCGCTCAGGATGATATAAAGGCTAAAAAAATGGGCTGATAAAACAGAGGCAAGGGGTCATTAAGCAGCAGGTTTGGAGACAGCTTGGGAGACGCGAAGTCCCAACTTCATCAAGATTAATCACTGACATCTGGTGCCTTTGGAGGACCTAGTTAGTAACCCTCTGTTTTCCCCCCGGTGGGGCGTGAATCATCGATGGCAGCAAGGCAGAGACGCAGGAAGCTCAGCCCTGGACGCGTGTTGTGTCTTTTGTCTCGCTGCGTGACAGAAGCTGATGATAAACGACACAAAGGAGCATAAATATGCATTTTCTTAAATGGTTCTGCTGCCATTAACTATAGCGACATAATTTATTTTATCAAAACAAAAGCCATGATTATAAGAAAGACTTGAAAGAGGGTGAAAGTATCTCATTATATTTACTCACAGTGAAGCATGATGGTGGCAGCGTCATGATGGAAAATGCTACTTCCATCACAAAATATTAATATTTTTATATCCAAGCTTTCATAATAAGTAGAACTATGTCTACCACAGACTTTTATTTTGCTGCATCCAAATCAACTTTTATCTAATTTATTAAATTTGGCTAAATGTAGCAAAGTTGTGAAAGGAAAAGACCCAAATCAAACTCTGGTCCGCCTACAAATGTTGGTTTTTGTTCAGCTGAAGGGAACTCTGGTCCGGTTTGAATGGATATATGAATGCCAAATGGACCGGAAACTGCTCCAAAAGCAGGAAGTGGATGACAGCGCAGGGCATTCTGGGTAAATACAACCAAAACAAAAGCACCAGGCTAGCACTAGCTGGAGAAATGACTTCTGTTTTCTACTAAAAACAAAAGAGGAATCGTCCAGCCGCTAAAACCAGATGCTAATCCATTTTTGTTTACATTTTGTGAAGGAGGAAGTTGTGCTCATTATCTTCTTTGGTGGTTTTTGTATAATTTACTACAGTGGTTCTTGGTGCAGCGCCCCCACAGGCGAGGAGGGGAACAGGTTTTTAATTTGACTGCAGTGTGAAACCAAACAACAGCAGCTGAAAATGTAACAAATGTTGCAACACGGTGCAAGTCTACCTGACTAAACACACTTAGAGACTATCCATGTACCGGTTCGTTATCTGGAAAACATTTTCTGTATGAAATGTGTGGCGTTTGCTAATCTCTACTGACAGTTGAATGTTTTGGTCAGATGAAGCCAAGATTGATTTTTTTTTTTTATCAACACAAAGACCAGGAAGGAAAAACTGAGAATGAATATCAAGAGAAGAACGTTCTAACTTATGTAGGGCTGAAACGATTAAATTAACTTCATTTGTTATAAAAATACAATATAAACATCAAATATGATTTAAAAGAAAATTGACGTCATTTGACGCTGTGAAATTGGGCCTCTGTCTCTTTAAAAACTCCTGCCGTTTCTGAAGCTCTGCCTTCAGGAAGTCATCAAAACCTTTCACAATGTTTTTACCAGTGTTTCATAGTAGCTGCTAATATGAGCTCAACAGGAGTTTGCTAATTGCTGCTGGCTAGTCTGAAGGAGCTGAGTGGGGGAGCGCTGCTCTGCGAGATTGGAAATGCAGCTGTGAGGAGGAGCTTCGTCCTTGTAGGCAGGGCTAAGTCCACCCAGGCGTTTTGCACAGCTGAATGGTTGCCATGGAGATTAAAGGCTTTCCAAAACATGCATGACAGTCAAAGCAACACAGAACAGGGTTATAACATGATGTAAAACTAACAAAAAAGTCAATTTTACATTAGATTTCCCCTTTAATGACCCAAAATATATCAGAAATGGTTCCACACACAGAAAAATCAACCAGTAGAGACAAAATTTCCCATCTATTTACTATCATTTAAACCTTTTAATCAGATGTTTCTTTACTGTTTCCGAATGATAAGTAAATCTATGTGCAGTTATCTGTTCAGCTTCTCTTCGGCGTGACCTCAACAAATATTCCAAGAGCGTTGTCTCGTTATTGATCACAGGAAAGTGAGGAGATATGGATATTACTGGGCCGAAGGCCACAAAGGTACCGGGGTTGATTCACGGGGCGTCTTCCTCATAACTCAGGCTCTAGACAAACAGTTCAGTCCCAGCAGTGCTGGCATTTGAAGGAATAAAGTTCTTGGCTTTACAGCAGGTCAGAGCAGGATCCCTTTCTCTTAAAGGTTCTTCCTGAGTGTGGCGGCCATCTTTCAGGTTAAAGTTTTCCTCCAAAACCACAAACACTATCTCTTATCCCTTTGCCTTTCATTCCACTGTTAAATCCCTGATTTTTCTTTTTTTCATGTCTTTGTGAAGCAACTTGTGCTGATCTTTGAAATCGGCACTATTTTCTGTCTTGCAGAGACGAACCCTTTTCATATTTTCTGACCGTGCCCTTTCCGGCGAGATCCTTCGAACACCCTCTGCTTTGTGTTTTTTCTTTTCCCCTTTTCTCGTTTTTTTAATACTACGGCTGTCACTTGTAGAGAGCCAATTAACATATTGTGTCTGAGGAAGTCACTCTCCCCAACAGTCCTCCCTCTGTTTTTGTCACTCTGCCGACTATACCGGGCAGTCTCACACAAATTAGCGGCGTGGGCTGCGAGGCTCAATTACCTTTTAAAACGTTCGGAGGTGGTGTCAGCCCGTCTCAGAGCCTCTCCCCGGCGATAAGGGCACGAAGCGAGGAGGAGGAGGGGAACAATCGGCTTGCAGGGGGCTGGGTTGGGTTTCTAACTGATCTAATTCCTCTGTCTGCAGGGCGCCTAACTGTTGGCATCCCAGTTTCCCCTGGAGACAAAGGCAGCTCTCTCTTCTTCTTCTCATCAACGCACCTTTGTCCATTTGAATATGATGGCAGTGGCGGACTCTCAGGAGGAGTCGCGGCAGACCAAGTCTTGTTATCGCGTAATGGAGACAGGAAGGCTGAAATGGGAGAGACAGAATGGTAACAGGAAATGGTGGGAGCAGCAGACATTTTATTAACGCCTCCAATCGCCAAAAAGAGAAATTTATAACAGAGTAGAGCACACAAACACCGTAGATAAGACTTTCCTTAAATATCCTTGCCAAAGTCTGGTTAAACCAACCTCTTACCTCAAACATTGATAGATTCTTGCTAGTTCTGGGTTGGGCATCCAGTTATGTTTCCTAAAACAGGCCAGGATGTGTTTAAGAAAATGTTTTGCACAAAATAATTGTTAAAAAGTGAGATTTTAGTCAGAATGAGCTGTTTTAGGGCGTCTTGTCACTTTAAATCCAACTAATCTTCTGCTGGCCGCACCACCCAATCTCAACGTTTACAAATGAAAACGGCTGCAGACCGAAGCACAATTATGCAAATTAATATGTTTGAAAAGCAAAAGTGGAGCCTCCTTCACAACCAACAAGAATGCATTAAGTGGTTTGTGGATGGCAAGTCAACAACAAAATGCTTGTCTTTTCCAGCAGCCATTGTACAGCGCATACAGCAGGAAAACTAGATTGGGTTGCGAGGTAACGGTGTACTTCTTGTTGAAACCAAAAACATTTTGGCTAGGTGGGTTTTTTAATCACTTGAGCTGTTAGAAGAATTTAAGACCCAAATGAAAGTACAAAAATATGCAAAATGTGATTTCTGTATAGTAGGCCCCCCATCATCTCTGCCACATTCAGACCTGTTCACCGGAACTCGTCATATTCCAGAAAACAGTTTGAGACGATATGACACAGTGGCCTATTTCTTCCAGCAGCTGCAGATTCTGACCAGCACTCCGAGGCCCTGCAGCCCGAAACACTTTCTGTTTGTGAATGACTCAACGTCCAGTTTAAATGGGCAGAGGACATCCTGTCCAAGGTACAGCCGGACTCAGAGCAGTAAACAACTTGTCATCTGACAATTTAAGGCAGTTTGTGATTAGGATTAGAGTTTAGTCAGAGTTGGACTTTCAGCCATGAAAGTGAAAAGTTCACCAACTGGAAAAGGCCTGGGAGTTTCGGGGAAGGAGGATTCAGCTTTTATGCATCATAAATCCGGGACAAGCCTCCAGAAAACAGCAAAACAGCCGAAACACTTAGTTCCTTTAAATCAAGACTAAAAACCCAGCTGTTTAGAGCTGCTTTTAAACCATAATAAATGGAAAATTGTCCAATATATTTGATGTTTATTGATGATGTCATTTGACAAAATGTAATGTTTGTTTCTGGTTTCACAATTGGTGACATTTTATTCGTGTATTTTTATGATGTATAGCACTTTGAACTGCCTTGTCGAGAATGATGCTTGCTTACTTTTATAATGATTTTTTTCATCTTTAATTTTGACTTTAAGTATCACAATTTTCATTTTTTAAAATAAAATTTCAAATTTTGGATTTTTGTTTCCATTTTATAGTCATTTTTGGACCCCCATTGTTTTGAACACAGGATTTTTCCCCTTTTCTGAATAAAAGTACTTAGTCATAGGTCGGACATTTCCACGTTTTTCCAGTGTGAAATTAAACTACTGCAAAGAGGATTTTCATGCGGTGCCAATAAATGTGACCTGCTCTGCTTTTCTTTGACAATTTTTCAATGAACCGTCGCGTGCAGCCTCAGGTGAGCTCCAGTAAGAAAAGCATCAGCAGGAAGTCTCAATCAGCAGTTAAACTCACACACTGCAGAGCGTGTCACGCTTTGTGTCATTCATTGATACGGTCTTGTGTATTTATAGGCCCAAATCATGCATTATACATGCAGTTTTTAAATCTCTACAAAACAAAAAGGAGATGAGAGTTGAAATCAAGATTATTTTAATGCAGACATCATGTTGGATCAGAATGATGGAAGACTTACAGCTTCTACTAGAAAAATCTGTCGATGTTTGAAGAAGAACCAGGAGAACTGTTAATTTTCTAAAAATGAAAGGACATCAGAGGCAGCTTGGCTTTGTTGATCCGCCACCAGGGGGCAGTGTTGTGCAGGCAGATTGATCTCACCTAACCCCCATCCTGAGCAGATCACCGAGTCTCTGCTGTGAATCCTCCTGCCTGTCGGTGTTTGCAGAACTTCTTCATGTTGTTTTTTAAATGCACGTCTTTTCACTTATTACTCCACATGATGAGAACATGAAGCTCAATCAGAGACACAGACTGTTTTGTAATTTGAGGTTTTCAATGAGTGACTATTGAGTAAGTAACTGTTGTGTTTAAAGATACACTGCAAAAAAACAAAATCAAGTATATATTTTTTAGTTTTTTTCGAGTACAGTTTTTTGAAATCTGAAATTTCCAAATTTGTCTAGAAAATTTCTGGGATTAATGTCCAAATTTCCCAGCTTTTGGCAGAAATGTACTTTTTCTCTCTCTCTCTTTTTTTTTGTTTTTACCTACAATGGCCCAAATACAGCACCATACATCTCCCAGTAGAAATAGTCTTTTTTTCATCAACATTAAGGAATTATTAACTTAACCTCTCACTTCTTGCTGAAAAGTTTCTTTTAAGTTATTTTGTCTTATTTCAAGTAGACTAAGATACTTACACTGAAATATATAAAACCAGATAGGGATCTGAAAGTTTGACTAGGCCATCATTTCTTGGTTGATTGCAGCTGGTGCTTTCTCCTTGTCAGCATAAACAGGATTTGTTTTGATAGCACTCATTGGATGGACCGAAACCTGGAACACTGTTAAAGTACAAGGGGCTCATTGAATATCTGGGAAGGAGATTTACAGACTTACACAAGCTGGAAAGTCTTTTGGCAATTATTGATTATTGAATTTAGTTTTAGAAAAATGTTTAAAGAAAGTGACTGGCCTCCTGATTTGGTCCTGTGGGCGAAACAGTGCCGAGTAAAATTACTTTTTCTCTCTATTCCAAACAAAATCTCAGAGTCTCCAAAGGGGAAATCTTGGATTCATAGATATAACTGCACAAATTGTAATCACTAAATAAACTCACTTAATGGAAACATGCCAATCATGTTACTACTGGCGGAAACGACGAAGAAGAATTCAACAGGAAGTGGTAGGAGGAGGATGGGTTTCATGACTTTTTCTGTGATTTTAGTTGGATTTATTGAAAAAAATTATGCTTTTTAAATATTACAACGAAGCAAAGATTTTCTCCAAGAAAATGTTTTGTTCTTGTTTATACATTCACAAAATGATCAAGAAAAACTGTTAACTTGTGTCACTGTCAGTTGTACGGATGGAAAGAGGAGGAAATAATAAAGGTTAAAGGTTTGGTCATTTTAAATGTACATTACCTCCCCTTGGTGGCGCCACTGAGGCTCAACTTTACTTTCCAAACTGGAAGAACGAAAGCATCGAATGAAACAAGATTAGCTTTAAACTTATGTAGAAAACTTTTGCACCAGCAGCTGGAAGAGCAAACAGATGAAGGTGAAGCTGTGGCCTGGAGGAAATGACAGCAGGAACCAGAGTTAGGGTCCGTGTCGTTTCCTGACAGCCTGCAGCCCAGAACAGGACACAAAGTGTCAAAACAAGCTGCTCACTGTGGACTCTGGCTCTGTTCTCCCATTGATCCGTCTGTCCTGCTTGTCCTGTCTACCTGCCACAGATCTATACCAAAGAAAGTTGGACTTTGATGACAGGCTGTACATAAAGCAGCCCTTGAATTCAAAGGGAATTAAAATAATAATAAAAAACGAACTGAACTTTTCTTTTTTTGAATGAAAATATTTTTGATGTTTTTGCAAACTAAAAACATTTTAAATTCTTTTCGGAGTAAAAAGGCGACGGAGGCGGCAGATTGTTTCCTGTTTTGGATTGAAGAAAAAAAATCCATGTAATTCCAAACAACAATAAGAATAAAAAGTTAAAAATGTGATGATTTACCTGATTTTCTTTTAGACAAAAAAATAAATAAAGAAAAAATGTTTAGGAGAGAAAATATACAAATACACTTAAATTAAATGCTAAATAAAAATATTTACTATTACGATGAAAAAATGTCGATTAATGCTTTTAAAAGACTAAATATGTAACGGAATAGGTTAATTTTTTCACCTGCTAATTAATTTTAGGTTATAGGAGAATATTTTCTGTTACTTGGGTTAGTTGTAGCACCAGGATGGCCGTATTGTTTTATCGTAGAGCAGCGGTGTTAAACTCATCTTGGTCTGGGCCAAATTAAGATCATAAAATGCTCTTAATTTTATGAATGTATTGATAAAACCTGATCACAAACTGTTAAAATATCAATAAATTCTTAAAATTAAATAATATTATTGAAAATTTTCAGTCCCGGGCTGCACAGTGGTGCAGTTGGTAGAGCTGTTGCCCTGCAGCAAGAAGGTTCTGGGTTTGATTCCCAGCCCCGGTCTTTCTGCATGGAGTCTGCATGTTCTGCCTGTGCATGGTGGGTTTTCTCCAGGTACTCCGGTTTCCTCCCACAGTCCAAAAACGTGACTGTTAGGTTAATTGGCCTCTCCAAATTGAGTGTGTGTGTGTGCATGGTTGTGTTGCCCTGCGACAGCCTTGTGACCTGTCCAGGTGACCCCGCCTGTCGCCTGGAACGTTAGCTGGAGAGGCACCAGCACCTCCCAACCCCACTAAGGGACAAGGGTGTAAAGAAAATGGATGAATTTTCAGTCCCTCCAGGTTTTTTTGCAATAAAAAGCAAAGTGTTTCTGGTGCTAATTTGGAAATATTTGCAATATTTACACTAATTTATGAGAATAAATGCGACTTTCATTACTGCTCTATAGATCATGAACTATAATAAATGAAAGCTGAGGCAGCTGTTTAGTACAAGTAAGGAAGTTTTTGACAATTTTTGAGAAAAATCTGCAATAAACTTTCAATTATGTATCAGTACAAAAAAGTGCAGCGATTTGTTGATTTTGTGTGAATTTCCATAATTCTCAAGAAACTGGAGGGACTGATTGATATAATTTGGCAGTAAACAGATAAAAACTGCATTGATTTGATGGAAAGCCTAATATTTAAGCTCACTTAGTGTTTAGAGGGCCACATAAAAAGCTATGGCTGGCCGGATTTGGCCCACGGGCCTCGAGTTTGACACAAAGCTTTTAAAACAAATCAGGAAGTCTGTAGCATATTGATGTTTCTGTGTGTATTTTACAGTGTCTTTCCCCATCACGGTTTCTCTTCTGCTAACCATCCAGTCATGTTAGCAACGTTAGCTGAATTACTCCGTAACGCCGCAACATCTGCTAGCAATAATCTTTGCATTACTTTAATTTCTGCCAATGAAAATACTAACTAAAGCTGAAGCGATGCAAGCCGCTGCTGAACATGTATCTCCTGCTCTGTTTGACATTTAAAGTTTACAGCAGGAGTGACTAAACCCCAGTTTAATATTACCTAAATGTCAACTGATTCAGTCATGTCACCTCACAGTAATCATATTACTGCACAGATCTGGATCTGCTGCAGAGTCTCAGGTTGCTTAAACCCAAATTTATCTTTAAATTTGTTGATTTGAAAAAATAAATTTGTATATTTAGGAAACCCTGCTGAGCTGTTGCACTTTAGGTCATTAAATTTTTATTTTCCTGTTCAAAAAGGGACTGAACTGTTTGTTAATTTGTCTTTTTATGTATTATTGATATTGTATAGAATAAACTTAAGTGGATAAATGAAAAATCTGCAGAATGCAGCAAATTTTTAATCCAATTAACCATCAGAATAATCGATTACTAAAATAATCAAAGATGTTCATTGTCATTTATCTATTGGGCTTTCTAATATTTTCCTTTTATCGTTCTGAAGTGCATCTTGCCACTTTTTTCCTCTCCTAAGTGTTTTATTGTGCAGACATGCCTACAGCCAAAGTGTAACATTTCTGAAAATCCAAAGACATGATTGAAGCCATCTGTATGCCTGCATGCCCTGCTAAAACTTTCTTTTCCACCGAAGGAACAAAAAAATGTCTTTTTTCGATTAAAGCTGATCTGTTTCTCTCTGTGGGGACCTGCAACCAGAATAAAATCCAACATGACGGAGCTGCACTTGTCTGTAGTTTCTTTAAATGGGCAAACCATCTGTGCCAGGCAGCCTGAAGCCCTGCGCTCTAATTGTCCCGTCTGTGGTGTTTGATATGCATAATTAGACTTTTAATAATCTTTGCTGTGCAGGTGATGTTTGCCATGAGTGCCGACAGATTTGTGTGGCTCCAGCAGGCCGTTGTGATCTCTCTAATAACGAGTCGGGGTTCAAACTTTTTCATTAAAGTCTTTCATGTTGACCAGTTAAAACAATGTGAATGTCATCAAACTGTGGGCCAAAGAGGAAACATTTATTTATGGAAAGCAACATTATGTTTTAACTAACCACTATTTAGAATACATAGTGATATAATATGATCTAAATGATTTTGTTCTTTCTGTTCAGCTGCAGTTGAAATCTTGAAACTCTCCCATGAAGGCCATCCAATCATGACCTCTGACCCTTCACACCTGATAGTCTGGTAGACTTGGTTCAATTGGGGACCAAAGTTGGACCATCTGTTACATTTTCAGCTGCTGTGGTTTTCTTTCACACTGTACTGACTCAATCTGTAATAATTAAAAACTTGTTCTCCTCCTCGCCTGTGGGGGCGCTGCAGCAAAACCCTCTGAAGACACCGAGTGCAACTTCCTTATTCAGGAAAAGTAAACAATCCACAATCCGCTTTTCCTGCTAGCATTAACATTTTGCAGCCGGTTTGGTTGTATTTACCCAGAATGCACTGCACTATAGTCCACTTCCTGCTTTTGGAGCGGTTTCTGGTCTGCTTGGCGTTCACATAGACATTCAAATGAAACTGAGTTTACTTCAACCGAACCAAAACCGAGGTTTGTAGGCAGAACAGAGTTTGATTTGGGTCAGGGAATTCTGGGTAAATACAACCAAAACAGATGTGCTAGGCCAACGCTAGCTGGAGAAATGGCTTGTGGTCTATTTCCAAAGACAAAAAAGAAAAAGTAACCACTATAATCTGATGCCACTCCATTTGGTACCACTGAGAAAAAAGGAGTACATTTCCGCCAAAAAACAAAAAGTTTTCTAGAAAAGTTAGGAAATTCTGTGAGCTCAAATTGTGAGAAAAAAACTTGAGTTCCGACATTTTGTTCTTGAAGATATGTGAAAATAATCTCAAATTATTTTTGTTTTTTCTCACAGATTTACAACTTTTCAACTTCCTGGTTGTTTCTTGAAAATTTCTGAGATTTCTGGCTAAAATTTGCTCCTTGTTTTCTTTCTACAATGCCCCTAATCCACCGTCACAGAAATTAACTTCATCCATTGTTAACCAGAATTAAAACTTTCTGAACTCTTGCACTGTAAATTCTTGATCTAAGAGTCTGTGGAGTTGTTCTCCACTGATTTCTCCCCTTGGATTTTTTCCTCTGGATGTTTTCCAGGTAACAAAATTATTTTTTCTTCTTCTTCTGGCTTCACATACTATAGAGAAAGAAAATCTGAACCCTTTAAATGCAGCAGAAAATGTCAAGTTCTTCCTTTTCATCGGTGAAGTTAACAATAACTGTAAAAATGTATTCTTTATTTAGAAGAAACTTGTTAGGAGGATGCACTCGAAGGTTGCATTGACTGAATCTAAAGGCCTGAATGCTTTGTATTTATTCCCTTATCTGTAATTGTGCTTGGAGAAAAAAGAAGAAATGAAAAGGACATTGGGAAGTTCATAGTTCTCTTCAAATCCATTCAATATAAGCTTTTGTAATATTTATTCTAACAAGTGAAGGCAGCAAATAAACTGAAGCTCATCTTATGACTGAAACAGATAAAAGCAGCAAAGCTGTAAAAAATAAACAGTTTTATGTACATTAGTAAACAAAGACACATATATTCAATGTTTTGCTTTGAAAATGTTCCAGTTCTGTCAGGTTGGTGGGAATCAGTTACACTGCAAAACACAAAATATTACCAAATATTGAGTTTATCTTAGTACATTTTAAATAAGACAAAGCTAAATTAAAAAGACCAGTTCCACCGGAAGATTATTTGCCTTCTAAGATGGGAAAAATGCCTTATTATATGTTAAATAATCTGCCAGTGAAACTAGTACTTATTCATCGATATTAAGGAATCATTGACTTAAAATTCCTAAATATTGCTGAAAAGTTACTTGTAAATTAGTTTTATCATATTTCAAGTACACTAAAATAAAAAATATTAGATATTCATTATTTTCTTTGCAATTTGTTGTCTCAAAAAGGCCAAATTCTGCTTGGAAAAGCATTGAATGGTGTCACATCCAAGGGGGAAATACTTTTTACAGGCTCTGTGTGAAACTCGGTACAAGTGAAAGGTTCCTTGTTGGACCTCAGAACCGACTAAATTCTTGGTGCCATGGATGTTTTGGTCCATATTGACATGAAAGCCTCATCTGGCTGCTCCACATGTGAAAGGTCCTCTGTTGGACGGAGATCTGGTGACTCTGGTGTCACTGCAGTTCAGACTCATCGTCTGGATCAGAGTCCAGATTGAGACAACTGGAGCTTTTTTCTGCAGTTAAGTCCCAAAATGTATTCTGTATTAAAAGGTGTTATTTTGTGGCTCAGACTGCCTCCAAATATAAGAATTATTCAAATATTTTCTGATCCAAAAGGAGACCTATTTATGCAAAATTCACATTTTCCGTTTTCTTTTATTTTTTTGTGAATTTTTCTTTGTTTCCTGAAATTCATATTTTTTTAAAAGCTTCAGCACAAGTGCTTAAAAAAACATCCAGCCATTTTTTAGAAATAAGTCACTGTTTTTTGGTGTCTGGAGAATGAGTTGGCAGTTACCTAGCAACGGTAACGACACAGCATTACCATTGCTTTGATTTGTAATTGCTGATAGTGTTGGCCATGTCTCTCTTGAAAAAGAGATTTTTAATCTCAATAAAACACACCTGGTTCAACAAAACCAGGTGTATTGGGGTGGACTGGGGTTACCTAGCAACCCCAGTCGAGCCAAGCCCCATTACCTAGCAACCATAACGGAATTCCAGCATGTTTGTTCAGCTGGTTTTACTGCTGTGTGTGCTGTACAATGGCTGCTGAAAAAGACAAGTGTTTTGTTGTTGATTTACCATCCAGAAACCATTTGCTGCTTTCTTGTTGGTTGTGCAGAAGGATCCACTTCTGCTTTTCAAAGACGTACAGTTGTATAATTGCGCATCTATTTGCAGCCATGTTCAGATGCGAGTGTAAACATTGAGTTGATGGGCGTGGCCAGCAGCAGATTATTTAGATTTAAAGTGACAAGACGTAGTGTTGCTAAGTCCATTTATCATAAACAACTTTGGGGTTGATTTTTTTTTTCTAAAGGGGCTCGAAATTTAATAAGTTACATTATTTTAGGGCTTGTTTTTGAACATGAAGTTACTTATTTGGACTTGACTTTCTTTCCAAAAAACAATTATCTCCCAGCTTCCACAATAAAGCAAATCTCTAATGGTAGGTAGAGTTTGCAGAGGAGTATCATATGTGATACGCATAGACTACACTTTAAAATCTCCTGAATTTACGTATATCCACTTAAAATAATCAGATAAACCAGTTTTACTTGTGTCAAAAGTTTTGGCAAGAAATTAACTCCATATCGCTGGTTATCCTGTGTATCAAACCCATTTTTCCATAATTTGTATGTGGTATCAAAAACTGTATTTTTAGTGTTAAAATACAGTTTATATTTGCTTCTGCAGACGTTTTCAGCCGACGTTTCTCCTGCAGAAAGCTGGGCTGTCACATCAACATTTTCTCCTTACGAAGACGGTAACTGTGATTAAAAGCAACTGCATGTTCATTAGAGGAACTGTCTTTAAAAATGCAAATGGCAGGATCGAGCTGAAGAAGCATTACGAACTGCAGGCCTGACGTTTGACACGGCAGCATTACTCACACGTCCGATGTAATATAAAACGATTTAATCTCGACGCACCGCTGATGCGGTTTGATGGCCCGGCTCGGGTTTTTTTTTCTTTTCGTTTTTCCTGCATCGTCTCTGTGAGTTTTGTTGTGCAAGAGGCCCAGGCACAATGGCGGTGTTGTGGCATTGCTGCTAATGCCTCCTGAATGTGGCAGTGGAGGTTTAAAGAGCGCACTCAAAGGGCTCTCTGATCAAAGGAGTGTTTCATCTGTGAGTTCTGCTGCAGTGTCGAATGCCAGAGACGTGTTATGACAGAGATCTGATGTGAGGAGAGAGACGGCTCCGTCTCTGATGACCCCTCTGCACAAAACAAGAGAGAATAAACCGAGAATCAGAGCGCTAACAGCTACTGGAAGGATTACAGTGAATCCACAACAAGCCAAATCACCGCTTCACGCACGGACAATTAACTCTTTACGTCGCTCTGATGTGAAACAGTTACAAATTACGTAAAAAACAAAAGCAAAAAATATCTAAGATTGGAAAACATGGTTAAAATATCAAAATTATGTCTTAGACAGTGCATGACAGACTGCCAAATTCTTACAAAAATTCTCTACATTTTGAATCTTTAGCGTAATACGGTGGCTTGCAGAAGTATTCATTCACCAACACAAAGTGCTCTATAACGTGAAGATGATTCTAAACGTTTTTTACATATTATAAATTTGAAAAGTGCGGTGTGAAAAAGTATTCAGCCCCATTGAATTAATACTTTGTGGAACCACCTTGTGTTGGTCTTTCACATAAAAGTCCAATGCTGTATTTTTATTTTATTTTTGTGGTTGTAATGTGACTAAATATGGAAAAGTTCAATGGGTATGAATACGTTTGCAACCCACTGTCACTGGGTCATTGAACCCCAGAAAGCAAAACTTCATGCCCTGATATAAACACATTAAAGAACCTAGAAAACACCCAAAGCCATTGACCTCTAGAGATACAAGGTCATTCCTAAGATCTTTGGACTCCAATTTCTTTGTCAACAGGCAACATTTCACTGGAGTGAACAAATGTTATGTATGTGGAACCACAAGGTTCAATCCTTGGGCCTCTCCTATTTAGTATCTATATGTTCAGGTTACAACAAGCAACAAGATCAGCTATAACTATGACACACAGCTCATTAGTTATGGAGGCGCCAGAACTTTCTCCAGCTGGACAAAAATGAAACTGAAGATATTATTAAAGTCCTAAAACACGATTAATCATTTCACCCCTAGCAAAGCTTTTAATTGCACCCAAAACTTCAAGTTGGTGCAACAACGAGTAGATGTGGTCCTAGTTACCATGACGACAAAAAGAACCCAGATTATCACTGAGTGTTGGATATTTTGTAAGAAAATTTCAATTTAATTTATTTTTCAATTATGGCTGTAAAAAAAACAGTCCATGGGCCACAAATGGCCCAGGCACCCCACTTTGACCACCCTCACTCATCCTCTAGAGCTTCTTACTTTTTAAAACGGTCGAGCTTTTAAAATGCACCATTCTGATCCTTTCTGATACATTTCAACAGATGAGCAGCAGGATTCACATTGCTTAACGTTTTCTGAAGCACCAATATATGAGCAGAGGCTTTTATTATTTTTTTTAGGTTAACTGTCCATGAAGCCCCACTGTTAATCTTTGCTGCTTCTGCTCTAAACCAGCAGATACAGAAAAAGAGATAACACACTTCATTAAATCTGCTCAAATAAAACAAAATGGCCGAATGGTTCTTCCACATAACGTCTGAAATCGCTGAATATTTGTTTAAAACAGAAGCATATGAACTGTAATCTTCTCAGAAGGAGCAATAAAATCTGAATTTTATTGTTGCAGCAAAAAGCAGAGGCAATGTTGGTCTGTTTGGAACAAAAAATGCATCTTTGGTCACTTTAGCACAAAGCTGAGAGCCATCAATCAATCGGTTGTTCACTGCATCACAGGATAGTGTTGTAATTCATCCCTTTGTGTCAGGCTTTTCTCAGTCGGCTTCTTCTCCTTCTGTAGGTGATTTTCCACACCTCAAAAGGAGGTTATCTGTGCTGCTGTGTGGGAAGGCAGAGCAGCAATGCAGAGAAAGAGGCTTTCCAGGGGGAAAAAAGTGGTTCCCATCCCCCAACTCACCACTTCCTACGTCCAAATTTCAACTTCTGCTGCAACAAACACTTCATTTAAAGATGGAATCAAAGAAACTGACACATTTTTACATGTTTCTATACAAACCAGCTGCTGCATTCTAAATTTTGACACAAATTTTATGCTGAATAGGAACTTTGAAGTCATCAACTGAGCATCCACCTCACAGGGTGCTGGTCAGCTCCTCTAGACTAGCAGCAGCAGCCATTAGCAAACACCTAGTGGGACTGTGAGTCTGCTGAGCTCCTTATACAAACTACTTCTCACTCCAACGGTCCTAAGTACGATTGTAAACAGCAAAATGAGAGGCATTGTTGTGATGACGTAATAAAGGCAAAGTGTCAGAAAGAAATTGGAGCTTCTTAAAGGAAACCTATGATGCAAAATTCACATTTCTTACTTCCATTGAGTCTCTACTGCGTTTAAAAACAACCCAAGCGCTTAAAAAAAATCCACACCGATGATTTTTGGTAATAAGTTCATGCTTTTTGGTGTCGTGAAAAAGAGCCATTTTAAAAACCTTTGGAATGTAACGACACGAATCAGCACACAATAACTGTTACCTAGCAATGCCAGAGGAGTTCCGCACCATTACCTAGCAACCGGAGCTCTAGTATGTTTTATCAGCTGGTTTTACCACTGTATTTGCTGTATAATGGCTGCTGGAAAAGACAAGTGTTTTGTTTTTGACTTCCTATCCAGAAGCCACTTTCTGCACCTTTGTTGGCTGCACAGGAGGCTCCACTTCTGCTTTTCAAAGACATAAAAAAATGGATTAAAATCTCATTATCTAAGAATAATTTTGTGCAAAAATGTAAAGAATATGTTTTTTTTATTACATAGACCTATCCTAAACTTTTTAAGCTTTTTCATGAAGCATCCATCCATTTTCTTTACACCCTTGTCCCTTAGTGGGTTTGGGAGGGGTGCTGGTGGCTATCTCCAGCTAACATTCCAGGTGAGAGGCAGGGTCACCCCAGACAGGTCGCCAGTCTGTTGCAGGGCAACACAGAGACACACATTCACACCTAGGGACAATTTGGAGAGGCCAATTTGTTCTTTTGGTACCTGGAGAAAACCCACACATGCAGAAAGACCATATGTGGGATGAATACCAACACTATCCTGGGCTGGGAATTGAACACAGAACCTTCTTGCTGCAAGGCAACAGCTCTACCAACTGCACCACTGTGCAGCCCTCCAGGAAGCATAATAGGTCATATTAAATCTAACTTTATATCTTGTTTTGCAGTGAAAACGTATTTTTTCACACACAAAGTTGTGAAAACAGAATACCTGTGTACCAGATTTCAGAGGGAAGAGCTGGTTTTAGTCGAACTGAGCCATGGATTGTTAGGATGTGTTTTTAACACTGACTATCAATTAAACAAAGCCGATTTCAAGATTCCTCTCATTAACTTCAAAGCAGAGATCTGTGTTCGGTCAGAAAGTCAAAATTCCCATAGGAGTCTCATGAAACAAAAGGAGAAGCTGCTCATTCGCAGAGATTAAAAAGTAAGATAATCAAACATGCGCAATAGTTTATGCTTTCAAACATTACTGAAGGTGAATTTGTCAGAATTTACATTTCAAACACAATTTAGCACAAAAAACAAGGATGACTGACATCTACAAAGCTGGAAGTCTTTCTATTATTTATCAAAGTAAGCAGTTAGCACATAATGAATTAATAAGGCAATTGTGTGTAAGTGAGAGTTTCCATTCAGCTCCTTTTTGAAATGTACATTTGACAAATATCACAGCGTTTTCTGCAGCCAGACTGCAAATATTCATGGACTCTTCTGAAAAATTAATGAACCAACACAAGAAAAAGTTACTCAGGATGCACAAAACAATATAAATAAAACTAAAATCTATTTTATCACTGGGCATCACTTGATTTATTTATGGTTAAACTCTGGTTAAACCAAAATTAACCATATTTTATTAATTTCTCAACAAATTTAAGAACTTATACTTTATACATTTCTGGACTTTTTTGTTTCAAGCAGATGGAAATATAAATATGTGCACATTTTTTAATAAGAGGCCCCCTTTAAATGTGACAAAAAAGAATAAATCTGTAAAGGAGAAAACTTTGCATTTTCCAGATTTCTTCTGTTCTGTCTGCATATTTGTAAACAAAGCTGTTTAGGCCGCCTGCCCATTGAAATATGAACATTTCTTTGGGTAATTAGAGGAAATAGAATAAACCCTTCTGCATTACAGCTCCAGGATATTCTGACATGGAAAGCTGCACTGACAAAATAACCTTAATACTCATCTTTTTAGATTAGCGAAACAATGCCTGAGCTGGAAGGGGTGAAAAAAAAAAGAAAAGATGACTGCCGACCTGACAGGGAGCCAACCTGAAAATTGCTTTTGGATTAATATATTTAAAATATGCATTCACATATATCATTTACCTCAGATGATGGGCTGGCTGTAATTTTCTCTGTAAAACCAGACTTGGCCGAAATGAAAAAGGAGGTCACATTAATGTAAATGTATTTTCTGCATTCAGCTAAGGATTTCATCCAATTTGGTTTCCAGTAAAAGAAGTCAGAGTCCACTTTCTGCTCAGGGGCTCAATTTAACACACACACACACATGGGCGCGCACACACACACACACACACACACATAGAGAAAATGAGTGGCAGAACAATGCAGAACATTTTCATGCAATTAATACATTTGTATTAATATTAGTTTTTACAACCATTCTGAGATTATAATACAGTTCAATTCAAATTTAAAAATGCTAAAACATTAACATAACTTATAATGTTAATAAACATTAACATTATAAGTTTCTTTAAAGAAACTTATAAAAAAACTTATATGCCAGGAAGTATCTCCAGTAGCAGTCTGTATTCCAGCTGCTCTGGCTAAACCACTATCTGAAGACACTGTTGTTGTAAAACATGAAAACATTGAAAATGCAGCTTTTTATGCATTTCTGGTTGTTGGCAGGTGAATTTTCATACAAGTTCTAAGCTAAATGTTTAACTTAAAGTTAAGGTAAACATTTGTAAACTAACAATTTAGTTTGCTAACAAAATATTTAGCTCCAAACTAGAACAGAACATTTAATTTTTCTGAAAGAAATTAATCTTCAACACAACTATAAAGTATTCAAAAAGGACATTAAAACAAGATAAAAATCATAAAGATGTTTAAATACCTCTGCTGTTAAACGCTGTAATTGTGGTCATATTGAATGATTATAATATTTAGCTTGCTAACTAAATGTGGAGCTACATATTGAGCTTATTTGCAAATTAAAGTAAGCTGGAGCTAATTTTAGCTTGATAACTAAATATTGAGCCAAATATTTAGCTTGCTAACTAAGCATGGAACTAATTATTTAGTTTGTTAACTAAATACGGAAATAAATATCTAGCTAACTTGCAAAAAATATTTAGTTAAATAACTAAATATAGAGCTAAATATATGTGAAGCATTTTGCTAAGCATGAAGCTAAATATTTAGCAAACTAAATATTTAGTTAGCCAATTAAATATTTAGATAAATATCTGGCTTGCCAACTAAATATGGAGTTAAATATTTAGATTACATGCTAAATATTCAGTTTGCTAGCTAAATATATGCTAAATATTTGGATTGCTAGTTAAGCAAAGTTAGTTTGAAACTGTTAAGAGAATGGTGAAAATATGTTTTTTTATGACAGGGTGTTAATTTTTCACTGTAATTTTACAAAGAGCACCTCATATTCTTTTCATTTGTGGACAATAAATTTGCATTTATTGACTTTTTAGTAATTATTCTGAAGGCAGTTGATTGGATTACTTTGCATTTAGTGTTATAAGAGAAAAGGGGTTAAACACAAATTTTGGGGGTAAAATATTTAAAAAGCATAATTTTACTTCAAG
Organism: Poecilia formosa; assembly: GCF_000485575.1. Classification (NCBI taxonomy): domain Eukaryota; kingdom Metazoa; phylum Chordata; class Actinopteri; order Cyprinodontiformes; family Poeciliidae; genus Poecilia; species Poecilia formosa. The sequence continues at coordinate 124,465 of NW_006800110.1, forward strand.
TCTGAATCCCTCTGTAGCTCTATAGTACATGCTATTAAAATAAATACATGGAAGTTTGTTATTGTTGTGTGGAAGAAAATGTTTTTCACGCTTTAAGAAGATCGGATGTATCTCTTTAAATGTTGTTGAGATGAACAAATGGACTAAGGAGGAAAATAGGGAAACACTTCAATAATAAATAAGGGTATCTGGGACAGAGTCCAGTCATAGCCGCAGGGGTTTGTGTCCCAATATTTCAGCCATAAAATGCATCTTTATCCCCACTTTTATTCCTCTCTTGTCCCACAGAAACACTCCCACCAGCACAGCAGGTTGGCTCTCTGGATCGTCTCCATGAAAAGTTGAAAAGCGAACAAACACGAGTCGCCACCATGTCGTGGGAGTTGAAAGAGAAACAAAATGGCCGCGAGGTGGTGGTGTGTTTTTTTCCAGACTCTTGGAGGTTGATTGAGCGCTTAGAAGATAAGCTCGGTGACATTAGATATCCCGGTGGGCGGGGGAGGGGAGGTTAATCTCATTCTCCGTGATGATGTATCCGAAGCGACTCTTTTAGCCGCTGGTGTCGACTCTGAATACTCCTTGGGTTCCAAGGGCAGCGGGAAGTGTCCGCTGGAGCCGCTGCATTGATTGCTCCGCGATTTGATTAAACCCTCGGCTCTTCTCCAAATGTAAGACAATAGCATTGAGATAATCCCAACTTCCCTCCTCAGGTCAGAAGTAATGGGGTTTAACGACATAGCTGTGCGCTCATGTAACACCTCTGGACACTTTTGAGTCATCCCAAACTTTTACAAACTGTTGGAAAAGAAAGAAATCGCACCACACTGCAAAAAGACAAACGCAGTTTTGGTCTAGTTTCTATCACAAATATATTAGTACGCTTGAAATAAAACAAAACTAACTTACAATTAGCTTTTCAGCTAGACATAGTAGTCTGTTTTAAGTCAATAATTCATTAATATTGATGAAAAATACTCCCACTGACAGATCATTTCACTTGCTACCAATGACCCGTTAAAAAAACGCCCAACTGTTAAGCGACTGCCCGGTTACCTAGCAACCCCAGCCAAGCCGTTTCCTAGCAACCACAGGGAAGCCCAGTCCCGTTCTGCCCATCTAGCTGAAAGTTACTTTTAAGTTACTTTTGTCTTATTTCAAGCGCACGAAGATATTTGCACTGGAAACTAGACCAAAAATATTTGGTAAAATCCCAAATATACCAGTGGATCCCAAATGGCTACAAAAACAATTAAGATCTAATATTTTGTAACAAATCTCGAGGTAGGTAATAAGTGCTTAATATTGATAAAAAAAATACAATTACCATTTGGAGATTATTTATCTTACAACAAGACATGTTCCCATATTATAAGTGAAATGGAACTAGAACTTTTTAAATAAGTATTAACAAATAGATTACTTAAAAATACCTCGTGTATGTTGCTGAAAAGTTACTTGTAAGTTAGTTTTACTTTAATTCAAATATATTAAGATATTTGCACTAGAAACTAGACAAAAACACTTGGTAAGATTTTGTGTTTTTGCAGTGCAAGTATTTTATCTTTGGAAAGCCCGTGTTTTATTTGAGTTTACTTTAGCTGTACACTGGAAAAACACAAAATCTTACAAAGTACACTTGAAATAAGACAAGATAAACTGATGGTATTTTTATTTAATTGTTAAACTTTATTGCAAATAGTTTAAGTGGCAAACCAAAAAGGCGACTGACTTTAGGAATTATAGGCTTAAAACAAGCTCCTATATCATTTTGAAAAGTTAGTTCTGTCTTACTTCAAGCATACAAAGATTTTTGGACTAGAAACTAGACCAAAAATACGTGGTAATACTTTGTATTTTTGCAGTGGAAGGAGAAAACCCGCTCCCGGATATACACAGCATATCCCAAATGGCTGCAAAGATAATTAAGATCTAATATTTAGTGAGGAATCTCAAGGTAAACATCTCAACGGCCCGGCGGTCTCTAGTGGGTCATATCATCCCAAAGGGCAAACTGTTAAATAGGATCCGAGTTCATCCTCTGAAGCCCGTGGCCAACATCTTTATTGGCCCTCATTAGCAGCCGTCCTGTACAAAGTTATTCACTCACTGATTACAGAACCAGGCTCAGGGCAGGAAAACCGCAGCCCGGGAAATCATTAATTGATGATCCTGCGATTCCAGTCCTGCTTAATGTGTTTCTCCAAGCAGAAAGTAGAAAGAGCGGACTCAAACCAACAGCTTTAGTTTCAAACGTCCTCCCCTCCATGAGGTCTTTTTTCCCTGCATTTCTTCAGGAAAATACCTCATTGTAGATTATTCCCTTCTTAAAGCAGAAAATCATGGGAAAAGGTTGGACTAAATTTAAAAAAGAAAATCAAATGACATCCTAAAACCATTCCTCAAGTGGAGAAAACAAATAACATCTTTGCTTTTATGGTTCGTAATAGAAAAAATCTCCTGAAAACTACAAAAACGGCTGTTTTGACAGGTGTGTTACATTGCAAAAAACAAAATCTTACCAATTATTTAAGCGTAGTTTCAAGTGCAAATGTAGCAATGTGAAACCGGAAGTTTATTATGGTAGGAAATTAAAAGAGCACCGGTAGCTTTTATTTTGAAAAGCCGGCAGAGCAACTTCAAAACACCAGGAAATTTCCGGTTTGGAATTATTATTTTATTTGCATTTAATGTGTTGTTTTGATTGTAATTGTTAATAATTATCTTTAATGTTTAGCATATTAAGCTCATAGTTTGTTATTTTGAGAGTCAGTTCGGTGTTTAAACAGAAAAGTTAACAGATCGTACCATTATGGCGGGCGAATTGTTTTCCCATGCTAACGGAAGTCCTCTTGGATTCCGTTGGAAAAAGTACTAGGGTTTCTTTTTCTGTGCTTAATATATGTATTTTAAGTATAATAAATGATAGTTCAGCGTCTTATGGAGCAGTTAAGCTTTGTTGAAGAGCGGTAGGACTGTGTTAGCAGCTCTTATGTTACATGAAACATTGCTAACAAAGTTGCTGAAATAGTATTGCTGCTGGTTAAACAGGCGCTGATTCTGACTATTTTCTGTTATTTTAGTGCAAGAGCATTAAAAGCATCTTCAAATCAGTTGTTATGAACTACGCTAAACAAATATACAAATATATTATTTGTCCCAAACAAAATGCTTCTTACCTGGAGGAACTGAATCTCCGACAAAGAGATTTGTGGAAAATATTCTTAAAAAATAGCTACGTGTCGTCACTGGGGGACATGCGCTAAAGATACGTTTTAGCGCATGTAAAGTTTCTTTCTAATGTAGTAACTTTTCAGGCATTTGGGGAAAATAATACAGCCTGACAGACGTGATCTAAATATAGTTCAGTTTTGCTGTTTAAGTATTTTATGTTCCATTACTAATTGCTCACTCACATTTTGCAACTGCAAAATTTGTCCAACACAACTATGTCGAGAACGACACATTGGTACAATGATAGAAAACTTTGGGCAGTCAAATGTTTGGAAGATTAAAAAATATAACAATAGTAAAATAGATGGCCACCAGCAATGCCTATCTTGAGCAGCAGGACAACCTAATAAAAGTATGACACACGTTAATTTTTGCAAAGCAATTTAGCACTCTTTATATTGATTGGTTTGGGATCAGACCATTGCGTTTTAGTGTCAATTTCTCAGTGGTTTCCCACAAATAATTTCATAAACTTAATGTATGATATGTTGGAAATTGTTTTGCTTTTCTTCAAAAACAAAGCAAAACCTATAGATTGGCTGAAAAAGGAAAGAATGAAGGTGTTGCAAGAGCCCAGTGAAAGTCTGGACCGCAGTCTGATTGAACTGCCAGGAGCTTGAAGAGAGCTGTGCAGAAACGAATGTCTAACTCCAAAACACTGCAGCAAAGTTGGAAAGAAAAGTTAACAGTGAAAGACTGATAAAGTCGGACAGAAACAACTGCAGGTAGATATTACTGCAAGATTTCTTAGAAATACTTCTCAGTCTCGTCGCTGTTTGGTAAAAGGTAAAGAGAAATCTGTTGTGTTTTTCTAACATTTGAGGTTTAATTTGAGAGAGTACATAAAACCTTTAAGAATGCATCTTTCCCATGAACACTGTTGATCTGTTTAATAATTGGCTTTGTCTTGCATTAGGAGACAAAACTTAGAATGTTTGAAATGTCTAAAGTGAGCAGGATTATAATGGTGCATTAAGGCCATTTTTGATCTAAAAAGGAGAATAATTTCACCAAACTACTCAAATTTGGAGATTAAGCTGAGGAATTTTTTTTTTACTTTCTGAGTTTGAAAAGTGAAAACTTTGAAGAAAAAATCTAAAATTCTGAGATCAATCTGAGAAATTTTCTACAAAAAACTTAGAAATTTCAAAGGTAAAAAAGATCTGATTAAACTCAAAACTTCTGAAGTGTTTCTAGCAATTTTTTGATTTTTAAAGCTCATAAACTTGCAGGTTGTTTCCAAAAAAAAATTCCGAGATTAATCTCGAGGGTTTTTTTTTCTAGAAAACTTTTGACTTTTCAAACTCCGAAATTTCTATGTTTGTTTTGGTAAGAAAAAATTCTGAAATTAATCTAAAATTTAAAAGATTTTGGTTGAAATTTACCTTTTTTCTGTCTCCAATGGCCTTAATGCAGCACTCTAAACCTGCTCGTGGAAATAGTAGTTTACAGAAAATTTCCAAAAGTTGAACATTTTTGACATTTAAAACTCAAAAATGTCAAATCTTTGAGTTTAGCGCTCTATTTACTGATTGGTTTAGGATCAGACCATTGGGATTTAGCCTAAACTTCTCTGTGGTTTCCCACAAATAATTTTTGTGGGAAAAAATATTTAGAAAAAAAATTGCTAAATTTTTTTTAGCAATTTTCTGAGCTCCAAAAGTCAAAATTTTCTAGCAAATTTTTACTTTTGAGCTCCGCAGTCACATTTTGGAGCTCAAAATTTCTAGAAAATTTTCTGGTTTAATCTCATAAATCTTCTGAGATTTTTCTTGCAAATTTTCAACTTTTCAAACTCAGAAATTTCCTTGTTTTTCTAGAAAATTTCTGAGATTAAATAGAAAATTTCAGAGTATTTTTCTAGAAAATTTCTAACTCAGAACTTTCCTTGTTTTTTCCAGAAAATGTAAGATTTCTTTTCACAAAAACTTTTGACATTCGGAGCTCAGGATTAATTTCTGAGATTAATCTCAATCTTTCAGATTTTTTTAGCGGACATTTTCTCCTCCTTTTTTAAATTTCTTCCTATAATAGCTCCAAGTCGGCGTGGTAGCAGGTTTGGTGCCTGTAAGACAATAAAACCCTCCGCCTCCTGATAGGAGAGTGATTCCTCTGACAGGTTGAGTTTTGTGTTTCTGGGAAAGCGATCTAATTTAGACGCAGTAAAATCAGTGATCCTGCTGAGGTGACGCCTTCTTCTTCTGCTGCATCTTTTTTTGTCTCGGCTCCACAGTTTTCCGCAGCTTTTCCCGTCAGCTCAGCTCACTCCATTAATTTCCTCAGAAGTGCCGCTGAATGCTCCCGTAATGACGACAATTAACCAGGAATCGCAGTAATATTAAAGACCAGAATCAGCGCGCATCAGCCAACTCTGAATGCTAATTGACTTGATTGTTATTAATTTTGACATTACATTCTAATTAAAGATGGTAAAACACTGATATTATTTTCTTTTCATTTTATGCTGGGAGATTAGGGAGGCCATTGATCACACCTGAATAACTCTGTGTGTGTGTGTGTTGCTAATTAAAGACCGAGATTGCAATTAAGATAATGAGTCCAAGTTTTTAATTGAAGCACGCAAACATGTTTTTTTTTAACCCTGTCAGTCAGAAAAGATTCACAAGAGTTTAATGAACGGAGACATCCTGAAATAAAAATAGAAATGCCAGTTTTTCTGTCTCTGCTGCTAAAATTGGTTATTTTGGATGGAAAGTACTTTAAGCAGCAGTCTAATTTAAACACTCACGCCACCTCATATCATCTACCTGTCTTTTAAATAGTTTTGTTTTCCTTCATTGTCTCCCTGTCTTGTGTTGCAGGCGCAGCGTCTCCTCCCGCCACTTACAACCCGTCTCCAGGGCAGAAGCAGACAACCCACCTGCAGAGCGCTCTTCCAGGATCCGCTCCATCCAACCAGTCTGCAACAAATCATTGCTCAAGCTGTTTAATCTCACCGAAGAGGCTGAGTCTTCTCCTGCTCTATTTTAAACACAAGTTGAATCCATTTTTCTTCACCAGAGCTTCGGCTCAGACTCTGAAAGAATATTTTAAATGGGACACATTAAGGAAAATTCACCTTTTGTATGTTTTTGTACTTCCATTTCGGTCTTTATTAATTCTAAAAGCAACCAATCAGCCATTTTTCACAATAAATTAATATTTTTTGGTGTCTGGAAAATGGGCCGTTTCAAAAACTTTTGGAGTATAACATAACAAATCAGCAGGCACTGACCGTTACCAAGCAACCCCAGCAGAGTTACCTAGCATCTGTTACCTAGCAACCCAAGCTGAGCTCCAGCACGCTTGGTCAGCTAGTTTTACTGCTCTATGTGTTTGTTTATTTAAGTCAAGTATACACTGCCAAAACACAAACTCACACCAACCCTACTCGGTAAGGTTTTGTGTTTTTACAGTGTCCAGAACTAGTTACTAAATTAACTGAAGCTAGCTATATCATAATGTGAATTGTATTGATTTTACACTGCAAACACACAAAGTCTTACAAAGTATTTTTGTCTAGTTTCTAGTGCAAATACCTTCACATGAAAATAGATAAAAAAATAACTAAAAAGTAACTTTTCAGAAAAATATAGGAGCTTGTTTTAAGTTAATAATTCCTTAATACTGATTTAAAAATAAGTTCCAGTACAGATTATTTCACTTAAAACATGGGAAAAATGTGTTACTATAAGTGAAATAATCTACCGGTGAAACTAGTACTTTTTTAAAATCAGTGTTAAGGAATTGCTGACTTCAATCCAGCTCCTATATTTGGCTGAAAAGTTACTGATAATTTAGTTTTGTCTTATTTTAAGTGTACTAAAATATTTGCACTAAAAACCACACAAAAATACCTTGTTAGATTTTGCTTTTTTGCAGTGTTGTAGGTCACCTTTACATTACAGCACAAGACCAATTATACTATCACACTGGGTTACTAAACTTGTTATATTAAGCCATTAATTATTCATTAAGCTCATTGTTTTACTTGGTGATAATAGTGCAGTGTAACACAAGAAGAAATCTACCTTTTTTAACATGTTAAACAGGTGTTATCATGACAAAACTCTAATAAAACTGTTGTGGTTTAAAAATACAGCGGAACAGAAGGATGGAGTAATATTTGAAATATTTCAGAATTATTTATTGATGTTTTCCTGTTTTGCAGCTGAAGGGCAGAAAGCTGTTTATTAATAATTTGATCTGTTTCATTTTTGTTTGCAAAGTTAATACACACCTCATCTACATCTGTCCAACCATGAACTAATTCAATCTTTTCAAATTATCAACATGCTTTTATTAGATTTTTCAGTCGAATATTATTTTGTTCCTGCAACTAATGATTCATTATTTCCTTTGTTGCTTTAATGGAAACACTATGAATGTCTTTGAAGTAGCTTAGGAAAACAACAGAGCTATGTTTGGGTGTTATTTCATATTTTTCGCCTTGGATCTCCTGCAGATTCACAACCCGACCTGATTTTTTGCTAATGAATGAAAAGTTGGAGTCCATGCTGGTTCCAGACGTTTCTGCACCGTGACGTTGCGCTGCAGTTGGAAGGATTCGACCTAATTAAAGGGAACGTCCTGATGCAGTGGGGCATCCCAACGTTGTTCCTTTGATTGGAGTGGCAGTCAATTTATTACCGGATACGGCCGGCCAACATTTACCTCCGTACAGCGGGCCTCTCGCTTTCTGTGCTTCGTGCAGCAAATGTAATTTGTCATTCATTATGTTTTTTTTAAAAAGTATTTTATGTTAGCCTCAGTGGGTCATCTTAGCTGAATCAGAGTTGATGTGAATTAAAATGTGACTCTGAATTTAGGTTGAAGATGTTCATGAAATGTAGTAATTTACTGCAAAACACAAAGTCTTAAGTATTTTTGTTTAGTTTCTTGTGGAAATATTTTAGTTAACTTGAAATAAGAAAAAATTAACTCTCAAGTAACTTTTAAGCAAAAATAGCTTGGTTTAGGTTTTTAAAAAATTACTTAGTATTGATGAAAAAGTACTAGCTCCAACGGGATTACGATTGTACAAAAAACAGAGCACATTTCTGCCAAAAAACTTAGACATTTTGAGATAAATCTCACAAATTTTATTTAAAAAAAAAACTCAGAATTTTCTAAGTTTAAAGTGTAAAATTTACGAGAAACAAACTCAGAAATGTTGAGATTAATTTCACATATTTTATTTTTAAAAAACTGAAATTTTCTGAGCTTGAAGTGTAAAATTTGCAAGAAAAAAACCCCCTGAAATTTTGATCTGCCAGGGAAACTAAGTTTTTTAATAAATATTGATCAATTATTGACCTAAAACAAACTCATATATCTTGCTGAAAAGCTACCTGTAAGTTGGTTATTTTTGTCTTATTTGAAATGTACAAATGCATTTGCAGTGGAAAGTAGATCAAAATACTTGGTAAGATTTTGTATTTTTACAGTGTAGCTGAATCATTGGCAGCTGCTATAAATTGCAGGTATTATAATATAGATGAAGGTTTATGACTGCATTGCACCCAGCCATTTTATTTGGACTTTGCGTTTTTGGTTAGCTACCTAAAATATTTTCACCTAAAATGTAAAAGTTAAATAAAAAGACTATCAGTTTAACTCCTTTAAAGTCAGTTTTGTCTTATTCCAAGTGTACTAAGATATTTGCTTTTAAAACTAAACAAAAACCGGACTTTCTAGAAAATCAAGCTAGAGTTTGATTAAAGCAGACTAAACACAGACCTGGTAAGGAATCTGTGGCAGTGATAAGATTCAACTTTGATTTTCTTCTGCAGATCTTCTGTCAACAATCTAATCTCTTACGGGATAACAATGCTGCAAGAATCCTTTATTAGTGCACTTCGGATCGTTATCCTGCTTCGGCGTAGAGGAACTCGGGACGTCTCTCCTCCCATGCTCAAACCTAAACAGAGTGGCATATTTATGGACATAAATATGTTATTTTTCTCTACTTGTCGTTGTTGAGCAAATGTGGGCAGCTGAGGCTCGGTGTAGAGGCTTTGATCCTCCAGTAGGAGAATGGGTGGTTCACCCTTCAGTCCTGTCAACTAAGAATAAAAATGCTGTATATGTAGAAAGCAAAATTTTGGGGTGAACACACAAAAAATGCTGTGAAAAAGCAGTTTGTAGAGGAAAGATAAGGAGTGCTCTACAAGTGTGGGCTATTTTCAAAATGCAGACTTATCAGAACGGTGGGTGAAGGTATAAAAGTAAAGGCAGCAATGCTTATGGTGGATATGTTTCCTTATGTTATGATTGTTAAGAAGATTTTCATTTCTTCTTTTTAGAAAGTTCATATAAATAAAAAAAAGTACCAAACAAATTACAGCAATTCATTACACAAGGTTTGTCTTTCAGTAGTCACAGTAATCTAGTCCCTAACACATAATGTTACCAAGTATTTTTGTCTAGTTTCTAGTGCTAATATATTATTACACCTGAAATAAGGCAAAACTAGCTTACAAGTAACTTTTCAGTAATGGGTAGTCAATAATTCCTTACCATTGTTGAAAAATACTTGTTCCACCGGCAGATTATTTCACCTACATGAGGAAAAATGTCTTATCTTCGTTCCTGCTGCCACCAACGGGCCGTTTTAAAAACGTGCTAATAGTAAAGTCACATTCGACGTCCCCTCCGCCGTTACCCAGCAACCTCACCGAAGCCCAGGCCCGTTACCTAGCAACCTCAGCGAAGCCCAGGCCCGTTACCTAGCAACCTCAGCGAAGCCCAGGCCCGTTACCTAGCAACCTCAGCGAAGCCCTCATTTTTTTCTCCAGAAACTTCCGTTCTATGCCGGCTTGAGGAACAAAGCAGTTTGACTGTCAGAAAGATTAACGACAATAACATTTCAGTAAATTATTTTAACATATTTTATAACAATGATTGGAAAACAGATTAGATTTTATGATAAAATATCGTTTAAAATTTATGATTAAAAAAATTTGTCAATATTGTAATTTTTTTCCACTTTTTTCCTCATCTTCTCTCCAACTTTCAGCAAAATTCAGCATAGCTGTCTGTCTGTGTGTGACAGGAAACTTTAACTTTAATTTCACTGTCTTTTAAAAACGGTCCAACCAAGGACTAGGTTTGTAAATTAGTGTATGGATACAAGTCCTGTAACAATGGTTACTCTGTTTTTAACATGTCACATTATTTAATGTGTTACCCTTGATTAAATGAATTTGAATTGAAAACTCATGGATGCATACAATCAGTGTTTCAACGGCTTTGTAAAGGACGTACCAAGTCTTCACTTTAATAATAAGATTCTGGTGACTGGGAGAGTATTTGCTACTTCTGCAGTAATTACTACAGTGAATATCACTGATAATTTTCTTACCAATTGCCTTCTTCTCAAAATTATTACAATATATCACTGGTGTCTGAGCAAGTCTTTACCTTGTAAAAGTTAGCATAGCATATCGAAACTAACCACTGCAGAGATGTATTAAATCATGAACAGAAAAGACATAAAAAAAAAAATTATATGTATAAAATATGTATATATTTTAACTGGAATAAAGGTGATTGGAGAGTTCAGCACTCATTGTTTGAGATCCTGCCAAACCGTCTGCACGGTTGAAACATCTGTTCGTCCATCACGAAAGCTTTGTGCATTTAAATGAATATTTCTCGATAGTCACGCATACTCAATTTTGCCTACCAAGATGGCCGTCAGCTACACAGTTCTCAGAAGTGTAACATCACATGAGAACTATGTATTACTCCAATGGATCAATTCATGGGAAGCACAGAACTTTGTCCTGGCTTTCTTCTTCCCAAAATTTGAGGACAAAACAACCAAAAACAGCTAATTTACAAAATGGTAGGCTACCAAGATGTCCGTCAGCTGCAGTTCTCATAAGTGTGACGTCACATGAAAACTGTGTATGGCGTTGAATCAAATTATTGGGAAGACCAAAACTTTGTTCCGGCTTTCTTCTTCCCAAAATTTGAGGACAAACCAACCAAAAAAAAAAAAGAAACTAAGTTACAAAATGGCGAACTGCCCAGCTAGCAGTTTTGTTGAACTTCATTTCCAAACATTGCTTTGTGAACCTCAGTTTTTCACCAGATGGCTTTTTCCGTGTCAAAAGAAAGAGGCCAACATGAATCTTTTTATAACGCTGTTAAAAACATTCATGCTGGTAAATTAGCTGGGTTTAAATTGTCACTCAATCAGACCGAAAATCGCCACCAAGCACGACCTGCATGTGTGAAATGAGTTTTATTTGAGGCCTGTATTTGTTTTTGATTGCTCCTAAGAGGACATTTTACACTCCTTGGCAGCTTGCAATTGTGCTGTAAAACCCAAGAGAAGCAAACCCACAAAATCTGTGTTGAATAAGAAAAGAGGGAAGAAACATTTCTGCTTCCTGATTTTTGGATTAATTTTCTTTTTTAAAGTAGGAGTGAATTATTTCCTAATTTGGTGTCTTTTGGGAAATATTTTTGCCTTTTTGTTCCTTTAATATTGAGAACTGGTACCGCTTTTATCTTTTCTGTCTTTATTAGGCATATTCTCCCTTCATTCTTGTGGTTTTTGCTCAATAAATTGACATTTTTCTTCACGTTTGATCAAGAATGAGGATTATAAATGACTTCCTGCAGGTGCTCTGGAATGTAAACATGTCACATTTCTTCATGGGTGTCACATTGCTTTTGATTTCACAAGTTTTTCTCCTCGCAAGCTCTCATAATGACTCAATAAGTAAAAATAATTATCATTTCTCAGTGGTGTAAAAATAAAAAAAAGTAATTAGCACGGCTGAATTAATCAGACAGAAAAATTGCAATCATTTTGCTCTTATTAAGTGCCATTATTTCCCAGACCACCATGAAATTGTTTCTTTTGGTGCTGCATTTCTTTATGCGATTTATTATTAATAATGGTATGTTCTTTTTTAAAATTAAGAAGCAGTGGGCTGCAATTTAACTTTTTCTCTCTTTTTGGATCTCAAGGCCAGTCCAACAGAAAATCTGCACTGTATTACAAAAAAATAGAGCGAGAGGAAGGTTTAAATTTGACAAAAAAAGAAGTTTTTATTAAGATGAATGGGCAAATCAGGCCCAGGTGTGTTCAGCAGCAAAGCTCAGCCTTGGATAAATAAAGGCAGCTTTTTCAGGCTGTGAAGGACAAACCTGAATACCTCCATTCATCTGCAGTTCAAATGAACAATTCAGTTAATTTTAAAAAGTCTGCAATTTATAATGAAGTTGCAATATCAAAACTGACCGAAACATTAAAAGCGTAGGAAGCTTTTTATCATCCAATTTAGCCTCGGTTTAGAAGCAAAATGAAAAGCATTTCTAAGATGCTTTTCACTTCAACTGGGTTGAATTATGTGTTGCAGCCAGTTAGAGACGTGCTATTCAGCTGAGGAAGAATTTTAAAAAGCTTTAAGGGTAAAATGATGATGGATTCATCCTCACACATGTAATATGATGTAGAGAAATGTTCTGGAGCTGCTGAAAGTGCAAAACCAGAACCTTAAAGGCCATAATACGCCCGAGAACAGAGATTTAACACTTCACAACAACTCTGGTGAAGTGTTCAGTTTCCTGCTACAACAGCATTTACAACAGTTTCATAAACCAGACCAAAAGAAAAAAATTACACACAAAAACATGTTGTGATTAAGCTGAAAGAATACAGAAGAGGATTAAAGGTACTAAAAATAAACAAAAAATTCTGACCTTAATTTCAAAATTCTGACTTTTTTCTCAGAATTTTATTTCTCAGAATTCTGACTTTAATCTCAGAATTTTCTTAACTACGTTAAGCACTGGTCTTAAATTTTGTTTTGTCAGGACTATTTAATTGCATATTCAGGTTTTTTTTTGTTGTTGTTTTGCCTCGCATTCAAACATATTGTGTATGACTTTATCAGTAACTCACTGTTAATACACTTGCTAGTTAGTTCCAGATCACTAGTTAGTCACTTTAAGGGCTATTCAAACTGTAAGCTACAAGCTAATGGTTGATCAAGCTAACAACTAGGCAGGCTAATAAATACTCAAGCTATGGCTAGTTAGGCTACTCATATTAACAGCTAGTCATCTTAAAGGCTCTTCTAACGGTAATCTGCGCAGCTTCATAGCAAACCAGGCTAAAACATTCTCAAGCATGGATTATTTTGCTTTAATGATATTTAAATATGTTTTGTGGTGTAAAAGCCACAACAACAACAACAGGCTCACACTAATTAGCGACTATGCAAGACAACAACTAGCTAGCTAATGAATCTAACTTATCAATTCAGGCTAATCATTGCTCAAGTTAACAGCTATCTAGGCTAATACATACTCAAGCTATGCCCAGTTAGGGTACTCATACTAACAGCTAGTCAATTTAAGCTGTTCAAACTGCAAGCTATGTAGCATCTTAGCAACCCAGGCTAAAGCATTCTCATGCAACAATTCTGTATGGCTTTACCTTTTGTTGACCCAAAGTGCAAAAGCCACAACATAACAGCAATAGGTAAGAAACTAAACGAGCCCACACTAATTAGTAGCCATGCAAGGGAACCACTACCTAGCTTGCTAGCTTATTAACTAGCTAAGTAGCTAGCTATTCACGTATCATGGATAAATTTATCGTCACTTGGCTGGACGAAGTTTGTACATTTCTCTAGAGATATAGGTCTTAAATTTCATTTATTATGATCTTAAAAAGTCTTAAATTTGAATTAGTGAAACATTAACTTCACTTTGTGTTGATCTATTTGCATTTCAAAAAGATAAAAGTTTAGGAATACTTATGCAAAGCATTCTCAATCTTTTTCCATTGCCTTTGTTTAATGTGTAAAGTTCCTGGTCAGTTTAAATTTCCGAGCCATGATCTGGGCTGACCTGTTGCCGATGTGTCTGTTAGCTATGCACACGCCGTGGGGTGTGCTGCAGACCCAAACCCGAAATCTCCCACTAAGCTAGTATGTCCATAATTAGTTTCACAGTGAGAAGAAATCCATTTTCACATGCCTAACAGCTTCCAGCTGTCAGCCACTGCTGATGGATATAGAAGGACCTTATCCCACTAATTACCCAATAGCAAACTTGCCTTTTTTATCCTTCATAGCAAAAGTAGTGTCTTAAACCAGAGTTTAGGTAATTCTTCAAATGGTGAAGTTTACATACGACTTTTTCTGTAGAAAAGGCCCAAATTGGATGATTTGTCAAATAATAAGCGTATTAGTTTTTCAAAAGCAAGTTTTATGTATGTTGAATGAGGGCAACTCTGAAAATTTTAATATTTTTTGCATTTTAGGACTGTTGTAGGAAGAAACTTCTCTATTTCTGAAAGTGTTCTTATTTATTGTCTTGATAATGTTTAGGTTATTTTGCTGCATAGCAAGATGGCTGTTAGCTTAACCAGCAGCCAAACTGACTAGCTGATAGCATGAGTAGCCTAACTTGGCATAGCTTGAGTATGTATTAGCATGGTACATACTCAAGCTAATGGTAGCTTGAGCAACCATAAGTTTAAATTAAGCAGTTAGCTTCATTAGCTAGTAAGCTAGGTAGTAGCTAATTAGTCTGAGCCCGTTTAGTTGCTAACTCATTGTTTATGTGGCATTTTTGTTTTTTGTGTCAACAAAATGTATTAAAACATCATGAAAGGAAAACAGGACAGAGATGATTTATGATCCAAACTTTGTTTTGCTAAGAATAGCAGATGTGTTGTACAGCAAATTAATGTTTTAAAAAGTGGAAATCAGAACCAGCTGGACTTAGTGCTTTTTTTAGTTGTTTGTCTTTTCACAGGAAAAAACTAAATATATTTCTGCAGAAAACGAAGCTGTTTTTAACCAAGGCCAGGAAAACAGATCTCATTTCTAAAAGATGTGTGATTTTTTTTGGGCTGTTTACAACTTCCATTTAAGATAAAATGAAAGCGTAAAAATACGTCTTTTTAAAAAAGAAAGAAAATGTTTGTGGTAGAAAAAAAGAGACTGAATATATTTTGCATCTTAACCATTAGACTGCTTTAGCTTTTCCTTCATGGTGCTGCATCATTTTTGAAGTCTGTGCCGAATCAAAACACTGACTGAAATATAAATGCTGCTGAAAGGATGGCTGCCTTTGCTGCCGAGCCTGCTGGGAGTCACCTGCAGGGCCTGTATAATGCTGCTGCAGCTGTGGCTGTCACTCTTTGGATGGATTAATGTCTTGTAATCATACTTAATTATTATCCCCACCTGCTTGTGGACTGCCTGAGACTGGGGGACCTTGTAAAACGCAGAGTCTGCGCCAAGAAAACCCCCTCCTGGGAGACGGTTGAATGTCACCACACAAGCCTTACCAGCCAAGGAACATTCAAGGCTGTCAGGTTGGCCTGGTGCTTTTTGGGCCCATATAAAAACAAAAAGGTCAAAGGTTCAATGGCGGCAGAAGGCAATCTGTCCTTCTATGCAGCTCAGGAAGAAGAAATAATGATATTTGGAGATGGAGGTAACATCTGCCCATGTGTTTGTTGTTAATGGAGAAAGACATGCCTTACTTTTTTTTTTGCAATTTTCTAGAATAAAACTTCAGAAGTTTTTAGAATAATAATTTTGGAAATTTTTGAGTTTGGAAAGTAGAACATTTGTTAGAAAAAAACTCAAATTTTGATATGTATCTCATAAATTTGCAAGAAAAACTGGGACATTTCCAAGTTAGTTTGAAAAGTCAAAAATTTGCTAGATAAAAATCAGAAATTTGGAGATTAATCTCAGAAGTTTTCGAGGAAAAATATGGGGAAATTCCTGAGTCAAAAGTAAAAAATTTTCGATCTTTAAAACATTAAATTTCCAAATTTATGTTTTTTAAAGCAATTTTTTTTTAGTACGGTGACCGTAATATGTCGTCATCACTCACCGAGCTAACAACAGGGGCTTGTAGTTCCGTGACATATTTTCCATATATGGTAAAGGGAAGGGTTTTTACGTTTTGTCTAGAAAATTTCTGAGATTAATCTCCAAATTTCTGATTTT
>NW_006800110.1:140703-247954 GCF_000485575.1 Poecilia formosa
ATTCATCACTTGGCTGGACGAAGTTTGTACATTTCTCTAGAGATATAGGTCTTAAATTTCATTTATTATGATCTTTAAAAGTCTTAAATTTGAATTGGTGAAACACTAACTTCACTTTGTGTTGATCTATTTACATTTGAAAAAGATAAAAGTTTAGGAATACTTATGCAAAGCATTCTCAATTTTTTTCCATTGCCTTTGTTTAATGTGTAAAGTTCCTGGTCAGTTTAAATTTCTATGCAGCTCAGGAGGGAGAAATAATGATATTTGGAGATGGAGGTAACATCTGCCCATGTGTTTGTTGTTAATGAAGAAACATATGCCTCACTTTTTTGCAATTTTCTAGAATAAAACTTCAGAAGTTTTTAGAATAATCATTTTGGAAATTTTTGAGTTTGGAAAGTAGAACATTTGTTAGAAAAAAACTCAAATTTTGATATGTATCTCATAAATTTGCAAGAAAATAAAAAATTTATTCATTTTTTGAAGAATTTGAGACAAAACTGGGACATTTCCAAGTTAGTTTGAAAAGTCAAAAATTTGCTAGATAAAAATCAGAAATTTGGAGATTAATCTCAGAAGTTTTCGAGGAAAAATATGGGGAAATTCCTGAGTCAAAAGTCTAAAATTTTCGACCTTTGAAACAGGAAATTTCCAAAAGTCGAAAATGTTTGACTTTTGAAACTTAGAAATGTACACTTTTTTTTCTTTGAAAATTTCTGAGATTAATCTCCAAATTTATGTTTTTAAAGCAATTTTTTTTAGTACGGTGACCGTAATATGTCGTCATCACTCACCGAGCTAACAACAGGGGGCTTGTAGTTCCGTGACATATTTTCCATATATGGTAAAGGGAAGGGATTTTACGTTTTGTCTAGAAAATTTCTGAGATTAATCTCCACATTTATCAGTTTTATGTTGGAAATTTGCTCCTTTTTATATCTAAAATTGCCTTAACATGCCGCTGTAGTGAGCAGTATGGAGAGGTTGTGATGTTTTTCTTCATTTTCCATAAAAATATCTTTTACTTTGCTCGATTATTTATTATAAAGATGCGGTAACGTGATTTTCCGAGTCGTCCTTAAATGCACCAGGAATGTAAACATGCTGGTGTTCTGTTTATCTGTGCTACCCGTAAATCCGTCCGGTTACACCTGTGGATCTGAGAGTGGAGGCTAATATTCAGCCAGAACCAAAAGGCAAAAAACTTTTTGTTTTCTTCCAAACAAACCGAGTAAGTCGAGTAACGCTGCTCCACGCAGATAATGTTAGCTAACAGATGACTAGCCAATCCATGTTATTATATTAAGCTCGTTAGCAAGAATACTAATGTTTTCCGTATTTTACATCCCTTGCAGGTTAGTTAATGCCAGGAATAAACCAAATCCTCTTTAATTTTGCTGCATAAGTTGTTCTCAGTGTTGCTCTCCACACAATTTCTGTGAAGAAATTATTCATAGGATAAAAAGTCAGGAAGGAGACATGCAGGTAAGGACAAATTATAACTTAATGAGAAAAAGAAAACACTGCAAAAACACAAACTTTTACCAAGTATTTCTGGTCTAGTTTCTAGTGCAAATATCTTAGTAAACTTTAAATAAGACAAAATTAACTTCAAGTATTTTTTTAGCAAGATACAATAGCTTGTTTTATGTAAAAAAAATCCTTAATTGTGGCGACAAAGTTCTAGTTCCATTGGCCGATTGTTGCACTTATAACAAGATATTTTCTCCATGTTATAAGTTAATTTATCTGCCATCAGAACTAGTACTTTTTCAACAATATTAAAGAATCATTTATTTAAAACTTTTATTTGTGCCAGAAACTAAACCAAAATTAGTTAGTTCAGTTTCTAGCACAAATAAAAATGGCACCAAATACAAAATCTGGGTGAGATTTTGTATTATTGCAGTGAAGGAAAGAAAAGATTATGTGTAGAAATGTCCAGTTTTTGTAACATCATGTTATTTCAAATTAAAGCTTAAAACATTCACAACTTCACAACAAATAAGTAATTGTAGGCTGCAACAGTCTTGAATTTAACTACCTTTTTGTTAATTAAATGTTTGCTTTTGTCTACAAACAAATATATTGTTAATAATATTACACTTAATCCTCTACATGACTTTTAAATATGCATCAACAGTTTTCCTGTGATTAAATACTGCAGCTTGTTTCAGCAGCATTTACAGATAAAGCTTATGATTTGTTCTAATAATTTTATTTCCTCTGTTTCTTGGCGCAGAAGAGAAGCGAGTATAGAGCCAAACCTTTTATCCGCCGAGTTCAAGTTTCGGCCAGATGTTGGTGCCGCTCTCCGCAGTCTGGACACACACTCGCTCCGCTCCGTCTTGGTTTCAGTCCTGCGTTCAGCAGGCGTTTTCTGTGCAGAGATAATTAGCATCTTTCCAGATTCGGGGCGTTTTGCAGACGCAGAGAAGGTAGATTTACATCCATTTCCAGTGATCAAAGGTGTGTGAGTTTTTTGTCTGCTTCTCTGTGAATTTATGTGGTTTCTCATTATAAGTTGTTTTGTTTATCTTATACAATAACGTAATTACTGCCTCCAGAAACAGATGTCTCCACACCTTTCATTATGAAAGGGTAAGCCTGTGAGATATGAGCCTCCTGCTGCACAGGAGAACACAGATTTCTCCTCGCGCGCAGAATAACAGCGTCTTCATTAGATTAGTTGCAAAACAGCAGAAAATAAAGTGAAGGATAAACAGCAATTTAATTTAGTTTTCAGCAGAAATTTCTCAAAGAGACGATCTCTTTCTCTTAAGTTGTCTCAAAGTGAGCAGCTTCGCTTTACATATTCACAGTGGGATGTGAGAACTTTCTGTTTTTAAAGCTCCAGCTGGGCAGCTCTATAAGGCAGCTGAATAATAATTATCTTAGCAGTACTTCTCTCTTCTTTTTATGCTCAATGGGTCCTTAAAAAGCCAGGCTTGTTTCATGAAAAGCTGCAATTTCGTGTTGTTAAGTAAAGATTCTGATGGCTTTTCAGTCTGAAAGTAAACATGTGATAATTTGAAACAAATTGGTCTTGTTTTGTTTTCGTAAAAGGGAAAATCAATACCTAATCAAACAGATTTCTCCTAATCAATACACACTCAAATGTTTAATTCAAACTTTGAAAATTATTTAATAATCCAGAGAGAAATTAAATGTTGTGAAATTTCCTGTAATGGCAGGAAGGATCTCCTGCAGCAGTCTGTGTTACATCACCTGAAAGGAAGCCTCTGACTAAAGTTGATGCTGCTACCGCCATGCTTGGTGGTTAAACGGGTTTGAAAACCTCACCTTAATAAATTTTAATTCTAATCTAAATGTAGTTGTTGAACGTTTCCAAAATTGTGTAAATTGATCTTCACCAGGATTTCTGCAGGTTTCACAAACTCAAATTTAAGACTTTCTAAAACCATTCTGAATAAAATCTAAGACCTGCACTACAAAAACACAAAATCTTACCGATCTTACTTAACTTACAAATAACTTTTCATCATTGTTTTAAATCAATAATTCCTTAATATTGATTAAACAATTCTAATTTCATTGGTAGATTATTTCACTCATGAGAAAAATGTCTTCTAATAAGTAAAATAATTTGTCAATGGAATTAGCTAGTTTACTAGCATCAAAGCTAACTTACTAGCTAGCACCAAAGCTAGCTAACAAGTTAGAGTATATTGGTAGCACCAAAGCTAGCTAACAAGTTAGAGTATATTGGTAGGTACTACTAGCTAAAACCAGCTGCTTTATGACAATAAGTTTCTTTTTTGCTGTCTGTAAAATGAGCCGTTTCAAAAATCTTCTGAATAAGTCACAAATTAGCAGGCGCTGCCCCGTCGCCTAGCAACCCCAGCCAAGCACGTCACTTAGCAACCAGCAGCTTTTATCACTGTATGCGCTGTACAATGGCTGCTAGAAAACACAAGTGTTTTGTTGTTGACTTACCATCTATAAACCACTTGTTGGATTCTTGTTGGATGTGCAGGAGGTTCCACTTTTACTTTTAAAAGATGTATAGTTGTATAATTGTGCATCGGTTTGCAGCCATTTTCACATGCGAGTGTAAATGTTGAGTAGGGGGGCGTGGCCAGCAGCAGCTTATTTGGATTTAAAGTGACAGTAGTTTTTAAAAGAGCTCATTCTGACTCTCATTATCTGAAATGATTGTGCACAAAAAATGTAATTAAAATGTTTTGTCTATAAATTATTCTAAACTGTTCTAGTCACCTTTAGAGCTAACTGAAGACATTCATCTTGCTCTTTGAGATTTTTCCCCATATTTCTAAGTCAATCCAAATTAAGCTGTAAGCATAGATGTTAATACTTTCTTTATTTCTTTTTTTTTACTCTTATTATCTGACCTGAGCCAACCTGCCTTTCCTTTTACTGGAAACGCAGATAAATCCCTCAAGCCTTCTTAATTTCTGATGATTTTTTACAACTCTTAACTTCCTCGTCACTCCCTCTCCAGAAGACATTTTTTCGGGTCGTCGTTGTGATTAGAACGTGTCTCCCTGTTTTACATAATGCTGTTAACACAGTTTTTCTTTTCTTTTTTTCGTCTTCCTGCCGTTTTCTGTCAAAACAAGTCATCTGGGTTAGCCCCGTTATCAGCTCCCCACTCAGCACTGCTGCAGATA
Organism: Poecilia formosa; assembly: GCF_000485575.1. Taxonomy (NCBI): domain Eukaryota; kingdom Metazoa; phylum Chordata; class Actinopteri; order Cyprinodontiformes; family Poeciliidae; genus Poecilia; species Poecilia formosa. The sequence continues at coordinate 145,359 of NW_006800110.1, forward strand.
AATCCCTCTCACTCTTTCACCATGCTCCTTATCGCTTACAGTGCCATGATGTGGTCACAGCAAATACAGCAGAAAGGAGATAAATCTGCTTGTCTGCGGAAGTCGCTGCTACAGATATGCCAGAATTTTAAATTCACCTCAGGAGTAAGCTTATTTAAGCCTGTCAGCTATTAAAGTTTCCAAAACTGGAGAGCTGATATTCTTAGTCTCCCAGTTTGCATCTCTATGGTGCCTGGAAATACATTTCTACTGATATGACACAGAGATCTCTTTTGGAAAGATAACAACCATTCCTTAGTTGCGACATCTGTGCTGTTCAGGGATCTGTGCAGTACAAAAACACTGCAGCTTCACAAAAATCTTTAAATTGGATAAACTCTTGCAATGCAGTCAAAGGAGTTTCCTGATTTATTTCCCAAAAAGATGTAAAATCATCTTCACTTTTACTAATATGGAAAGAAAATCACATTTAAAAATCCCTGTAAGAGACTTTAGAGCAGAGGTGCTAAACTTATTTTGATTTTTGGCAACATCAAGATAACAAATGTACTTCAAACAGCCGATTATGGCAGAAAGTATTGATCAGACTGCCCATTAAAAACTGTTAAAATATTAATATAACGTTAATATGTTTCTCTGCATTTGGTGAGTGCTTCTTGAAATTAAAGATATCCATTTATGCTTCCTTGAACAGATTAGGATAGGTTAATCATTACATTTTATCCACAAAATAATTCTTATATAATGAGATTTTAGTCAGAATGAGCTGTTTTAGGGCATCATGTCACTTAACAGATGCAGAATTATACAACCGTACATCTTTGAAAAGCAGAAGTAGAGCCTCCTGCTCAACCAACAAGAATACAGCATGTGGTTTCAGGTGATAAGTTAACAACAAAACATTTGTCTTTTCCAGCAGCCATTGTACAGCAGTAAAACCAGCTGACCAAACATGGTGGAACTTAGATTGGGTTGCTAGGTAACGGGCTGGGCTTGGTTTGGGTTGCTAGGTAAAGTGCTGTCTTTTTGTGATGTTACATTCCGGAGGTTTCTAAAACGACTCATAATCTAGAACAATAAGTATGAACTCATTGCCAAAAAATGGCTGGGTGTTTTTTTATGCTTGTGGTGTTTTAGAAGCAGCAGAAACCCAAATAGAAGAACGAAAATGTGCAAAATGTGAATTTTGCATTATAGGTCCCTTTAAATATTAAACATCTTTTCATATTGATGTAATTTGGCATTGTTCAGAATGAAATGGTTTTGATTAGTTTGATAAAATAACACTTAAGCACATAAATATTATCTTGAATATTCTATTTATGTGTTTATCTAAATCAGTGGTGTCCAAATTGGCAAACTGGGTCACAAAATTCATGAAATTAAAAGTGCTAATATTAATATATTCTGATTTTCTTGTTTTTCTTTTATCTCCTCAACAAAAAGCACAATGTTTTATGAACTATGTATATTAGAAACACAAAACTGCAAAATTCAACCAGTTGAAAAGTCACCTATTCATGCAGTCCCAAAATCCAGGCTCTTAAAAACACAAAACAAAACACATGGCTCGCTAACATAAAACATGACTGGAGATAATGTTTTGTTTTTTCATTACAATAACCCAGTATAATTTGATTTTAATAACTATTTTAAGTAATTTTTTGTGTTACAAGTAACAACACCATAAAAGTTGTGTTTTTCAAACTCAATCCACAACCATCTTCTGTATCTCTGCAGTGGAAATCTCAGCTGAAATTGTCTTGTCTTCTCCGAGCCCTTGGAAACTGCACCCAGCATGCTTCAGAGACTTTATTTTTCATTTATATGAGCTATCTAACCTTGTGACAATCACATTGCCACCCAAGTGTATAATAGTTGTTTTGACATCATTTCACAAAATGGAAGTTAATATACCCCAACATGTTGCTGTGCAGGCGATACAAGGTCATCCTTGTCAACATACAGAGCTGAAATATATCTGCAGGACTGAAGCTTGATAGAAGAAAATAGTCGAAATGACTTTGTGCAGAACTGCTCTATATAGCATAGATGTTGTCACAAAGAAGAATGTTCTATGGTTTTTTATGTCGTATATCATCTTAAATTGGACTGAATCAACATGTAAGATGTTCTTTTTATGTGTACTGTGTGATTCATATGGATATATTTCAAGGGTTTATCACTGGGAATTTGTGGCTAACAGCTAATAAAAACCCAAACTCAGTTTCTCAGGTGATGTAAATATTACAAAAGACCAATAAAACATTTTATTTTATAAAGAGTCATTGTTGTTTGTTGAATGTGACACGCATATTTAGTGTAGTTAATATTGTTTATTCAGTTTAATTTTGAAAATCGGGAATCCGGAAATCACCGAGTTTGTACTTCCGGTTTAGCATTACTGTTCTACGGACCGTCTGCAGCTGTTTATTCGGCGAAGCACAACCTGTAAGTTCGTAAAAAAAAGTATTATTTCACACGTAGGAGCATATATTTACAGTGTATAAATACTTAAAACACAACTATACTTTCAGTTGATCGAAATGTTGCATCTGAGCTGTTAGCATGTTTAGCATTTAAGCTAGCGGACACGTGCATTAGCTTCTCATGTCATTTCAGCTACCAGATGTGTTTTGTTTTTTTACTCTGTGACCAGTGGTGTTTTGAGTAAAGTTAGCAATATTTCTGTGTCGCAAATCTGGTTTTATTGGCTAGATGTTATATTCAACCAAATTTTGAGCTTTTATTTTGTCTGTAGCACTGTATGCTCTTTTGAGTAACAAACCTCTAATATTTGAGCCTTACGTTTTGAATTTAATAACAGAAATTAACAGTTAATATTTAAAAATTACATAATTAGATGGATCAAAATATAAAACTGCCGGTGTGTCTGTGTCTGATGAGTTTTTGGTTAAAATATTTTTGTTTTTCATTCAGTGGGTAGAAAATCCTGAAATTTTATTAAAGTGAAAGTAAAAAGTACAGTGTAGTAAAAACATTCATAAAAGTAATTTTTTTCCCAAAAAGTTACTCAGGTACATGTAATGCAGTAACTAGTTCCTCTGTCCGGCTCTGCCTGTGGGTTTCATTGAAGCATAAAGGTGGGTTATAAATTTAGCCTCCATCTTGGCCTTCCTCCCCCTTTGTTCTGACGTCCAAGGCCGGATCCCTGCTGATGCAGAGAGGGGTCGGCTCCGGCAGTAGGAACAAAGTGGACTTGACAAGTGTGAAAGATTTAGTGCTCGGCATTTAGAGTGATCATCTTTTCCCCTTCGTCAGCAGGTAGAGAAAACTCTCCACCCTTACTTCGTCCTTGGTTTTGAGTTTGATGGCGCAGGGGGAAATCCTGTCTCCCCTCCGCTGAGGTCGCCTGGCCGCATCGTTCCTGTAATGACTGTTATTCCTGTGAGTGGGATGATTATTATTACCGCAAAGCCTCACTTCTTATTTCCTGTATTTATGAGGCACGTTTTTAAACTAATATTAACTGTGAATGTCTCCTTGAATTAAATTACCATTTTCTTCTTGTTTTACTTCAACTCTGTAACTTCATTTCACCAGAGAGTCAGAGAAGTTTCAAGGTGGGTATTTTTAAAGAGAGAAATTTAATATAGCAGCTTTATTTTTGCAAGGAATTTGATTAAACTTAAAAATCCTCCTGTGCTGCCTTGTAATGAGGTCATTAGCGGAAGCGTGATGCTTCATAATCGCTACCTGAGATCCATATCGCCGTCTTATCACGGCTCCAGATATTCTGCTTCTGTTTTTTTTCCGGTGGTATTTCATCTGGATGGAGCGGACAAACAATAACAAGTCACAAGTCGACCTGGCAGACCGTTTAATGTCGGGAAATGAAAGAAGAAAACAGGTTTAATCATAACTTACCAAACATTGTGAGGATGTGAAAAGGCCTTAAATCTACTGGGGAGGATTTCCACCGAGTTCAGGAGTTACTGGACGTTTTTCCAGGAGAATGTTTCTGTCTTCACTTGACTTGGACTCGATTCTCAAAGACCTGAGACTTGACTTGAGGTACAAATCAAAGTAAAATTTTAAAACTTAATTCTCAAGTCTTTGAGGCATAAGTCCAAGTCAAGTGTCAGGGTTTTGATAGCTGAGTCCATGTCAAGTCTCGTCTTTCCAAGGCAAGTCAAGTCTCAAATATTCGAGTGACGAGTCCAAGGACTTGGGACCTGGCTTGGACTCACCTCTCAAAGACTTGAGACTTAAGTTGGAGAAATTGACTTGGACTCCTCCTTTGGGTCTCAAGTGTCTTATAGTGGGTCCAAGTCAAGTCTTAAGTATTTGAGAGGCAAGTTTCAGGTCTCTGTGAGGATTGAGTCCAAGTCAAGTGAAGACAGAAACGTTCTTCTGGATGAACGGCCAGTAACTCCTGAACTTGATGGAAATCCTCCCCAATAAAGTCCCAAGTCTTGACTTGACTAATTTAATTTAATTTAATATTTTGTCTTGTCAACAACTGATTGTGTTGCTGTTTTTTAGTGCGTTGTCTTTAAAATTGGCCAGATTGTTTGTATATTTTACTTTTCTAGCTATAATTTTAAAACCACTGGAGTGAATACAAATAAAAAGAGTTCAACACGCCGCATATTTCCATACATCCACACACTGAATCCCCCTCAGGGATCAATAAAGGGCTCCAGTTAAATGGCAACAAAAGCTGCATTTCATTTGATATTTGCACTTGATGAGCCATATCACTGAAAAAGGGAGGAAAAAATGAAGCTTTGTCTGCAGATATTTCACATCTCACCAGCAAATGATGGAAATACAGTCCATCAAATTGAATTTTACAACACAAGCAAAGTTGGTAGTGAAAACTACAGAGGGTGTAATTTCTCTTTTACATTTTGTTGTCTTCCACAAAGCGCCTTCGTGGGTTTCTTTTTATGAAGGAACCCGCAGCAGAGGTCTTCCTGTTTTCCTCGGCGGACCTGCTGGCGCGGAGATTACCGGGCCGAGAGAAGCCAGAGAGCGGTGCTGAATAATGCAGCTCCTCCTGGGAAGCTGCTTTGTGGCGGACCAGGCCCACTGTCGATGACTGGTTAAACAGGTCGGCATAATATAGGTAACTGCAAGAGGGAGATAAAGGAATTCAATATTATCTGAGAATATACCAGCGGAAAGAAAAGGGGGCAAAGGTTAATATTTACAATAGTCCGAAGAATAAAAGCGGTCCATCCTCGAGAGCTTCTAATAATTATGTACGTAAGTGCTGATATCTGTAATCATATTCGCGTGAATAAGAGACGAAGACGAGGGAGTTCTAGTAATAACCCTTCAAGAGCGAATTAGACACCAACTTCGTTTGTGTTCAAAGAAACCACTTCGAGTGTCTTTTCTAAGTGAATGAAATGTGAAAGACGCTGCAAAAACACAAGATTTTACCTTATATTTTTGTCTAGTTTCTACTGCAAATACCTTAGTACACTTAAAATAAGACAAAATTAGCTTACAAGTAATAATTTCTTAACACTGATTAAAAATACGAGCTTCCACTGGCAGATTATTTCACTTACTACAAGACATTTTCCTATGCTAGCTTTATTGCAAGCTAACTAGCTAAAAATGCTAATTCTGCAGGCAAATTTTTCCATGAAGACCATTTCCTATGCCAGCTTTGTTGCTAGCTCACTAGCTAAGATTTACTAGATCCACTTTCAGATTTTACACTTGTTACAAAACATTTTCCCATGCTAGCATTGTTGCAACCTAAATAGCTACAAAATGCTAGTTCCATAGGCAGATTAACCATGTATTGCAATATATTTTTCCATGCTAGCTTTGTTGCTAAGTAACTAGCTAAAAATACTAGCTCCACTGGCAGATTATTTCACTTATAACATAGGGAAAATTTCTAGTAATAAGTGAACAAATCTGCCAGTGTAACTAGTATTTCTCAGTTAATTAGCTAGCTACAAAGCTAACTAACTAGATTGCAACAAAGCTTGATAACTAACTTGCAACTGAACTAGCTAACAAATTAGCAACAAAGCTAACAAGTTGTCTGTAAACTTGTTAGCTTTACAGACAATTCTTGTAATTTAGCCCACGAGAATATATGAGATTAAATAATCCTGCCTTTAAATAATTTGTAGTATTTTTTTTAGCTAGTTAGCAAGCAACAAAGTTAGCATGGGAAAATGTCTTGTTATAAGTGAAATAATCTGCCAGTGGAATTAAGCTCCAATATTGTGTTGAAAATTTACCTGAAAGTTTTCTTATTTCAAGTGTATGAAGATATTTTAGACAAAATTACTTGTGTTTTTGCAGTGCACTCTAAATATACTGGAATATTTTTTCCTCCAGATTTGATTCAACGCTGCTTAGAAACAATAGAAAAAAGCTGAATCTTTTCACTTCAAACCGCATTTCAAATACAGCTTTAAAACTGCGGGGAAATAGTCATTATAAATAAGGGGAAACACTATAAACCAACCTCAAAGGGAATTTTTATGAGACTGGGATCTCTAATAAGAAACCAGTTTGGGATCCTGAAATAAGGCTGCTCTTTGTGAACTGGTGAAAGCAGTTCGGAGAGCTCGCTTTGAATTCCTGTTTCTGAAAAGGCGCCTCGCGGTTCAAGCCCACGAAATGAAAGCAATCAGATAAAAGTCTGACTGTTGATAACGGCTGGAACGCCACCAAGGCAGGAAGCGGCCCCGTCTCATTTGGGCTCCGTCGGAACCGAGCGGACAGCGGGACGTGTTTATGATGGAGAGAGTAGGGTGTCACATATCAGGGGAAATGACGGGTTTAAAATGTAGTGATGTAATGCAGCGTAAAAACGCAGATTCAGCAGAAAAGAACAGGTGGGAGGTGGAGGGTAAACGGCTCCATATGGCTTTTTTTTTGTCATCTGCATGAATGCTCCATATGGCTTTTTTTTTGTCATCTGCATGAATGTTTCCCAATGTGATCTATAGGTAAGGCAAGCCACTATGACATTTAATCCAAAAATAAAAAAAAAAACATAATTCAGGTGATTCTTTACAATTTATTTAAGTAAGATGACTTTGGTACTTATCAAAAATTAATTTTAGGTATATTAACAATTCTAATTAATAATTGCCCTGGAAGAAAATAAGTTTAAAAACTTTTTTTTTTTTTAAATCAGGCAGCATTTATTAGCCTGGATGCTAATAAATGCATCAATCATCTAAGTCAGTGCTTTTTGGATCTTTTTAACTTTGGTTGAAAATGTTAAAGAATAAACATTTTTAAAAATCTAAACAATAAATTGAATTTTCCATATTTTTAATGGAATAATTGCAAAGAATTTTCACAATAAAATGATATTAACTGTAAGAGATTTTTTTTTTTAGATCTATTTTCGTTGTCTTTATGTTGGAAACTTTATAAATAAAATAATGTTTTTCTTTTTTATGGCAAAAATTTTCTATATTGCATCGTTTTTCAAAAATTATTGTCTTGCAGCAGGAAGTGGACTACAGCGCAGGGCATTCTGAGTAAATACTACCAAAACAAACATGTTAGCTTAGCGCTAGCAGGAGAAAATCTTCGCCAAATACGTAAAATAAATCATACAACTGCAAAAAACTGACATTACTCAATTTTTGTGACCGAGGAAGTTGCATTTATTGTTTTCTTCAGAGATTTTTGTGTCGTTTCCTTCAGTTGTTTCTTGGTGCAGCACCCCCACAGGCGAGGAGGAGAACAAATTACAGTTAAAAATGTAACGAATGTTTCTATTTTGGTTTCAAATCAGACTAAATCTGCCAGACTATCAGGGCATAAAGTATCCTAAAAGGCAACAAAGAGAATCCTTGTATATTCTGGTTTGGGTTTTTGCTCCCTATAAGCCATATTAGTCAGAAAATGAACAGAAATAGATCAATTACTCAGCTGTTTTATGTTTAAATTAATTAAACATTTTGTTAGTATTCTAACACATCCAGCTGTAACGTCTACAGAAGATGAGATGAAATAAAAACCCACTCCGTCCCTTTAAGAGAGAGCAAACAGAGGAGGACTTGTGGCCTGTTTAAAGGTGATGTAAACACGCCTTGATGGATGAAGGACTCCCGTCCATCCATCATCCGTCCGTCCTGAAGAGCCTTAATCTTCCACAAACACAATCCTGCCACTGTGCCCCTCATCTCGTCTGCCTTGTCTCTCAAGTCCTTAATAATATCCCTTCGTTTGGGGACCTTGTTGCTGCTGTGTCCCTGACATGCACACTGCTGGAAAAGAAATGACACTCTCCACAGGTTCAAAGCCACATGAAACGCACCGGCGGAAGAAGCTTCTTGGTCCAAATGTGTCGAGAAATGAAGATGGACGGCTGCAGATTTTCTGTTTTTAAGTTGTAAAAGAAACCAGAAGCTTCTCTGATTTGATTCAATTGCTTTTTGTTGTTCTGAAGCCTAACTTTCCCACCCCGTATTTCCTCTAAGAGGCTGCAACATTAGTTTGACTTTCAAGTCGTTTAAAGGCATTACTGTAGTTGGGTTTCGTTGGCTGCCTGTCAGTTTCTCGGTGCCCCTCCTGTTAGCGCTGCTGCTGCCAAGCTACTGTCTCCGCCAAATAATGTCAGACTTCTGGGCCTGGCACAAGATCTTATAAATGCTTGCCCGGCTGGCCAGCAGACATCGCTGAGTTTCGATTGCCAGGGTTATTACAGTGATTGAGGTATTGTGATGAGTTTACAATATGGGTGACGATGATAACATTTCAGCAGCAGCTACTCCATTTTTTTGTTGTTCTAACCTTTTTTTTAAGGACGTGCTGGAGTGTTTTGACATCACTAATTCAAAACTTTGGCTGTTGCACATTTGCTTTTCCCTTTAACCTATTATAATTTGCAACTGACGAATATTTTAGTTATGGATTGGATTTTTAAAAAATCGTCACGTTCTGCAGATTTAATTTTTTATACAAAATTGGAAATGCATTAAAAGATGCAAATAAATTATTGCAGTGATGGTGCTGGTTTGATTTGAGACCAAAGTTGCAACATTGTACATGTTCAGCTGCTGTGGTTTTTTTCATGCTGCACCTGTTCCCCTCCTCGCCTGTGGGGGCGCTGCACCAAGAACCACTGAAGGAAATGACACCTTTGAAGAAGACACTGAGTTCCTGTTTCACAAAAATGGAGAGGAGTCAGATTTGAGCAGTTATAGGATTTCTCTTTTGCCTGTGGTACAAGATCAAGAGCAATTTCTCCTGCTAGCGCTAGCATGCTTGTAATGCTAACTTAAGGTTGCGTTCAAACCAGTGCTGTTTAGTTCACTTTAATTGAACTCGAGTTTATTTGTCTAGAAAGTCTGGTTTGTTTGGGGAGTTGTGAATGCGTAATCTAACTGTTCGAATGCATATATGAACGCCAAAAGGACCGGAGACTGCTCCAAAAGCAGGAAGTGGACTGCAGTGCAGTGCATTATGAGTAAATATAAACAAAACAAACACGCGATGCTAGCACTAGCGGAAGAAATGGCTCGTCTTTTACCAGCGACAAAAGATAAATCTTACAACTGCTAAAATCTGACGCTACTCCATTTCTGTTTACATTTCATCAAACAGGAAGTTGTCTGTGTCTTTTTTAGAGGCTTTTGTGTCGTTTCCTTCAGTTGTTATTGGTGCAGCGCCCCCACAGGAGAGGATGGGAACAATCTTTTCAAAAGGGTTTGGATTGTTTGACACAATGCACTGAGAAAGAGAACCACCACAGCAGCTGAAGATGTTTCAAATGTAACTTTGGTCCCAAATCGAACCTAGTCTACCAAACTATGGGAAAACACCCTAAAAGTAGCTTTTAGCAACTCAACTTTAGAAAATTATCTTAGTATTTTCTGGATTTCTACGATTTTTCTTAGAATTTGACCTTTACCTTGACAGAAATGGTTTCTCAAATTCACAATCTTCCAAAAATATTTGTAAGCTTAACTAAATATTAAAGCTACATGGAGGATACTGCAGGTTGTACACTGCAAAAACACAAAATCTTACCAAGTAATTTTGGTCTAGTTTCAAGAGCAAATATCTTAATACACTTGGAATAAGACAAAGTAAATAAAATGGGAAACAGGTCTTATTATAAGTTAAATAATCTGCCAATGGAACTAAAATTTTCTCATCAATATTAAGGAATTAAAACAACCGGCTATGTCTTGCTACAAAGTTACTTTTAAATTAGTTTGTCTTAGTTCAAGTGTATTAAGACATCTGGACTAGAAATTAGACCAAAAATACTTGGTAAGATTTTGTGTTTTTGCAGTGTAGCACCAATCACAGCTGCATTAACCAGTAAAGTTCAGTTCAATCCAGAGACATTATTTTAAGAAAATGTTTTCACCTTCCTGGTGTTTTATTGGAGATCTTTGGGAGTTAATTGTGAGAAGCGTCTTGTTTCTCAAGATGAATGAGAAACTATTTAGAAATCACAGGAGAAAGAAAAAATATATTTAATCTTTAGAAATCAGGAACGTCGTCACTGGCAGCTGATTCAAACTGAAACTTTAAGGAGACATCCAGTTAGATTGATGAAATAAGGGATTTCACAGAAGATCAGATTTTCTTTTTGTATTGGACGTTCATTTGCAAACAAAGCTAGTTTGAAATTAGTATCTCCTACTGTCTTTTTTTCAACTGCATAAAAAAAAGTCCCTGCTGCTTGATAAAAGGTCAACTTTTCATTGAACTCCCTCTTGTTTAGAGTTTATTTGCTATTTTTTACTCGTCTCCAAGTCATTTTCCACCCCCGTTAACCTGACCCAAGAACAAAAGCAAGGGCACACTTTCCTTTCCTCCTGAAACTCTCACCGGCGAAGCAAAGGAAATGTGTGTTATTTTCTGGTTCTTGGATGTCTTGAATCATAAACAAAGCAGAAACTGTTGAATGGAGAAAAGAAAAAAAGAAGGATAAGAAGCGATCAGCTGTGGAAGTTCAAGCCGAAAAGAAACGTCTGGAATAAAAACACACATCGAACAGTTAGAGGCAAAGCGATGGAAGGATGATTGTGCTTTATCTGCTGCAGATGAATGCAGAGGCTATTTATTGGCTCGTAACGCCGCATGTAGAGACGATCGGAGGGATGCACACGTTTACCGATGGAGAACGCCGTTTTAGCTGTTGTTATTGAACGCTCTTTGGAAGCATTAAAGCTGTGAAACGCCGTAAACTCAGGCTATTCTTGTTCCCTTCCTAAAGTAGCAAAGAGACGTCTTCTGCAGACAACAAAGCAGCCCTGATTACCGGCAACTGCAAATATCCAGCCTCTACAATAGGAGTCAGCGTGGAGGTATACCACAGCTTCAGAAAGCTAGGAAACAACAAACATGTTACATTTTGATTATTTTCTTCCTATCTTTAAATGTGGGATGCCAAAGACGGTGCAGTGGGGTTAGTAACTTCTTTTGTGTAATTAATTTCTGCGCTTCTTGTAGATGATAGACACTCAGCTGTGTTTTAGTTTAATCTACCAATGGAAAATCTGCTAAAGTCTGATCTTATTTGTGCAGCACATTTCAGTAACAAGGCAGTTCAAAGTGCTTTACATCATAAATAAGCAGTGAACAATTACGAAGCAAGCAATTAACCCTCCTGTTTGTCATATGCAGTCATCAATCAAATATACATAAAAATGTTGATCAGTGTTCCAGTAACAACACATAAAATGCAACTTATTTTTAGCTTTGATTCAAAGGAAGTCAGTGTTTCGGCTGTTTGGCAGTTTTCTGGAAGTTTGTTCCAGATTTGTGCTGCATAGAAGCTGAATGCTGCTTCTACAGCAGATCTTTAATGTATTGTGGTCCAGTGATTTATTCTCTCGGTGTAAGGATTTTAGAATGATGTGCTCTAACTTCCTGGGTTTAGTCAGAACTCCAGCAGCAGCGTTCTGGATCTGATCCATTATTCTTAGGCAGACCTGTGAAGACACGGTTGCAGAAATCAGTACGACTAAAGATAAACACATTGATGAGTTTCTCTAGATCTTGTTTAATCCTGGAGATGTTCTTCAGGTGATAGAAGGCCGACTTTGTGACTGTCTCAATGTGACTCTAAAGGTTCAGGTCAGCGTTCATCACTACAGTCAGATTTTGAACCTTACCACTGGTTTCTAGTTGCAATAACTGAATCTGTTCCTCTTTAGGTTGGGTGATAATAACTTCAGTTTTGTTTCTAATCTACTGGAGAAAGTTGTGGGATTATTCACTGATTGAAGTCTCAAAGCTTGCTATGTCAAATGTGAGCAAACATTTGTCAATATTGCACGAATGTAAAAAAAAAAACAAATTCACAAATGCAGTATTTCTATTAAAGTCACACACGATAAGTCATTAAAGAACATATGTTGCCATCATTATAATAGTTACTACTTCCTGTCGTCTTCTTCTTCAGCGTTTCCACCAGTATCAACATCCGGTTGTTGATCATATGACTTGTGATGTGAAAAAAGTGTTTCCATTGCAGTTTTTGCAAAATACACAAGCAAACATGTTTTAAAATTCACCAGACACAGACACACACCTCCAGTTTTATTACATTTTCATTAGATTTTTATTAAAAGAACCTGAGTTGACTTTTTACCATTTTTTTTTACTCTTAGTTGAATAATTTCTTAGATGGCTACTTTGTACTACTTTTACTTGAGCAAAATATTTGGGTTCTCCACCTACAGAAAAATACCCACTCAGACATCTTACAGACCAGTTAAATGAATTAGGATAGTATTGAAAAGCACATTTGTTTTAGAAACTTTATCAGATGTTAAGTATGCTTTTTTGTGTTTTCCTTACAAATGTGCACAAAACTTTGTCAATATTCCGCTAATGCCAAAAAATACAATTTCGCAATTTCTGTGTTTCCATTATCTAAGAAATGCAGTTTATATCACACATGAATAAGTTTGTTCATGGGATAAGTCATTAAAAAACATGCCATGCTATCCTCCTAATACCACTTCCTGCCGTCTTCTTCAGCGTTTCCACCAGTAGTAACATCCAGTTGTTGAACATGTGGAAAAAAAGTGTTTCCATTGCAGTTTTTGCGAAACACATAAATACGGCTGTGAAACTATTTCTTCTTAGCACAAGAACCTTTTATCAAAAAATGTGAGTTTGTTTGAAATTATTACAAATTATTTTTGTAATTCCAGTCGTATGGTCAGTGGGAACCCAGCTATTGGCTAGATGAGTTGGTTGCTTTTTGAAATTTTTTAGCCCACTTCGTGTTGTCAAACAGGAACAGCTTGAGGTCTTTCCTGATCCTACTTGTCTGTAAATTTGACCAAAAAATACTATGGGTGTAAAAATGCAGACGGGTTTATTTTCCCATTGGACCAGGTTGGTTTGGATGCAAATTTCATTAGAAAACAACTTTTTGAAATCATAAAATAAATTTAATATTCAATTTCTGTCTTCAATTTGAGCAGAATTATAGATAATTGTCCAGCATCAACCAGAAAACGAGAACTAGAAGCTCCAGGTCCTGATTATGGCTTGAAAAACTCCGACCATGAAGCCGCATTTCAGCCTCGCGCTGTACTTTTATTCACCACAGGGATTTTTAGAACAAAATACGCTCTGGAAGAGGAAATTGCCTGAAGAGTTGCACATTGTGGGAGCTTTATTTGGCGAAAGAAAGACAGATGTATTTAGCAAGCAGGAGATGCGGAGTACTTTGGAGATATTTATTGCCTGTAAAGAGGCGTTTGCGGCGCAGCGCCGAGATCCTGTGAATATGCTCAGAGACAGCGATTCACAACGACTGATATTATGAAACGTCTTGTTTCTTTATTATTCTGCTGCTCGGCTTGAATTCAGCGCCGGAGAGATAAAAAGAAAGCCTGTACAACCTGTCATGCTGTTGTTGAAATATTAACTCGGAGACAAAATGAAATATGATAAGTGCTAAAGGAAAAAAATCAATATGACTTTTTTTTTTTTTTTTTTGCTCTTCAGCTCGTCTGAGAAACCTTGAAAGGTTGAACTTTAATCTGATTTGCTGGAGGCAAAAGAAAACTTAGAGCAGGAGGAACACATGGAGGTGTTGGGTTGACATTCATGAGGTCCAGAAAATCCATCAGATACATCAACCCACTTACAAACAGAAGCCTGGAAAAGTTTTCACCCCCTCAAACATCTTTCTGTGGAGAAAGCTGTTTAGCTAGCTTCCACAATATATGGCTATACAAAGCATATTTATTAAATAAATCACTTATTTTCCACATCTTAACAAAATTGTGTTGGTATTTTTGTGCATTTACATTAAAACACTGAAGGATCTATTCAGATATTTAGTCAAACGTGACGTTTCATGCTGGTTTGAAGAGGTTGGGATGCTTCTATGGGATAAACAAAACATGTTAATTACATTTTTTGCACAAAATAATTCTTAGATAATGAGGTTTTAGTCAGAAGGCCTCTTGTCACTTTAAATCCAAATAAGCTGCTCCTGGCCACGCCCCCCAAACTCAACATTTATGCTCACGCATTGCAACAGCTGCAGATACATGCGAAATAACGCAACCATACATCTCTGAAAAGCAGAAGTGGAGCCTCCCACACAACCAAAAATAATGCAACAAGTGGTTTCTGGATTGTAAGCAAACAGCAAAACACTTGTCTTTTCCAGCAGCCATTGTACATCACACACACAGATAGTTTTTCCTCATCATAAATTCAGTCACTAAAACTGATCTTTGCATTTACTCCAGTTATTTGAAACATTAAACATTTATAAGAAGTAATAAATCTATTCGGGATAAATATTTATTTTTTAACCATTCGTTGCTCTTCCTCCTGATTCCCTGATTTCTGTCCTGAAGCGCACACACCTCGTTTTTCATACTTTTCCGCTCTTCTCGGCGGTTTAACGCCTGTGTAATCTGTGTTGTCATCATCGAGGCGTTTCCCTCCAGGGCGTGGCGTCCTCCCAGGGGGAAGTGATGCGTACCAGGCCTCAGACAGATATATGCGCCGCTTTATCTCCCTGTTAGCTCTGCAGCCAAGTGAACTGTAGAAAAAAACCTGAGAAAAATGCATCAGCAGCTGCAGCGCCGAAGATCCCCTCCTCCTCTTCCTGCTTTAGGCTCCGAGTCAGCAACAAGTCTTGGGAATCCATGCAAAACAAATACTATTAATAAACATGGCGCTCGCATATCCTCGCTGCTGAGATCTGTGGGTTTTAGAGAATTCAACAAAGTGGCAGAAAAATGGCTCCACAGATGGAGATCTGATCAGAAATGGCACCTTTTCTCTGCAGAGAAGGTGTGAAGCAAACAGTAAATGTTGGATATAAGCGCTTTATTTTATAGAAATTCATCTTGGTTGCTCATATGAAGTTTGTGTTTTCTCATTAGAACATGAATAATCTTGTCAAATCTCTAAATGAGACGCATTCGATTGACTCAAGGGGGAAAAATGGTAAGAAAACCCCAAATACTAAAAGCAAAACTGATTATTAAATAAAAATATATTATTTACAGGGGGAAAAATAACATATTCAAAGCATGAAAGGTGTGTAAATTACTTTTTAAATCAAAGTAGATGCTTTTTATCAAGCCAGTTTTAGCAAGTTGGTTAAAATGACCAACATTTTTATTTTTGTCAAAAATAAAACAAATGAGAGAAAATAAAGAAAACAAAACGATCTCAGGAGGGCATGTTCCCATCCCTGCAAAAATAGAGAAAAGATAAATATTTAAATAAAAAAGAAAATATTTAAATAAAATGACAGAGATAAAAAAAATACAAATTAGCAATACAAACAAAAATAACTATTAAAAATTAAGTCAAATAAAAAAAATGTATTTAATTTTAAAAAATAAATAAAAAATTAAGCTTATATCTAAATAAAATTATTTAATAAATTATAAATTAAAAATGTAATTGAAAGAAAAACATTTTCCAGGGTTCCTGTTATTTCAGACGTGTCCATCTGGAACAACATTAAGTTCGTTTGTTTTGTATCTTTTGTATAATTTGTGTTGATTGTTTTTGGTTTTCTGCCCCAGTTTGAGTCCAGCTTCCTGGTTGCTTCAATATTATTTTCCTCGTCTTTCCAATCATCATTATGACTAAATATTTCACTTTTAGTTTAATCAAAAAACAAGATTTGTCTCAAAGATCTTTCTCTTTGTCCTTGACTTTGTTTTCAAACTAATTTGGCTTTTCGTGTTTCTTTTGGAGCGGCGGCTTCTTCCCCACCGAGCGGCATTTCAGCCCAGAACTCAGTTTATTTTCCCCACAGCAAAATTCAAGCATTCGACTGGAAGTTTGGACACATTTTGGAGACGAAACAATCCAAATCAACTGCAAAGAGACAGTTTAAATCTGCTTTAATAATATCTTGTGATTTTATTCTATGCTGCACAGCAGGGACAAACAAAATGCAACGTTTTGAAATTTGAATGTGTAAAACACCAGCCGACCTTTATTTAAATTACACAGATCAATAAATAATTGAGCCATCAGGATTATTAAATATTCAATACAAAGCATTCAGCAAATATAAATAATTTAACTGACCTAAAAGAAGAAAAGTTTAATTTCAGACGGTGAGGAAAAAAAGTCTTTAAGTGTAAATATCTGGTTTCAGCTGTAAACTGACGACACAAACCCTCATTTAACTTATAATTATAATTTTATCTGGCGCCAAAACGGTGAGAATAAAAAATGTTCTGTCTTTTTGCTCCGTGTTTGTAAATATCAGTAAAAATCCCTGCGAACGGCGGTGATGGACGCGTTTCATCGAGCTAAACTCAGGCCTCTTCTCTTTCCAGCAATGTGAGTATTTAAATGGAAGGAAGAGCAGACAGTGTCATTTATTTCACTTCCAGTTTCTATGGATTCATTTTTATCCATTTTTTTTTGGTTATTTCCTTCTTGCCTGGAGGGACAACAGTGTAACTCGACTGGAGCTGCAGCTGGCGATGCCACTGCTGAACCCTGGAGTTCATAAATACCGAGCAAGAAGAATGTGGAAAAGTAATAGAATATGAAGAAGCAATAAAAACCTGCTAAAGAAACTGGAGTTGAGGAGAATATCTTATTTTTATTTTAATACGCGGTGACTCTCAGCAAGCTGTTCCTGCTGCTGTTTTACCAGGAGGATAGAAATGAAAGATAAGGCCAGCGGAAACAAAGACACAAAAAGAGTTGAAACGAAAACACGGCCGTGATTATGTGGTGCGATTCTCTGCAGATAAGCCTGCAGGTTTTTCATTTCTGCTTATGGATTTGTTCTGTTTTTGTCAAACGTCAATATTTCAGATAAACCTCCAGATGCTCCAACCTGAAGGGGCGGTCCGAGTTTTCCACGGCCGCAGGCTGAAAGAGGCTTTAATGACCCACTTCAGAGGAATCATCCTCGCCGAACTGCAGACTGCGCTTTTGATGAAGCTTAGGATCCCGTCTTTGAGTTTTATGCTACTTTTAAACTCAATGCACACAAAACATCTACTAGGGCCAAAAGTAGACCAAAGTAAAACAGCAAATTTTCACCAAAAATCACGTTTGTGTCCAAGAATTTTATCTAAAGTCACAATTTTGCAAGATAAATGTGATAAATTTGTTTGTTTGAAGGCATAAATTTATTAAATAAGTTAATCAGCTTATTTTAAACATTCCATGTATGCTTAATAAAGACTGTTCACCTTTTGAGCTGCTGCAAATAAAAGCTAAATTTAAGCTTTTAAATTTAGCTTTTAAAAATAAAAGCTAAATTTTATGTCAAAAATGGGGAAGAAGTATAAACAAAACTTAAAGCTCAGATATTCTCTGACATTATGTTAGAAGTTTACTAAAGGTTAAAGTGAAGCAATGGCGTCAATGTAGGTAGAAAAATTATATAGGAGTACATTCCTGCCAAAAAAACTTTCTAGAGGAAACAAATTTGAAGTCAAAAATTTGCTAGGAAAAAAAACACAAAGTTTGAGGCTAAGCTCAGAAATCGGCTAGAAAAAAAACACCAGAAATTTCCAAGATTTTTGTAGAAAATTTGAGTTTTTAAAAAAAAAAAAAAAAAAAATTCAGTCTCAAAAATGTTCATGTTTTTTCCTCCTTAAAATTACTGAGATTTTCTAGCAATTTTTAAAATAGATTTTTCTGAAAGAAAGGCAGAACTTTTGAGATCAAACTCAAAAATCTGAGGAAAAAAGATGGAAATTTCTGAGATTGATGTCAAAAGTTCTGCGTTTCTTTCTTGCAAGTTTTTGACTTCAAATTCAGAAATTTACGTTTGTTTTTTATTTCTGAGATTAATCTCAAAATTTCTGAGCAAATGTTTGACTTTTCAAACTCAGAAGTGTTTCTGATTTTTTTTGGTAAAAAATTAACTCCTTTTTTAAAATCGGAGCTGTGATAATACCCTGTCATAAAGCATGTTGTAGAGTTTAATTCTTTAAAAGTCTGTTATTCTGCAGTTGATCCAAATGTTATTGCATATCATTGTATATTGTCACATTTTTGGGATTTTTCGGTCTCAATCTTGTAAGAAACTTAAAATCAAAGAAACGGCAACATGAAAAACAATTTGGTTTTTGTACCTAGAGAAAGCAACTTTCATATTAAATCTCCAGCATTTCGACGCTGATGTCAGATTTAGGATTCAGAGTTCCCATTTCAAAAGCAGCGTTGCTCCACAGAAAATGGATGAAGGGTCAAGTTTGAGCTGCGGCACTTTCAAAGAGGAGCTCTTGGGTTATTTTTATTTTTGCATCATTTCAGGCAGTAACCTCTCCATTACGACAAAAACAATCTGAAAAACCTCGAGCTCTCTGGGTGACAGACGTGTTTCTAAACACTCAGCCTGTCCTTGTGGACATTATTGACATTTTTCTCTTTTTTTTCAAATTAGAAAGAAAACAAAACCCTCGTAACAATGAGTCTGAAATAACGATGACATCAAATGGGAGCTGGAGCAATTTAAAGGCAGCTGCTAATGCTCAGTGCTTTAATGCTAAAGTGTAGAATAAAAAGGAGATCTAGCTATAAATACGCTGATAAAAATATTTGCAAACGTAAAATTGTATTTAATCATAACCCATTGTGTTTAATATGAGCTTTAAATCTTCTGGGAAGACTTGCATAGTCTCTCCATGTTCACCGTATTATCAGTGGTGTAAACAGACCTAATAATCTGGTTTCCCTTGACATCTCCAACAATGGATTGGTTCTAAAACTCCCCACAGTTTTGTCCAGGCTGGTTTAGATTTGGCCCTTAACCCCTTTAAATGCTCCGGACGATGGTTCATCAATGCTTTTTCAATTTAGAGAGAACACCACCAGTCAGACTGCAAGGAACCTGACTCTACCTCCCAAGGAGTTGACCTGCCTCCCACAGGTAGGGCCTGTGGTTTATGTAGCCCCACTTTTTCTTCCAAAAATGGATCGGTTCGTTCTAAAATGGTTTGGTTTCCGGAGCTCTGAAAGAGACATTGCTCAGCAATGCTTCTTGGGGATATTGGTTGACAAAACTTGCTTTAGATCATATTTTACCTTCCCAGGAGTCTCTTTGAGGTCGTGTCTGTCTCCACTTTAACGGTCTATTGGATTTATAGTGAAGCTGTGAGACTCTTCCACCATCAAACTGTGATTTGCAGGAACCTCTTTCTTTTTGCTTCCCCATCCAAGAGGAAACTTTTTCAGTGCATTTGGCAAATCTACAAACCATGAAAACCATACCAGCTGCAGACCAGAAAATCTTCAATGAACGAACCAGCAAGTGGAGGAGAAATCCCATATCGGTGCAGAGAGTGTACAGAATGACTCAAGGTTTACTTGTTTCACAAAGCTGCCAGCAACAATCTGTCAGAAAGCTTCACTCTGTGTCTTATTCGAACGTTCACCAGTCTGAGGAGGAAAACCTTATCAAGGAGATGAGAGCAACTGTGATAAATTCGCTGCATCCAGCTGCATCCAGCTGATAAGAACAAAATTATATTCTCTCTACATGCCTGCTCTAATTAAAAACAGTCTCTCAGGTTCCAGCAAGTCACCATGTGACGTGTTTTAATCTTTGTTAAAAAAAATGATGCAAGAACCGCATCAAATTCTCAGATTAGGTTTCCCAGTTCTTGAGTTGATAAATAATATCATCCCTGCGCCCTCTTCTTCTGGACCACCTGCTGCGTTCAGTCTGCGCGCCGAAGCCGGCATCATCAGTATTCATCCGGATCCTTCCACCTCATGTCGCTCCCCGCAATGCAGCCCTCGGGGCATTAATGGTGAACCTTTACCCACATGGGACCTGTTGGTCTCTCTGACACCTGTCTCCCTCAGGTTGACCCCAGTCACGCCTCGGATCACGCTACGATGCCTCCCAGTCTGGATCTGTCGGCACGGTCCGGCGTTGATGGGCAGCTCCAGAGAGCCGACATGCAGATTGGAGAAACTAAAGGAAATAATCCGGAGGAGGAAAATGTAAAAGTATGAGAAGAAAGATGATGTTTATTTGCACCAAAGCCTGGTCACTTGCACGCTCTGCTTGGCTATTGATTGTCAGGAGTTTATTAATCTAAAAAGTTTCCAAGAAAGACTTGGGGAAAGGCCACCGCTCAAAAAAACAAAAAAGAAACAATCTTGGCAGAGAAAAATCAATGCCTATTTCCATACATAGGACTGTATGTGATGCTGAAAGCTTTATTTTCGCTTCAGTCTGAGAAAACATGCAAGAAATATCCCAGATTTACTTTTACATGACCATAAGAAAGCAGATAAACTGAGTATTAATCTCCATATAAATCTGTTACTACAGTTTATATTTCTAATTTAAACTGTACATCTTGTTTTTAGGAGTTAATCGTTTGGTCACCATGTTATGCTAACAACTGAAAATCCATAAAATCTTAGTATTTTTGGTCTAGTTTCTAGGTTAAAAGTCTTACTATACTTAAAATAGGACAAAATTAACTTATAATTAAGTTTCCAGCAAGATATAGGAGCTTGTTTAAAGTCAGTAGATCCTAGCTAGCTAGCTTTTTTAGCTAGCTACTTTTTCTCCTACCTCCATTGGTTCTGCAGAAACCAGAACCAATGGTTCCTGCTAATAATGCTGCTAATATACCCGTTCTAGCTAGTAAGGGTGTGTTAGCAGCTATTTACCATTAACTGCAATGGCCTTGAGTTACAAAATGCGATGAAGCGATTCCACAAGAAAACAAAAACATAGAAAACGAGATTAAATCGTCTGGCCACAACTAAATGTAAGAGCTATGATTAACTTATTTAATGCCAGTGTAATATTTTAAAATGAATTTAAGACATTTTAAGGCCTTAAGATCTGTGTTTAACATATTTAAGACTAACTTGGCTATTTAAATACTAATTTAAAACATTTTAAGCCTTTAAGAACATATTTAAGGTCAACATAACTTTTTGAAATGAACTTAATACATTTAAGGCCTTACAACCTATATGTTAACATATTTATGGCATTAAAATGGCCTTAAGTTTCCATAGAATATGATATTAATTAGTCCAGCCACATTTTAAGGCCTTGACTTTAAGATACATTAATTTAAGACTTTTTAAGGATGTGCAGACATCCTGCACTAAAGATTTGTGTTTGAATTGCGAGAAAACCTGCAAATGTTTGAGGAACTCTTTGATAATGAGTTTCCTGTGAATTTAATACAGCTGTTAAATCAATTAGTAAACAGATGATAATCAGAAACAGACGCCTGTTTTGCAACAAAACCACTGATGTAGACACATCCCCTACCACTTCACGCTGAATAAATATCTGTCAGTAGTCTTTTAAACATGTTTGGATGAATTATTTATCATCGAAGGCTCCTGCTTCCCATTCTTTCCACTCTTACCTGCAAAGTTGGACCTTTTTTCTTTCAGCTGACGCGGCAAACCGTTCACTTGTTCCACACAATTATCCATGAAAGTCACTCTGTGTTTTACATCCCAACTGTTCAAAGTAAATTACCTCACAGCAGCAAGAAGCGCCTTAAAAAAGGCAGCTGAGGAGAAGTACACCAGGCTGAAGGACATATTTACCCACTTATGTGGAAATTTAAACAGAGAGGTAGTTTCCTTTTTGGCTAAGCTGCTTTGTCCATGTCAGTGTGCAAACCGGTGTCCTGGAAAACTTCTTGGAGAGAATGTCAAACAGCTTCCAAGCCAATTAGGAGATCTACTCCCTGCAGCAAGGCCTGGTTCTTCAACCCTGAGGACTTTACCTACCAGGTAGAGCCTGTTAAAGCTCTACAGGGAAATGTCCAGGAGCATCAAACCAGCGGAAAATGCTTCGTTCAATCCTAACGTACTTCTGCTATAAATAAGTATATCTTCTCAGTTTGTATCATAGAAGTCTTACTGCTGCCTATACCGTTTATTGTCACTCTACCCTTTGAGGTTACGGCTGTTTCGACTTCTGGGAAAGCTTTTCATGAGGTTTAGGGCGCTGATGTTGAACAAGAAGCTCTAGCTCCCTAAAATGCTCTATGCATAGTTACCGCAAGTCTCCACTGGAAGTGATCCGCGCCATCTTGGTAGGCAAGACCGGACCCATGGCTTCAAGACCAACAAGAAGAAAATATGTAGACACTAAAGCGATACATGAACAAAATGACTGCTGTTGGGATCAACCCGTATAAGACGGAGATGTAAAATATGTCAGACGATGTGGACAAGCTGCCTCCGATCTCCTACTGGGACGTAGTTCGCTACCTGGTGAACACAAAGAGTTTGTACACAATGGAGGAGCTTCACGGCCTGAAATCTATCAATGCACATAGTCGGTGTTTAAATGGGTTTGTAAAAAAAACATTCTTTGTGTGAACACAAGGTTCTGGTGACTGGCAGAGTAAGTACATGTAGTAACAAACACCAAGGCTACAACAAATACTAAAATCTGACGTCTCCATTTTTGTTTATATTTTGTGAAGGAGGTAGTTGGGCTTATTGTCTTCCTCAGAGGTTTTCATGTTGTTTCCTTCAGAGGTTCTTGGTGCAGCGCCCCCACAGGCCAGGAGGGGAACAGGTTGCTCAGAAGTTTGGTTTGTTTGGCAGTTTAGTGTGAAAGTGAACCGGCAGCCTCTGAAAATGTAAGAAATGTTGCAACTCTGACCCCCAATCGAACTGAGTCTAGCAGATTATCAGGTGTGAAAACGCCCTTAACTTCATGTTTGGGCAAATGAAGCATTTTGGAACTGAACTGAAGACTTAAAAAAAAAAAAAACTCCTTTAAATGTGAAAAACAAAGTGAGACGTTGCATTTTTGAGGATGGTCGTTCCTCTGACTGGTCTATATTTTCCTCGTTTTCCTTTTCCAAATAGATGAAAGTCATTGAATTTGTTCCTCATCTTCTCAGGTTTGATATGTTGCTTTTTGAGCCATTTGGGCCTACTTCGTGTCATCTGACAGGTCCTGTGTAGATAACACAGAAAACACTCTACGAATGGATTAGCTCATTAACAACCTGAACACATAAGATTTAACGTATTTATTCCAGACTTTAGGGTTTAGGGTTAGATGAGCTTCGTCCGCTGCCGCCGTGTCACCAGATAATGATGTCCTCTGCGTTTTATTGCCCTGACCGTCTCCCCAGCCATTTGTCAGCGTCCTGTTTTCTGTGTACGGTGCGTCATATCGTGCTTACTTCCGCTGTTCGGCCCGCCGCTTGTCCCATGCTGCTGAGTCATTTGGTGGGGAATGACACTCCATTTGTTTCCCATCATGCTACCTGGGCAGTCAGGTAAGATTAACGTGCCCCTGCTTACTGACCCGAAACCAGTT
The DNA here is from genome assembly GCF_000485575.1 of Poecilia formosa. Taxonomy (NCBI): domain Eukaryota; kingdom Metazoa; phylum Chordata; class Actinopteri; order Cyprinodontiformes; family Poeciliidae; genus Poecilia; species Poecilia formosa. Next base: position 169,096 of record NW_006800110.1, read on the forward strand.
TCTTCTTTTTTTTCTTCCTCCCACCCTGCTTGGGTAGTAACAGCACACAGCCTGATTCCCCCACTGTGGATTCAACCGCCCAGTCCACATTTGGAAGAAAACGCTCCTTTGTTGGTGTTTAAACATGCAACAGAATTTAGAAACATCTTCCAAAACTATCGGCGAAGATCTGTATGGATTTGCACCGTTTTTTGAGATTCAGCCCACAGGGGCAAAGGTTTCTGAACACAGCCGAGTACTTTCATCCTGAACGCTGCCGGTCCTGTTTTACACCAACTGAAGGTGAGTTAAACACATAAAGAAATTTAAATCCAGCGCTTGAAGCGAAAGCTTGGAGGTTGGAATGAAAAGTTGTGAAAAAAGGGAAAAAAATCATGCAAACTGGGTGTGAAATGTATTCTTGTTGCTTTTAAGGGAGGGAAATTGGAAAGACGGGACCACAGTGTGTGCCGGCGCAGAGGGAAAGACGAGATCTGTCTTCCACAGAGACCTTGTCTGTGAAAAAGAGATATGGAAGGGACATGCTCGGAGAGGCGTGGACCAAACATGACAAACACGCGTGCAGAACCCAAGAACTTCCCAAAATATCTCACCCCAACTGGGGGAAACTCAAATACTCGAGAGGGAAAAGGGTTGATATAATGAAGAGAAGGATAGTGCAAATGTGGGGTTAGGGAATACAGAAAAAAAGTGAAGTAAAAGTAATTTTTCACATGAAAGCAGTGTCCAAATCCATGACTAAAGCAGGCCAAGCCATCAGGGGATGAATAGTTGAAAGAAACCAGAAAGCAGGGTCTCCCAAAGCGTAAACTGCAGTGACAAGATGGTAAGATGACAAAATAGTGGGAAACATCAAAGTTTGAAAAGAGGGGACAAAAATATGTGAAAAACAACCGCAGTTTGATGGAAACGTATCAGTTTCCAAACACTGACTTTGAAACTGTTGGGACTTTATGAACCAACAGAAAAAGTGGTGTGCATTTCAATACCCCTTTAAAAGTCACGTAAATACATTTGCTCACAGCATAAATCAGGGTTTCACCGATTCAAATGTAAAACTTTTAAGACCACCATGAATGAAATTTAAGACCTGCATTAGAAATATACAAAAGAAAATTTCATCTTTTAGATAGTGTTGTAGTAATACTGCAGAGCTTTTTTTGGTTTGGTAACAGAAGTGACCCAGTGGTAAAGAAGTATACAAAAAGCTAGCTAGGTAGCTAGCTAGCTAGCAAGGCCATGTTAGCAGCTAGTGGGCAGAGAAGATGTCTGAACACGACTCAAACAACAAAGGTACAACATAAAATAATCCTTCCACCACAAAATTAAGACCTGTTATTAATATATTTAAGGCCAACATCCGTTTTTCTAATGTATTTAAGACTTTTTAAGGCCTTAAACGTTTATAAGATAAAGCAGCGACTAAAACTGGTTTCTGGATTTCTTTCTTTTTTCTTTTTTTTTTTTTTTGGAAAACACTATAGACTGATTATTACTTAAGAATTAAAGTCTAAAATAATTATTGTAATTATTGGAAGCAGTAAAAATTTCTCACACAATTTAAATTGAAACATAAAAAGTGAGCCACAGTTAAGTCTTTGTTTCTGAATTATTATGTTTGTTAAATATATTTAGCTGGTTTTTCTTTACACAGTTTACGTGTTTAATGTTGAAGTACAGTTGCAGTATACACAGTAATACTTACTTTTTCAAAATAATGAGTATGTAAGGCACTGTGAAAATAAGAAAAATGTGAGAAATATAAAAACATGAATTTAAAAAAGCACACTAGCACAAACAAAAAATGAGTGGAAATGTTCAGTTATTTGAAGACAAAAATTAAAAATAATCCGTATTTAATTTCAAAAATATCTATGTATTAATGCATTCATGAAAAAAAATGTTAAAAGAAATGGATATTTCACAAAAATACTTGTTACTTTTTTCTATTTTCCTAAAAATCAACTAAATTTCAGAATGCTCTGAATCTCTGCACTGTTTTTGAACCCCATCCGTGGCAGAAAAACAAAAGATTTTCCGAATCGAAGGTTAGCGAACCCAGAAGATCTTAAATCAGAGCTCTACAAGAAGATTAGAAAGAAAAAACAAACAGTCGGGAGCGGCAGACTACATCTTCTCAGCTAGAAAACTGCAGTTCCTGGAAGCAGTGTCGGATAAAAAAAAAGAAACATACAGCGCAATACATGAGAGACGAAGCAGGGCCTAATTTAAATTGTGCTTTATTTTAGAGGCACAATGGAGAAAGACCACAGAGGATTCACTCATCAAACAACCCAGGAAGCGTCTCCACGGGAAGCGGAAGAAAAAAGGAATAATAATTGTGTATACTCTGAAGGTCCAAGATTTGTCATTATAGAATGGAAGAACAGAGGGAGAAATAATAAGCAAGGGATTTCTGACGTTATTTAAAGAAGTTTTAATCATTAGTCGGCTGTGCGGCGTGGTCAGAGGAGCCACCGCGGCCTCCTCCTGCGAGGAGAACATGATCAAAGAGGAGGAAGGTTAAATGAGTTTAGTTGGTAGAAAGACAAGAAAAACTGACCGGGGTTTCTCACACGCTCGCTGAATGACAATGCAACGCCACAAAATCCTACAAATGGTGGACTCTCGGTTTCCCTCCAGACTGGAGCGACAGCAGAACCGACACAAAGAGCTGGAAATCTATTCAAATCTCCTCATGTGGCATAAAGTGAGAATCAACTGTTTGTTAGCTGCGACTCTCCAGCTGTCCCCGTGTTTGCCAGGCTTGAGCTCCCCACGTTCTCCTCAGTCTGCACGCAGCGCCGGGCTTATCTCTGCTGATCTTTTGTCCTTAATAAACACTTACTTCACAACCAATTTGGGCTCAGGCTCACGCTGTGAATGCAACACGATGTTTTCGTGCCACAGCCTTGCTCTTACTGCAGCCTGTGCTGTACTTACAGCTAACTCACTGAGTCAAAGGTGCTCTCCCTTTCAAAATAAACCTGAAAAATCATCATTGGTTGGATAAAATAATCAAATAAGGTGGAGGTCATTGATTCCTGAGGAACAAGATCAGAGAATGTACCTGAACCTTATAAAAATGGTGTTAATTGTTTAAAATATCAGCAAAACGTGTAATATTTTACCAATAGAGTCCAGTCTCAGAGTACACTGCAAAAACACAAAATCTCACCAAGTATTTTTGTCTAGTTTCTAGTGCAAATAGTTTTGTCTTATTTCAAGTGTACCAACTTACATGCAACTTTTCAGCAAGAAATAACTAAATAATTGTCCAATTGATGAAAATGTGCTTGTTCCACTGGAAGACTTAAAACGTGAAAAATGTCTTGTAATATGTTAATTTGCCAGTTGAATTAGCATTTTTTAAATCTAGTTAGCTAGCAGCAAAGCTAGCTTGGAAAAAGTCTTAAGTGAAATAATTTGCCAGTGGAATAGGTTATTTTTTAAAATAATTTTAAAGCATTATTTATTTAAAACAAGCTCACAAACAATGTTTAGGTTAACAGAAAAATTACAAACTTTTTAGGCCAATATGTTCAACTAGTCGTGAATACCTTCGGTATTGTGTCACTCAACTCTTCTTTGTCATGAAATGCATGAAAAATCAACTTCAGGTCTCATTCACTCAGACCTGTCTGCTACTGTGCAGAAAGTTTCAAACCGAACATCTGGGACATTTTGAAGCTGCCGTCAGTCACTGTGTTTTCATTACCAATGTAGGCAAAACTTTGTTTATATTCCACTAATGTAAAAAAACACCATGCAGGTGTTTCTATTGAATAAGAAACACAATTAAAATTACAATTTATAAATTAAGTCATAAAAAACACGCCAAGTCGTCATCCTGTTACCGCTTCCTGTCGCCTTCTTTGTCGTTTCTGCCAGTAGTTACATCCTGTTGTTGATCATGTGACTCATGAGATGCAAAGTGTTTCCATTGCAAAATTTTCCAGTTTTGCAAAATTTGAATGAAATGTTTTTTTCAATTTAGAAAAACGCGTTTTTTTTTTTTTGTTTTTTTTTTTCAAAATTGTTGTTTCCGGTAAGCTAATTTATTTTCGTATTTCCAATTTGCGCATTTTTACCCAGCTACTGTTTCCCATCTCACCATATATTTACTCGTTAAAGATACATAACCCTTTATTTCCACTTTAATTCAAGTAATAACTCGAATCATCAGAAAGCTACCAGGTTTCTTCTTTTTGTTACGTTTCTTCTCACGCTTCTTTGTTCAAATAAAATTCTAATGTTGAATTTTTTGTAAGTTTGAAAAATTGACAGCAGATTCTGCCTCAACACTTTGCAGTCAAACAGTAAAATATGCTTGGCCCCAATTCCAGACCTGGGCAAAGTTTCTTTGCAAACATTTCTGATTTATTTTACAAGTCAACACACCTACTGTGCTGAATTCTTATATTTTGCCTTATAAATTGCTTCCACCCCCTCCATCAGTTGGTAATATTCGCAACAAGTCCCATATTTTTTGGCCCAATTTTTCCGCCGCCCATCTGATTGATGGTAAAGCCGGGCCTCCGCAGTAGGAGCCGGCTGTTTACGCCGAGGTGAATTGGCTCCTGGGAGTTTTCAGCTGGACTTAGAAAAACAAACAATATTCGTGTCATGATCTTCTGCGTCTCGGTGAAATAAAACAACAGCTCTGGATTTATTAGGTTGTTTTCCTGAAACGATATTTGTTTGCAGGTTAAAGGAAGTGTCTCTTAGTTTGACTTTGAGTCTCCAGCGGAGAGCAGCACCCTTTCGTTTCCGGGACGTTTTGTGTTTTAATTATTATTTGGCTTTATCCACGTAATAAAACCGAATGTGAACGTGTTGGAACAGCTGCTACAAGCTGTCGCACATTAAAAAGAAGCTCTAAAACGGAGAATGAAGGAAATTGGCACAGACCAACACGAGCAACAAAAATGTCATCTGTCGTGGAAGATTTGGAAAGCTCCCATGAAGAGCCCTGAAATGATATTGCATGTATAACCGCAGACAAATAAATAAGCGCCGCTTTCTCAGTTTGAATTAAATCAGCCTCAGACATTGATTGGAACGAGGGTTTCATAGCATGTAATTGCCTCTGTGATTCTGATCATTGATCTAAATCTAAACAATTGTCTCAGAAACACTGAGAAAATATTATTACTGCGGTCTACAACTGTATTTCATTACGAGTGATTTCCATATCAATGCAGATTGATTTTGATCATTGAACACATTCAGAGGAAGGGAACTCGAACCCCCAGGGAAGCTTTTACAACAACAGGCTGTCCCCAGTGTTTATAATTATTTTAGTTAATTTTCACTTGGTAACTGAATGAAATGTAATTTCATAGTCTATAATGTGATAATATGAAAAAAATTCACTTGAGGAAGGGAAGGGGAGCTGACTTTTCTTCCTTTACTGCAGTTAAGGACAGCATCAGTCCGTTTAGGCCGATTTAATCCAACTGTTTTTCTGGAAAGTCCGGTTCGTTTGGGGAGGTGTGAATACGCAGTAAAACCAAAGAAACAAACTCTGGTCCGCCTACAAACCTCGGTCTCTGTTTGTTTGAAGTGAACTCTGGTGCAGTTTGAATTCATATGAACACCAAGCAGACCAGAAACCGCTCCAAAAGCAGGAAGTGGACTATAGTCCAGGGCATTCTGGGTAAATACAACCAAAACACAGAGGCTAGCGTTAGCGGGAAAAATGACAAATGAGAAATATTACTAAACTTTGACGCCACTTTTTGTTTACATTTCATGAAGAAGGAAGTTGCGTTCATGTCGTCTTCTGCGGATTTTATGTGGTTTCCTTCAGTGGGTCTTTGTGCAGCGCCCCCACAGGCGAGGAGGGGAACATGTTTCTCAAAGGCACTGATTACGTCAAACACCTCAAACATCTTAGTTTTGGACAACAGCGATTAAAATTGCTGATTTTGTTTGTGATCGGCTGATTTAGGTTATTAGTACAATTTAATGCCCACCTGAGTTCCTCATTGCTCACCTGTGCTGCCTGGAGTCCTGTACTCTTTTTTGATCATCCTCATTAAACCATCATTTCCACTGTAACCTGGGCCTACCGCGTCAATCCTCACCATAATTCATGACAGAAATATTTTATTTTGCCTCATGAATTGCTTTCCTAGCCTCAACCAGTTGATAATATTCTCAATAAGTTCCATTTTTTGATATTTGCTGCCATTTAAACCACACCAGCTGAAAACAGGAATGTTTCTTTGGAAGACTCTGGTTTGCCCCAAAGCACTAGATCAGGGGTGGCCAAGTCCAGTCCTCGAGAGCTACCATCCTGCAACTTTCAGATGCATCCCTGCTTCAACACACCTGAATCAAATGAATGGCTTGTTATCAGGCCTCTGTAGAGCTGATCCCGGTGTGTTGGAGTAAGGATACTTCTAAAACTTGCAGGATGGTGGCTCTCGAGGACTGGACTTGGCCACCCCTGCACTAGATCCTCAAAGTAAAGTTTTAATTAATTTTAACATTTGCATAATGAACAGGTCTAGTCTTCCAACGTTACACGCTCTTCAAATGTCGCCGTTCTGTTTGTGCTTTGTTTGGGCAACAATGACGCCATTTGCAATCAACGCCTTTTGGAACCACACCTGCTGAAAAGACAACAAATGTTGCAGTTCTGGTCCCCAATCGAACCGAGTCTGAAAGAAGTGGCACATCAAGTCAAAATGTCTCATCAAAACTGATGCAGCATCAACAGCTGCTTGGTTACGAAAACTGCAGCAACGTAAACAACGTCAAAACCGCTAATCCCATGCAGCGAGGCGGTGATTGCTGAAAACAAACTGCGCCTTCAGGGACATCTAAATATTCTCCATTAGGGCAACAGCAATGCTTTTCCTCTGCCAGGCGTTTGACATTTGATGTGGAAAGAAGTGGCGTGAGTCAGAGCCGGGTCAGAATCTATATTTAGACCTGCCGCAGCTAAATCTGTGGGCGAACATTGCCCATTTGTCGATTAAATATGAACGCTGACAGTTTACAGAAACCATAATGGATTTTCGAGCAACCTTATCAAGAATGTTCTTTGAAGAGCAGCTGTAGCCTGGAGGCTTTTCACTAAATTCAAAGAGTAGATTCCCAGTAGGACTCGGTTTTTTCTTTCTACTACTAACAGGTGAGAGGGCACTGAGTCAGCTAATCGAGAGAGTTCGATTATTTTAGAGTCTCAACTTTGGTGCTCACATTAAATATAATGTTGCCTCTGTGAGGGATATATGAACACTGGACGCTTGCTAACCAGCCCCAAAGAGCTGGATACTCAAAATAAAGTTTGAATTAATTTTAACGTCTGCATAATAAAGAGATCCAAGCTAATTAAGTAAATTCTCTCTTTGAAAAATAGATAACACTGACCTCCCCAGTTGAATTTAAAACAAAGCCAAGAACACTAGAATATTCATTAAAAAGCAACGTTTATGTAACACTGAGAGGTTTATATGACTTTGCTTCCCAAAGGAAGGGAACCAGAAGGCAAGGTTGAAATATATAGTTTTAGCTTCAAAGCATAATACTGTATATTAGGTTAATTAATTCTGGAGCCTAGGGGGTCTGAATGAAGCGCAGCAGCAAAATATGCTTACATCAACTGGATATTTGCTTCAAGTTCAAGTCATTTCAGCTCTATTTTCTTTATCCAGGAATTGCCGGTGTGAAAATGATTTCAGCAGGTGTGACAAGCCTTTTAAAAGCAGCAAATCTTGGCAGGAGTCTGTTGGTGGGTGTTGACACAACGCCAGGAGGAAAAGATACCAGCAATGACCTTAGAGAAGCAATCGTTGCTGCCTATCAATCTTGGAAGGGTTAGAAGAGCATTTCCAACTCTCTGAAGTCTATCACGGTATTGAGACACAAGATTATGTAGTGGAAAGTGCCAATCTTTCCAGGAGTGGCCTTCCTATCAGATTAACTCATGGTCAAACTGTACAATACTCAAAGAAATTGCACAAAAAACATCCGAGACTCTTCACAGTTCTTGACAAAACAATTAAAGCACAAACCACAAGACTTCTGGAACAATCGTCTATGGAGAAACGAGATTAAAGTAGAGATTTTATCCCTTGTACAGTGGATAGGATGTAATTAGGGCTGATTTGGATTTGCACTTAAGTTGACAAACAAAGTTTTCTAGAGTCAAACATGAGGCGGTCAGGCTTTGGCACACAATCCTCGGCAGAAACTTTACAACATGGCTGACAAAGGAAAAGACCATGACTTGGTTAAATTGACTTAACTTTGGGGACGATAAAGGCTGTTTCTATTCTATATTAGATATTTAGAGAATAATCTCTGTGAACCTCAGACTTTATTCTCTGGACCAGAATCCTTTCATAACAATGCTTGTGCCTGATGTGTTTCCATTGACTTTATAATTGCACAAATTGGAATTACGAAAATAAATATGGTTAATATAAGCATGTCTATTTAAAAAGAAAACTATTCGATTAAAGATTGTTGTGATAGGATGAGGTTGTTTGCTGCCTGTATTGAAAACTAGAATAAAAACACTTTTTCGTCACAGGAGTCACTTGATCAACAACCAGATGTTACTACAGGCAGAAACGACAAAGAAGACGACAGGAAGTGGTAGAATAATTAGGTTTTTAATGGCTTACCATGTAAACAGGTGGGATGTTAATTGCTTTTCTTATTTAATTGAAACATTGCAATTCCGAAATTGAGTGTTTTCAACATTAGCTGAATATCAACAGAGTTTTGTACACATTTCTAATAGAAACTCCTCCGAATTGAACGGTTTCCATTGACCAAAAAATTGTGCAATTTAGAATTTTGAAAATAAATTAACTTAATGGAAACACGCCAATTTTGAAAAAAGCTAATCTTTTTATTGATAAAAGGTTTTCACGTTAGGATCAGGTGGTTTTTTGATTGCATTGAAATTTATTTATTTAGCAAAACTGTAATGGAAACAACTTTTTCACATCACGAGTCACATGATCAACCGGATGTTACTACTGCCAGAAACGACAAAGACAACAGGAAGTGGTAAAATGATGGCGTTTTTTAATGATTTATCAAGTGAACAAAGATAATCACTTGTGATTTTAATTATGTTTCCTTTTTTAAAAAATGTGTTTTTCAACACTTGCAGAAAATTGACAAAGTTTTGTGCACATTTGTAATGGAGCTGGATCTAATGGTTGCGGTGCTAAACATGGTTCAACAACCTGTTGGGTCGTCTGTGGAACAAATTTACAAATTAATTGGCTGATTAGAAAAAGCCAGATGGAGATAATTCTACTTTAGCTTTATCTTTGTTTAATAAAATATTACAGAGTCCGTTGGATGTTTATGTATGCTTTAAAATCGACGAGTAAAGCCCAGATTAATTTAATTTTGTCCTGAAATGGTAGAACTGAGTTTGATACCGTCGGCCATTAAAGGACACATTGGTATGGCGTTTTGCTAATGGATGATAAGTCACGGACAGGACGAATCATCAGTACCATGAAGAAGAATTTCATACAAAGGTGAGCCCAGTGTCATGTTGTTAATAGCAACAATTATCCATCAACCAGCAAATGAACCATCAGCGTTTACTGCCAGCTCTCCATCACACAAATCAGTCTTGATGGCTGCATGGAACAAGCTCACAGCCACCTTTAGATCTGCTCTAATGTCAGATCCCATTCCTTTAATCCCCCACATCCACCATTAGCACAGTCGTTAACCATTTTTGTACCGGTGCCTTTCTAAGCTTTAGCTGGAAGTTGCGTCACCTCCCTTTGGGCCACATTTGGAGCTTTTTGCAGTGGAGCGTGCTGAAATGGCTGGGCAAAATAAAGAAGCACAGTAATATGTCAAATTAGGTGCCTAGCAAAGTAAAGTCTAAAAATATCACACAGCACAGATATTTACAAGGAAGCCGTGTGTTATATCTTTGCTTTGGAAACCATCTAATCTGTTTATAAAGTTGGAAAATAAACTGGGAAACATCTACTAACTAATTAGAATAATTGGCATCAGCTTAACAGAATGACTGGGTATAAAAGGAGAAGGGGGTACTTAAGGAGACAAGGGGAGGAAGACGATGTGGGATAATTGTTTAGTAATTTCAGAATAACAATTCTGAGAGTTAACTTTCAGTGCAGCTACAGGTTTCATTATTTATGTCTTCCTTATTTATGTCTCAGAAACATTCAAAGAAATCTCTGAACATTCTGTAATCTGCCTAAAAATGATTGATGCTCTTTCAAACTTTGGTGAAACTTTAGTTTATTTATGTGTAATAAGTTGAACATTTAAGCTGCCAGCAGGGCATGACTACAGCGCAGGGCATTCTGGGTAAATACAACCGCAACATACAACAAATGGAGAGGCTAATGCTAACAGGAGAAATAGCTCGTCGTTTTTTACCAAAGACAAAAGAGAAATCCTACAACAGCTGAAATGGGATGCCACTCCATTTTTGTTTACATTTAGCCTGTATCTTCTTCTGAGATTTTTGTGTAATTTCTTTCAGTAGTTCCTGATACAGCGCCCCCACAGGCGAGGAGGGGAACAGGTTTAGATTGTTTGATACAGTACCATATCAAGCAATCCAAGAGAACCACAGAAGTTAAAATGTAACAAAAGTTGCAACTTTGGACCACAATCAAACTGAACATACCAGACTACCAGGTGTGAAAACCTAGCAACTTCAGCTCAGTCTGTTACCTAGCAACCCAAGCAGAGCTCTAGAACATTTGGTCAGCTGGTTTTGCTGCTGTAATGTGCAATACAATGACTGCTGGAAAAGACAAGTGTTTTGTTGTTTACTTACCATCCAGAAACCACTTGTTGCATTCTTGTTGGTTGTGCAGGAGGCTCCACTGCTGCTTTTCAAAGACTTAGAAGTAACAAAGAAACAACATGACGCTTTAAAAACCTCCAACACGCCTAAACTGATGAAGAAAAACTGAAACCAGGATCTGTACTGTTTTCCCACAGTAAAATTCAAGCATTTTCAAGGAACGTTTTCAAGCTTTTCCAGTACCAAGTAGTTGATTTCCTGTAGAGATACACTACAAAAACACAAAATCTTTCCAAGTATTTTTGGTCTAGTTTCTAGTACGCTTGAAATAAGACAAAACAAACTGAAAAGGTACTTTTTAGCAAGATATAGGAGCTTGTTTTAAATGAAAGATCTTAATTCAGAGATTTCTTGTACAGGCCGACCTCTGGAACAATACACGTCTTTGCCTGTCTCAAAACTGTTGTGTCTGTCCGATCAGTTTCCAGACCGCTACCTAAATGTCCGTAATATTCAACGTACATGTCACACTGGTTGCTTTTTTTGTCCTTAGCTACATTCCTGACCGTATTTAAATATAAAACTTGTACCTCCCATATGACGAACTGTTGAACAAACCTCTGCAGCCTCTGGAGGTAGGATGTGAGGTTTTGATTTGGATCATTAAAGAAGTCCTCCAGCAGAGCCGCTTTAATTCCTGGCAGTGGGAGCTATTCTTGCTGCTCTTTGTCACTCATGCGCTCCCACACAGTCACACTCAGCTCATTCTCCATTTGGTTACCATCACTGTCCAGTAAGCCTCTCAGCCATTATCTCCGGGAAGAATCAGCGGCTGATCTCTGCTCCTAAAAATGTATTGCTGTTCTGTCATAATGTCGTTCAGACCGTCTGCGGCGCTCCTGTCTGCGGCTTTCACTTCTTCCTCGTTGTCAGGAAGGGCTCGGCCCTGGCCTCCATCAACCATCTGCTAACCCCGCTTCAGCATCGACACCAGTGTTGAGACAACAAGGGCAGTTCAGAGTCATCCTGGTTTTCATTTGCAAAACTACTCTGACTTTAATTTTGTGTTTCTACTGCTTCTAAAAACAACCCAAAAAAACCCACTAAGATGGGGGGTTTTTTGGCAATAACTTCATGGGAGGTTTTTTTGTTGTTGTCTTGAAAATAAGCCGTTTCAAAAATAAGTTGTATTCCATGTGCTGTTACCTAGCAACCCCAGCCAAGCCTAGCCCCGTTGCCTAGCAACCCCAGCCAAGCCCAGCCCCGTTGCCTAGCAACCCAAGCTGAGTTCCATTTGAAATAAAACAAAACATACTCACAAGTAACTTTTCAGCAAGATATAGGAGCTTGTTTTAAGTAAGTAATTCTTTAATTTTGAGAAATAAATTCACTTATCACATGGTAAGAATATTTTGTTACAATTTAAATAATCAGCCAGTGGAGCTAGCACTTTTTCATCAATATTAAGGAATTATTTACACAAAACAAGTCGATATATCATGATGAAAAGTTACTTGTAAGTTGAATAAGACAATCTAAGATATTAGCACTAGAACGTAGACCAAAATGACTAAAGATTTTGTGTTTTTGCAGTGTACTTGAGTACAGTTTCCATTTGATAGATAATTTTCAATTTTTGTTGTGTGCTATCCTGGGACAAACAAAATTTCCCTCCCTTTGGGGATCAACAAAGTATTGTTATTATCATTATGTTCTTAATTTAACTAGAGACTACTTAACATATAACGTATAATGTAAATCCACTATAAAACTGTCAAATTTGACACAGTAAAGCTTCTATAAAGTGTGAAAGAAATCCGGCTAAATGCATAAAGTAGCATGAATTTATTAGCAACCGATGGGCTTGTGGACTTTGCCGTTCTGTCAGCTTTGTTTACCCCTTTAATTCGCAGAAGAGTTGATCTGATCTCCATTCTTCCCTCACCATCTGTCTGTGTGGACTAAGATGTTCTCCCGTTCTCACCGTGGAGTGGTTCATGTCCCCATTGACGAGAGATTTTAATTTGCATTTCATATCAAAGTACAAATTACTGGCTTGTTTATGAGCCGGGGTTTTACATCAGAATTACAGCAGGATCTTTTGGGCATTCTGAGGTTCATAAAAAGAATTAAAAGATCCTGTGTGTTTCTGTACATGCATGTTTTTGATTAATAAATGTTCCAGACAACAGGCCTGAGAGCTCTGATTGCAGAAAAGAGTAGCTGTACCTCAGGTGTGAAGATCCCTGCAGAAATGTTCACCTTATTAACTTTTTAATCAACAAGAGGCCAAAATTAAAGCAGAGAAGATTACACAAAGTTCATGAGGTGTTCAATCATAAACAAAAACATTGAACAGCTTGGAAAATTAATCCGGGACTTTCTGAAGAAAATTGCTAGATGTCATTAAGCTGGTCGTGTTGAATCCTACTTTTATTAGTTTAATTAAATCCATTTTTATATAGTGTGGTCTGAAGGCACTTAAGAAAAACATCCAATTTGTATTCATAAAATTAAGTCAATTGTAAATACATAATGCATTACAATTGAATACTAAATAATCCAGTTAGGCTTAGTTCATTATTCAAATTGGGAAAGAAATAAAACATTTTGCTTTGAAGCAAAAAAAACGCAATTTCACAATCACAATGTCTCCATTAAATATAAAACATTAAAACCATGTGAATAAGTTTGTTCACATAATAAGTAATTAAAAATCACCTTCATACCACTTCCTGTTGTCTTCTTTGTTGTTTCTGCCAGTAGCAACATCTGGTTGTTGATCACATGCTGTAAAAATGTGATTCCAGTCCATTTTGTGAAATGCACAACATTTGATACAGCTGAAAAAACACCTCTTTCTAGTATAAAAACTTAATGGATTTTATTTTTTTTTTTGGCAAAATTGTTTTTTCCATTAAGCTAATTTATTTTCACAGTTTCAATTTGTGCAATTTTGAGGTCAATAGAAATTCAGCTAGTAGCTTTAGTAGCACATCCAACTTGAGTGCAAAACTTTGTCAATATTTTGCTAATGTAATGTCGTCTTGTTTGTCATTTCTGACAGTAGTAACATCCTGTTATTGATCACACAACTCGTTTGATGGGAAAGTGTCCATTGCAGTTTTGCGAACACCTGATTTTAGCACAAGTTTTTCTCAAAAACTTGAGTTTATTTTTTAATTGGCATCCCTCTATTAACCAAAATTATTTTTGTAATTCACTTTATGCTTTTACGGTCAATGAAAACACAACTAACTTTGTAGTTTCTGCACTGATAAGTTTAACAATTGTTAATTTTTTTAACCATAAATGCAGTTGTTTGTCTTCAAAAGCTAAACCTAGTTGAGCTTTCCTACTTTTATATTTCAGAGCCTAAAACATGCATTTAAATACGGCTGGAATGTGAAGTTTCTAATTTAAGTCCTATCACTTTCAGAGTTCGATCCTGACACCTCATTGTGTTTGTTTGTGTTTGCTCCAACAACTCCAGCCTTTCAGTTACTTTCTTGAAGGATTTCTTCTATTATAATCCTTCTCTGTAGTTTTAATTGACAGCTTTCTTGTTAGGACCCCTTTTCCTGTCAAGCATCCAGGTGCAGCAGCTCATTAAAGCCTACAAGCCCACCCTTTACTATTCAGACTCATTTACATAATAATTCTGGCTACTTCTACCTGGAGGTGTAAATACAGCAACGTTAAATTCACATCCCCTGCTGTCGATGTGGGTTTGATGGAGTACCAAGCAGGTTTTATGTGTTTACCTGCTTTGATTTAATGAACCATGATGGAGTGCTATTTGTGTAACCTTTTTTAAAGCTGACACCCTTCGTTTATCTAATTAATGATCCGGTTATTACCAACAGTTGAGTCCAGGTACGTGGCTGACCCCATTAAAGATGTCTTAACCACACTGTAGGATAATTAACATCACTTGATCTGTCATATAGTTGGAAACAAACACTTTAATCAGCCTCTAAATCCAGAAGGCAATACCTTGGATGTGTAATGCCAGCACAAAAACCTTAAAAAGTTTCTGGAACCTTTTGCAATATTACCAACAATGCTAGGAGTATCTTTTCACAGATTATTGTGAAAAAAGTTGTTCTAACAATTGTTTCTCGCCCACTACCAGCAGAATGGGATGTTGCCGATTTATTTTAATTTGGCATTTTATGATCTACTAGTCCTAGAAGAGATTATGGACTTCTGTGTTTGTTTTCTCTGAATATTTGCTTAAAATGTATCACTTAGTCTGCGTATTAGCTGGACAAGCTAATGAGTAGATTGTTAGGCATTAACAACAACTTTCTCACCTTAGACATTTTAATATGCATTTGTTGTTATCCTGGACTGTGTCATATGTGTTGCAAAATAAGCAATCCTATGTCAAGGAGAGGTTAGCTGTAAGACATTTAAAGCTAACAAACTAAAAAAGTATTCATATTAGCAAAGAGGCATTCAAAGCTAACTTCCTGAAACATGTAGCTTACTTTACCATTAAGTTGCTTGGTCTCTTATTCATTGTTTCATAAACATTTTTAGAGTTTTGTTTTTGTTTTCTCTCAGATTTAGCCCTGAAACAACATTGTCTCTCCAAATTAGCTATACATGCTAACAGGTTAACATTTAGAAGCATTAGCAATCATCTGGAAAAGAAAAACTATTTTCTCACCTTAGAAATTTTTATATACATAACATGTATATATAATGTTTATTTGTTTTTTTTATATTACCTGTTATCCTGGACTGTCTTACGTGTTTCCTATGCCAAAGAGCGGGTTAGCTGTGAGACATTTAAAGCTAACTAGCTAAAAATGTAACTTTACAATATCTTTTAAAAATTTTGTTGACTATTAACTAATTAATAATTATTGTATAGACTTCTGGGTTTTGTTTAAACCCAGCTTAACAAGATTACCACTGTGCTTCAGTTTAGCTAGATAAGCTAATGGATTAATGAATGTATTAGCCCTACTGAATTTTAATCATTCTGACAAGAATAATTTTTTTTCTGCTTGTAAGTTTAAAACCAAATATGAAATATATATGAAATATTACTTAGTATTGATTCTTACTTCTCAGTACAGTGGACTATTATGAGTTGGACAATAATACTGATATTACCAAGAAGGCATTTTAAGCTAACTTCCTGAACATGTACTTTACCATAAACCGTTATGTTAGTTGGTCTCTAACTTTTATATTACATTTTTAGAGTTTTGTTTTTGTTTTCTTTCAAACCTAACTCTAAAACAATAGCTCTATCAGCAATTAGCTAGGTATGCTAACAGGTTAGTAAACAGACAGAGTAGCATTAGCTCTGCTGTTTAGGAAAAACTAACTTTCTATCTTTGGACATTTTAATTCAAACATTAAATTACACATTTACTTATTTGATATGTATAGGCTAAAGCCTTACATCTGTCTCAACAATAGTTTAAACAAGATTCTTATTCAACCGGGTCTAAAATATGTTCTTCAGCTGTTTATTTCAGTGATGCACCAAACTCATTTAATCATTATTCCACTCAGACATCTTTATTGGCTTTGTGTGTTTTCCTGAACCACAGCCACAGTCCCACTCCTCTCCTGCCGGGCTCGGCATGCCTCCACTCTTGACTAAATCTCAGACTCGTCTCTCACTGCGGCCCTTCTCGTTCTTGGCATCCATCCTGCTTTGAACCTGTGGATATTCCTCACTGAATCTAAACTGTACCACCCACAGTCAGCACCACAAGCAATATCACTTCTGTAATATTTCAAGCATTTCCACTGCAAGTAGCGAGACTTGATTTAGATGTTTGTGTGTTTTGCTCTCAGTTGTGTTGAAACAATCAAATTCCATTCGGAGCACTGAGGTACTATGCAAATATAAAAGTATATATTATATACACATTTTATTTGAACCTTTTCCAATATTCACATGTATGGAAAATGCCCAATTATTTGTAGAACCTTCTATGCCAACAATAATTCTCGCAGTTTTCTTTATTAACATTGGATTGGGAATTATGGCCCATAAGTCATCACCTCAAAAGGATCCAAAAAATGTAATTTAAAAAAACCTAAATTCATTTAAATTATTGTTTTTTTTTACCTACTCAGTAATAAACTGTCCATAAACTATTTTAACTAAACAAATAATCAGATTTTTTTGTAGGAATGGGCTTATAGATCCAAAGCTAGCACTGTAGGATTTGTTAGACGTTGTCTACCCAGAATGCATTGCAGCGTAAACAACATGGTAAGGTATGTTTGACAATATATTTATTTTCATTTTTAAAAACTAAACAGCCTACAGTATTTTACTGTATTGTTTTTACATCAACAATAAATATTTCTCAAACAAAGCCTTGTTTTTTCACGTTTTCACTCGGATGTGAAAATGGCTGCAAATAAATGCCAACTTATACAACCGTACATACTTGAAAAGCAGAAGTGGAGCCTCCTGCACAACCAACAAAGATGCAGCATCTGGTTCCTGAATGGTCAGTCAACAACAAAACACGTCTGTTCCAGAAGTCATTGTACAGCACATGTAAAACCAGCTGACCAAAGTTATTAGAACTCTGCTGGGGTTGCTAGGTAACGGGGCGGAACTCAACTGGAGTTGCTAGGTAACGGGCAGTGCCTGCTGATTTGGAAGGTTTTTGAAACGTCTCACTTTTCAGACACCACAAAAACTAAAACATAGTAAAAAAAAAAAAAGCTGTGTTTTGTTTTTTAAGCAGTTGGTCTGTTTTTAGAAGCAGTAGAAACCCAAATGCAAGTACAAAAACGAGCAAAATGTGAATTTTGAATAATAGATCCCCTTTAAATCCAACAAAAGTAGCCAAGGTGGGCTTAAATTCAATCAGAGATAAACTGTAGAGGTTAAAGCAGATCTTGTAAAGAATAATCCACACGGTCAGGCTTGAAATAAAACGATGTGTAGGAAAAGCGCTGCACAGTGAAACACGGCTTGCTGATGTGTTTTAACAGCATGTCTTTTGGCAGGAAGCGAGCCCATGGCTCAGAGCAGATACCTATTTCAGGCTTCAGCTAGATACTTGTTAGTGGGGAAAGTATTCTTGCCAAAAGACTGAAAAAGCCAGCTTGGGCATTTTCCAGGATTATCATGAATGTTGTGCTTTCCACACCTGCTGTATTTTATCCAAGAATATTGTGACAACGATTAATCACTGATGTCTCAGAGTAAAAAACCGTGGAAATGCTGTGACAGACGCTGCCGGGGTTTCTGTTTCTCCACGCTGGCTCGGTGCTGCAACATTCATGTAGGTTGCACAAAAAGGGAAGATGAGAAAGTCCTGCTGTCTGTGTTTGTTTGCAGAAAGTTTTTGCCCCAGTTTAGATGTGACGAAGTCCGGTGCCGAGGAGGGAAAGGTTTGCCTCGGGCGTCCGCAGCTGTGTGACTGTCTGCTGCTGGGAGTTTTCCACGGCCCCACTGGGACCAGAAGAATCCTCTGGTCAGTTTCAAAGTGTGACCTGAAGTGTTCCCGGCTGGAGGAGAGAAAAATCGGCTCAAAAACACCAAAGTCTCTCTCCTCTCCGAATCTTCTGGGCTGTTTTTTACGTCTTGCAGACTTGCAATTAATATTTGCGGCTCTCCAACATGACTCAGGGGTGATGTTCATTGGAAGATCGATGCTTGTTTTCTTCGGTATTGTTCCAATTTCCTGTTGAGTCACGGAGGCACTCAGAATGATGTAGCCTGGAATTAAACCTGTTGTTTTCACACATTATTTTCAGCTGCAGCTCCAGCCGTGTGTTCAGAATAACAATAAATAAGGGGCCCCATCAGGAGCGCTTTGTTGTGGCTGAAAAAGAATGTCAGGATATCAATCTTAATCAACCGCTTGTATTCACGTCACACTGACTAGACCTTTAGATCAACAGATTATTATAAAAAACACACTCAATGAGAACCACATAGGTAAAAATTACATCAAATTGCTCCCATGTGGTTTTATTATTTAAAGCTGAATATCCACTTGACATCACTGTACAATGTTGAGGCCGACTGCATCAGCAGGTGGGTGTATCGACACTTCAACAATACATTTTATCTCTGCTCAGAAACAGTCAATGTTTATAACAAAATGAAATGCAGGATTTCCAGTTTTTCTGGTTTATTTATATAATAAATGTTTATTCTTCAAGCAACTTCTTGATAGTTTTTATATTTAGGTGTTTACACACCTTAATATATATGAAATATTTTGGTCACGTATTTAAATTTAAGGTTCACAAACAAATCTATTTTTAATGTATCGCACAACTTTATTTAGTTTAGATTGTTTTTGCCAGTAGTGCTTATTGGATGTTGGTCACGTGACTCGTGTGATGTGAAAAAAGTGTTTCAATTCGGCCGTAAAGCAAAAAAAATAAAAATTCAAATTGGGTATTTTTCTTTAAGCAAGTTTGTTTTCTTAATTTCAAGTGTCCCACTTTTATAGAAACGCAGCTGGTGACACTTTATTAACCAGATTCTGGTGACTCAAAATGAAGGAATGAATGAAACGATTGCAAGAACGAGGCGTTTTATTGAAATGTACAAGTTTTGTACTTTTTTAATGTTCAGTTACAAGTAGATCTTTCCTGCCGACAGCCATTAGTACCTACTGTAACTCTTTAAAGAGTTTTAAAATAATATGAGTTACAACAACATTTACTTTCCCCTGGGATCAATAAAGTTTGAATTTCAATTTGAACTACTCTGAAAACCCCAGGGGGTGGAGTTCCACTGTGGTTGCTAGGTGACGGGCTGGGCTTTGCTGTGGTTGCTAGGTGACGGGCTGGGCTTTGCTGTGGTTGCTAGGTGACGGGCAGTGCCTGCTGATTTGTTACATTCCAGAAGGTTTTTGAAACAGTTCATTTTCCAGTTACCAATAACTTACCAAATATTTTTGGTCTAGTTTCTACTTCAAATATCTGAATATACTTAAAATAAGGCAAAACTAATTTATAAGTAATTTTTCAGCTTGTTTCAAGTCAGTAGTTCCTTAATATTGATGAATAATTACTAGTTTCTTTGGTAACTAGTAATTATTAATAGAATGGAATAAGTATTTTCTGATCAACATTAAGGAATTATTGACTTAAAACAAGATCCTATAAGTTAGTTTTGTTTCATTTCCAGTGTACTAAGACAATTGTACTAGAAACTACGCCAAAAATACTTGGTCAGATTTTGTGTTTTTGTGGTGAAGACATGAACTCATTGCCAAAAAACTGCTTTTTTCTTTTTTCAGCTTTAGAAAACCAAAAGGAAGTACAAAATGTGAGTTTTCACTGCCCGTTGTGAAGCTAACTGCCCCTGTGAGCCGTTGCTGCCCCGGCAGTCAATTTGATGGCAAATCGCAGGACACAGTAAACATCGACAGAAACATCCATCTTCCCCCCAACCTGCCTCTGTTTATGGATTTATCCCGGTTTAGGTGCTCGCTGCCGTAAATATTAAGCTGTGGCGATCATTTGCTGCCGTGTTGGGCGCCATGGATAGATTGTGTCAGTATTTAAAGCGCTCCGTGTCCACTCAAGGAAAATAGGCCTCCCACTCTGATTATAATGACAACGTAGGAAGAGATTAGCAATATAAATACTCGAAACACAATTACCAGAGCTGACTATTACTCTTTAACCACTACTTGGCCTCTGCTTCAGGCGTGAGGTGATTTCAGAATTCGTTCGTTTCTCTTTTGAATAAACTCGCAGTGTGTTATTTTCTGAGTTTGACTCGGATCAAACTTAGATAGTAATTACATAGTCTCGAGATGATTATCGTAATAGAGCTAAATCTGTCACTTGATGGACTCATTAAAGTTATTTTAGAATTATCTACTAAAACTAAGCTGCAAAGTTGGGAAAAAACAACATAACTTAAAAATACTTTGCTACATAAACAACTTTTGACATGAGGTTAATTAAAAGAGCGACCAACCAGCAGGAAGAATAGCATAAGAAAAACAGACATATGCCTCATTCTGTTTACTTTCTAATGTTTTGCATTTTAAGCTCTAATCCTCCTCTATTAATGACTTCTTAACAAAGCTAATTTTACATGAATATTAATCTGAAAAACACAGAGAATAGAATATGTTCAGTAGTTGTAGAAGCCTGTGGATGTTGTGTAAGTCTGGTTGGTTTTTATTTATTCATTCTGTGACACAGTTTGGGATGTCTTCACGCTCCCTTTTGTGCAAAGCTGGATTTTTTTTTTTTTTTGTAGGATAAAGAACAGATTTGTTTGACAGCAGTGGAAAATTAAAGTTTAACTTTTGTTTTGTTTTTCCCCCACAGCAAGAGACGTTTTATTAAACTGGAGCTTTGTCTCAGTTCTGTGCTTTGGAATAGAAATAAAAATGGCATTTGTCCATCAAATCAGCTGCTGCCAAGGAGATTTCCTGTTAAGTAGTTTTGCTATCAAACAGATAGTTGAGGAAAATAAACAAGTTTGTTGATTTAATGCTGAATTTTATCACTTGGCCACTATTTTGGACTTCCTACCCGTCCCTATAGAACTGAGCAGCCTCAAAAAGTTAAAAGAAGACACCGTTTAGTATTAATTATTTATTTAAATGACAAAAACATTGAATAAAGAAACTTACCCAGGAAACCTATTCCCCTCCTCGCCTGTGGGGGCGCTGCACCAAAAATCATTGAAGGAAATGACACAGAAACTTCTGAGAAAGACACTGAGCACAACTTCCTGTTTTACAAAAATGGTGTAAAATAAGAAAAGTTAAATTATTTTTAAATTATTTTTAATTTAAAAATAATTATTTTAAATTTTAAATATTTACAGCATAATTATTTAAATTATCTTTTAAATAATTAAAAGATAACTATTCAATAAATAATTATCCTACAACTGATTTAATGCTAGGTTAGTGTGTTTATTTTGGTTGTATTTACCCAGAATTCAGTGCGCTGTAGTCCACTTCCTGCTTTTGGAGCTCTCTTTGGACCTTTTGGCGTTCACATTTGCATTCAAACCGCTCCAGAGTTCACTTCAACCAAACTGAGGTTTGTAGGCGGACCAGAGTTCACTTTTTCAGACTTTGATTCATTCACACCTCCCCAAACGAACTGGACTTTTTTAGCCAAACGGACTGGAGTTTGATTAAAGTGGACTCAACATGGCTGCCATGAATGCAATGATCTCCAAGAGTTTTGGGATTTTGTTGACTTATGGGAAAGACGTGGGACTTTGTCCCATTTGTACAGATATTAAATTGGCATTTCACCAAAGATCATCATACTTACAGGCAAACATGACAGAGACGTCATGATGATGTGTTTCACATTTAACATCTCACTTTTTGGAGATTTTTAAAGTTCAATTCAGTAAAATTAAAAATTACTTTATGTATCCCAGTGTGAATTTAAATATTGTCTTAACTGACATCATTCTTCATGGCGATTGAAACATGCTAACATCGATTTCCAGGCAGTGGAGACGATATTCCACAGTAACGTCCTGGATGACACCGTCAGCTGTTGGGAAATCCACCTCATTTGCTTTTGCCACTTCTTTTTAAATCTCTGTCTGGCTGTCAGGTTATAGGCCGGGCAGAGAGATGTTAGAGTAGGGGATACAGGAAGGGAGTAATTGGTCAAACATGCAACCACATGAAAATAAAAGAACAAATCAAAGCTAACCTAACATGCTAGTAGACTTTTCCGTTTTGAAACATTACGCTTTGTCATTCTCCTTACTTCTAGATCCTAATTGCAAATAACTGCTCACATTTACACCAAGATGGTAAATAATGAATTCAATTGGTGAAAAACAAAAGAATAAAGAATTTAACAAGTTGTCAGAAAACATAAAAGTCATTACGTAAAATAAAGAGTTCACACACACCATGATGGGCCAGACAGCTTTAGGCAGTGTGTGTGTTTCTGTCTATTTTTTTCCTCCTTTGACCAACATCTGTGATTATAACTAATTGTTTTATCTTTTCCCCTGAGTTTTCACCAGACACAATGGCTTCGGGGACAAAAACCTGAGAGGCGTCGGATTTTATTGAGAGAGCTCCTCTGGTTTCCTCTTTATATCCCAAACGATTTTCTTTATTAAATACATGGAAAGTGAAATGTATTTATTGTTGTGGGATTTAAGAAATATAATAGCCTCTCAGTCAACCGTAATAACATACAGTATTAATCAATAACGGCGTTTTACTGCAAAGCTGAAACATCTCCATACACCCACACAAATAGAAAAAACAAAAAATTCACAGAAAGTCAAGGGCATAAAAGATAATACATGAAGGCTTCGCCGGGTCAAAGGTCACCAGTCATGCATGGGAAGCTGTTTTATTTTCCACCAGTGCAATTACAGATTCATGCCTGCAAATGATTTCTTCCCAAAACATAAAGGTCACGTTTCGCCCCGGTGACACAACGGTTCAGATCGACGGCTTCCCCATCTGTTTCACCAAACGCTGTGGAGAAAACAATAATCACAAACACCTGAGCAGGAGATAAAACTGTTCTCCACAATTAAAACTTTCTTGTTTTTTTTTTTATTATTTATTTTGGGGTGTTTTCAACAGTTAGAGTAATTAAGACTGAACTCGGAAAAACATTTTAGGTCAACCAAGGTGTTTGTTTTAATTGTTTTTTATTAGTGTCATGATGAGAATTCAGTCTTTTTATTTTGAATAAAGAGGCTAGTGAAATTACATAATTATTCAATATTATGCAGCTGCTGCAAAGCCTAAAACAGAATAGGAGTCACTTTATTGATCCTCAGTTTGAAATTAAAGCTAATTTGCTTTCTATGGCCTGTCTTCTGTAAAACAAACAACTGATTAAACTACTTTTTTTTAATTGAAATGTTTGTTATTTACAACATGAAATATTAAAGTAACAATAACACTAAGATGGTAGCCTTTTTTTGAACTAGTAAGTCTAGGACATTATATATAAATGAGTTCCTAGTTATTATCGGTTGTTTTCAGCATTTTTCATATATTTAAGCCAGTGAGTTTGTTTTTATTCCCAAAAACAGAAACATTTATCTTGAGTTTGAGAGTTAGCTAGCTGAAAATAATTAGCTTGATTACTTGTTAGCTTAAATAGTTTTTAGACAGGAAGAAGTTACCATAAGCAAATGTGAGCTTTAGGTAGTTGTTGATTTTTTGTTGTAAACTGGAGTCATACTTTCCAGGGTGGCATTTAATTTGATCAACTGCTAGCATGAAAAGCCTAATTAGCTTTTAGTTTATGTAGCACTTATAGTACATAACAAGAGAAGTTGTAAAGGTGTACGTAATTCCTCATTGCCTCAGACAATTCTAGATTTCAGCGTGAGTCAATATTTTTGATTAAAAATGTTAAGTAGCTTTTAGCTGGAGTAGTAGCTTGAGTAGATGTTAGCTTGAGGAGTGCTAAGCTTAAGTGATAACTTAATTACAGTTGGTAGGTGGCATTTAGGGTTAGGTTTCCTAGCAGTGTCTTTGCCTGATTTGGAGCTAACTCAAGTAGCAGTTAGCCCATGTAGCTATTACTTCAAATAGCTGTTAGCTTGAGGTTTAGATCAGTAGTTTTTGGCTTGACAAGCAGCTATCTTGAGTAACAATTAGCATGAACAACTTTTATCTTAAATAACAGTTAGCCTAAGTAGCTTTTAGCTTGAGTTGCAGGTAGCGTGAGTAGCTACTGTCTTATTTAGCTTGAGTAATATTAGCTTGAGTAGTAGTTAGCTTGATTAGCTCTTAGCTTGATTGTCTTGAAGGAAAGAACTTCAAGATGTATCATCTTTTTATTTTCAATCTCCTGTTGCCAAGTTTTCAGCTAACAGCTCTTGAAATCACCTTGTTGGCAATTTGTCTCTTTCTGACCGGCTGCTGGCAACAACTTGCCTAATTATCCAATTTAAAAGTTGCTTCTTTGCTAAGTTTGTGTGTGACAAAGCACTAGCTCGTCCCTTGAACGTAGCAGCCTTTCATACGCCTGGGTGATTCATAGCCAGTTCAAACCAAACAAACACGTCTCTTTGAGTTACAAAGCTTAAAAAGTGCAAAGGAAAACTCAGAAAAGATGTTTAGGAAGGCTCAAAAAACCGCATATCTAAGTCTTCTGTTGCTCTAAGAGATTGGCCATAATGCTATGATGTGCAAAGATCAAAAGTCTTTGTTTGAAAATAAATAAAAACAACATTGTAGATCGTTGATTAAAAATGTCTGATATCTTGTTTGTTGGGCTTTTGCGGGGATTACAGTGGCAATACAAGTCAAATAAAAAACATTAAAATGTGGATTTAGACATCAGTTGCCATGGTTACAGCCAAAGCTTCAAAGCTTTTGAAAGGGAAAAGTCAAATTATAAAAAAGAAAGGAATCAAACTGAACAATTTTAGATTTGTCTCCTCATATTAAACTAACCAGTCATGTTTCCAAGACTTAATAGAAATAAATGTTTTTGTCAGATCACTTCGCAGAAAGTTGCTGACTCATTTATTCCCAACTTTTTGGAGAAATCAAATCGAGTGAGCAAAATGAAAATGTGCGTCTTTGTGTGTCGAGGTCGTGATGTACAGCCGTTCAACCTTGATCTATCGCCCTGCAACGCCTGATTGCACAAGCGGAGCGAGAGGTAAGAAACGGTGAGAGTTGCAGCCCCTCTGGTGGGTTTGGCTCATTAGAACTGGGCTCATCGAGGGGGCGGAGCACATCACAAGGTGTCAGAGCCCCAACCTGCTCCAGCAATCACACTGGTTGATGGGAGGGAGGGGAGAGTGATAGAAAGATGAGTGGAATGTAGGTGATGGGGTAAGGAGGGGAAGGTGTTCGAGTCACAGATGGAGGAAATGAAGCTGTAACACAATCTGATTTACCCAATATTGCTCAGGTTGTTCTGCAGGAAGGCTAAGAAACTCCACCGGGAGAGCGGCTCTCACTTTTTTCTTTCAATTGTTTTTATCTTGCTTTCGTTTAAAGGGACCTTTTTTTTTACATTTTTGTACTTCCATTTGGGTCTCAACTGCTTCTAAAAACAGCCAAAGCTATGAAGACAACCACCAAGTCCTTTATTTTGGCAGCAAGTTCATGTTTTTTTGTTGTCTGGAACATGAGCCGTTTCAAAAACCTCGGGAATGTAACGTCACAAATCAGTAGGCACTGTCCGTCACCTAGCAACCCCAGGAGAGTTCCGCCATCACCTAGCAACCTCAGCAGAGTTCCACCTGTTACCTAGCAACCTCAGCAGAGTTCCACCTGTTACCTACCCAATTTCTTTCTCATTATTTAATTTTTTTTTTCTTTATGTATTTCTCTACTTCTATGGCTGCATTTGTGTTTCTGTCCCCTTTGATTGTCTCAGTTGTTGTTGTTTCCAGCTGTTACCCACTATTTACTTGTGAGTTTCAGGATGTTGTGTTATTGACACAATAATTTAAGTTCCTTTAGTTCTTGTCACAATAAGTTTGGTTTTATATTTAAAACTAAATTGAAAGCTGCTTCATGTGTTCCTGTATTTGGGTTCAGTCTTTAAACCAAATTACCACCTAAAAGGCTATCAATAATATAGTTGGGTAATGCATGAAACTTCTTAAAATGAACATAGACATTGTTTTGTAAATTTGATTTTTACTCAGACTTTCTGCAGACTTTTAATACCTAAGCGTAACTTAAAGTCATTAAAGTCAACTGATGTAACCGTCAGACAGAATTTAAGAAATATCTGCTACTAGTTGTTAGTAAATTTTTCTTACACGCATTAGGTTCATTTATTTGATTTTTACTAATGGCACTTATGGAGTTCCATACAAACACTAGAACTAATTGTTACTTTTTAAACATCTTGTTTAATTAGATAAAATCATAGGAGTAAATAAAAGCAGAAAGGTTTTGATGGTGAAAAGGACAAAATGTCCTCCTCTGTTTGCCTCTGCAGTTTTTCGCTGAGGCTCAGATTTAAAGACAAAGTCACCAGCGATGATGCCACTGTATCGATTTTAATTATCCCATTACTGAGCCTGAGGGGTCTTATAAAAACAGATATGCTAAAGACCTCCGACTAATCAAATACAGAGCCGCATCGTGCATTTGTTTCACCGCTGTTTGAAGTTCGATTTATGTTAAATAACAGCGTGATTCAAACACAAAACATATTAGCTTTGACAGGAAGTGGAGAGACGGAGACAGAGGTGGGTCAGAGAGGAGGAAGGAGGGAGAGCCGCTCTGCTCCAGCGTTTAACCCAAATATGGTTCAGTGTTACTGGGAGGAGGCACTTCCTGGTTATAATCCAGAAAGTCAAATTAACAATAAAACCAAGAAAGATGATATGGAATCACAACTTTTGGGGGATTTTTACTAGATTTGTTTTGGTTTATCCCAAAAAGATAAAAAGATGGGGGGGAAAAAAAAACATGTTTTTTTTCAGTAAAATATAAGAAGAACCTGGAATCACTCAATGTTCCTTACCCAAATATTAAAATCCAAGATGGCCACCTGTAGCACAATAGCAGGAATGCGTGGTTTAACTATACTGACTGTTTGTGTCTCTTTAAATCTATCAGAACCAAAGTACTAAACATAATCTGATCAATCTTAGTGTTTTAATGCATAAAGTGGAGAGAAAAACGTTTCTGACTTTGGTCGTTTTTGAGATTTTCGTACCCTTTAGCTAAACGTATGAGTATTCACACAACAATTTATATATAAATTTTATTAAATTCATATTGTTTTTTTGTTGTTGTTTTTTACTTAATTTCTGTTCCAGTGTAAGTAGACAAGCGAAAGACGAAGACATGACAACAATAAGTTGGTGTTTAAACTAAACTTATTATGCAAAATCTATCATTTTTCACTTTTTTGCCTTTCCATTTTGGTCTTAATTGCTCCTAAATGCAACCCAAGCTCTAAAAAAATGTGGAAATGTTGATAAGTTAATGTGTTTTGGTATCTGGAAAAAAGCTCCTAGTTGTGAAGTCACAGAGGGCACTAAGCCGTTGCCTAGCAACCTCAGCAGAGTTCCGCCCGTTACCGTTACCTAGCAACCCAAGCTGAGCTCCAGCACGTTTGGGCAGCTGGTTTTACCGCTGTACACGCTGTACAATGGCTGTTGGAACAGACAAGTGTTTTGTTGTTGACTTACCATTCAGAAACCACTTGCTGTATTTTTCTTGGTTGTGCAGGAGGATCCACTTCTGTTTTTCAAAGATCTACTTGCAGACATTTTTATGTGCAAGTTTAAACTGCAGCTTTTTGGGATTTATTGTGACAAGACACCTTAAAAGAGCTAAAATCTCATTATGTAACAATGATTTTATGCAAAAACTGTTGTAAACATGTTTTGTTTAGGCCGTAAGAAGCATAATGGGTCACCTTTAACTAAATATCTGAATAGATCCTGCAATTGTTTCATGTAAATCCGCAAAAATTACAATTTCAATAAAGTGTTTCATTTAACGTGGGGCTTGTTAGGACAGACATTTCTTCTAAACCACAAAAGCCAGTCACAAACTACAGCTGTTGTCGTTTACCTCATCCCATATTTTATTTTCCCCCCACATGATTTATATACAAAAAAATAAATTTAACATGGCAATCTGATGCAATGCAGCCGCAATCCCTTTCCATACATAGGCAGCCTTTTCAGGTTCATCCGGCTCACTGTGGATGTCAGAACGGCAGAAATGTAGAGAGTGAAAAAATAAAAAATAAAGAGAGAGAGAGAGAGGTGAAGAAATAGGAAGTAGCAGAGTGGAAAGGTGAGGGCGTGAAGCATGAATGCTTCAGCAGCATTGCCACCACAAACAGTGTTGACCTGGAAAGCCTCAGTGTGCTGGACATCAGCTTTAGAAAAGCCTTTTAGAGACCTCCTCTGGGGATTAGTACTGTTTTGGTGTTTGGGGTTTCTGTCTTTTGCTTTTTATTCCACACTTTCTCGCTCTGTTTGTGTGCAAGTGTCGGCTCGACTTCGGGCGTCGGCACCAGAAACGCGCTTTTGGGCGTTTCTGGTGCTAAAATGGATAAAAGGCAAAAAGAAAAAAGGTATGGAGGTGGAGAGAAGAAGATTGATTTTTTTTTGTAATTCAGTTGAGATGAAAGGGGAAGAAGTAATTTTATTAGTTGATATAAATTTCAGGGTAAAAGAAGGAGTAGGCAAAGGTTTTCTGAGGTTAAAGTCTCTGTTCAAAGCAAAATAAATAAAAAAATCGACATCCAAACATTTCAGGAACATTTTTTATTTCCTTCACTGTTTTCAGACTCCAAAAAACGTCACTTATTAAGATTATAAATAACCAGAGTATGAAAACAACATTCAGTAGTGAGTACACGATGATGATTGACAACACTAAGACCCGCCTCCTGCCTCTGATTGGTTGCATTTCTTCAGACAGCAATAGCAGGAAGTGGAGGATATTAATCTTTTCCCAGATTAACTGTCTCATAACAAGCTGTCATAAGGCGGTGACGGTTTTACCAAATATGCAAAAAACATATTTTTATTTTTAAAATGTTTTACGTTTTGTCGAATTCAAACAACCAACGGAGTAAATGTGACCCAGTTGTTGCAGTAACCGTGAAACCCAAAATGAACTCGCGGAGCTAAAAGTCTCATCGGCGAGACAGTTGGAGACGAGGAGATTAAAAAAGAAAGCCCTTCTCCTCTTATCAGCTCTTCTGGCGAACGGACTTTGTCCGACGAAAAGCTAATCATGGCTGACAGCTAGCGTCGCATCAAACAGGTAGCATAGCTTCGCCTAGCGCTGGACGCTAGATTGCTTTTGACAGAAAACATCCAAATAAAACATTAGCAGGGCTTACAGGGAGAAACCCACTGAGTAAATTATTCACACATTGACTTACTGACGGAATGAAAGCTTCTGTCTCCTCTCTAATCCCCAGCAAAGCTTTTGGTAATAGCGCCGCGCTCAAGAGTTGCCTCTCACAAGGCTCTATTCATCAAACTTTCCAGCGTATGAAATCGGCGTCTGACAGGCTTTTGAAATCCTGCGGCTCCTGCATTATTATGGCGTTTAGCCTCAAACAGCCTCTCGCGATGGTGATTGCTTTGATTTTAATTGGGATCTTCTCGGCGTTGCTGCTGCCTCTAATCCAGCCGTCTCCCACCGGTTGGAAAAGGGTCGCTCGCGGTGAGGCCTGTTCACTCCTGACGCCGACGCCGGGTTGTCCTATTGAGTTTGGCGGCGGGGAAAGGCCACGCGTCGCAGCGGGGCGGCTTGTATTTTTGCTGTAAAGTCACAGGTAATTGAGAGATGAAATATAGAAGCCATTTGATGTGGCTGGAAGTGTCAAACAGCCGCTGTCCTTGGTCTCCAGAGACGAGCTTATGGCACAGTAAAGCACCATTTAGCTCGTCCATCCTTGAAAGACTAAGCCATGACCCCACTGGGGAAAAATAAAACACATGGAAAGGCTTACCAGGTGCATGTCTCTCCAGACAACTGAGGAATCATGGCGCACCTTTGTCTCCATGAAGCCGGACCACCTGCTGCTCTCTAAATGATCCTAAAAAATAATCCTTTATATACAACGGAGAAGCTTGCTGCTGCTGCTGTTGCTGCTTAAACTCACAACACAATGGATTCTAGGGAAGAATATAAAATTTTACCAGGCATTTTTGGTCTAGTTTTGAGTACAAATATCTTAGGACACACTAAATAAGACAAAGCTAATATAAAAGTAGCTTTTCAGCAAAATATATGAGCTTGTCTTCAGTCAATAAGTCATTAATACTGATGGAAAAGTTTTCCTATGCTAGCTTTGTTGCTAGCTAACTAGCTAACAAGACATGTTCCCCATGTGATTTTGTGTTTTCTTCAGTGCAACAAGGCAGTACAAATAAAAAACAACACAAGGTAACAGATTGTGAAACAACACTGCAAAACCACAAAATCTCACCAACTGAATTTGGCCTAATTTGTTGTGCAAATATGTTAATAAGACAAAACTAACTTACAAGTAACTTGGGTTGCTAGGTAACGGGTGGAACTTCGCTGGGGTTGCTAGGTAACGAGTGAAACTTCGCTGATGTTGCTAAGTAACGGAGCAGTGCCTGCTGATTTGTGACATTACATTTCAAAGGTTTTTGAAAGCATTTTCCAGACACCAAAATACATTAACTTATTACCAAAAAGCAGCTCGGTCTGTTTTTAGAAGCAAAAGAAAACCAAGTGGAAGCATAAAAACGTCGAAAATGTGAATTTTGGATAATTACTCCCCGTTAAAGTATCATATCTTTATCTTTCAGCAGCCACATCGTGTGTTTGTTGGAATCAGAAAGGCCAGGAAGCCTCTCGGCTCCAGCGTGGAGATCTGGAGAACAGAGAGAGGATTTTGGGGGTCTGTGCCTCGGTGACTAATGGCGTCCCTAAAAAGTACGATTGGCGCATAAATTTCTTATCAGCTTTTTAAAATCTTGGTGATGAATGTCCTGCTCTTTTGGCCTAATGAAATCCTGTCGCCTCTGGAGCTCTCTCAGTAATTAGTCTCAAAGAGGGAAAAAATAAAATCACCTCTTGGAGACAAAGTTTGCCAAAGTTAAATCCTCAACAAAGGACTGCGCCATGTTGTGACCACGACTTCACATCCACATCAGTTTGATGTCTGGATTAGAAAACAAATAAATCAATTAAAATTTCTGGGTTTCAAAAGCAGAAAATTTGAAAGAACGACCTCAGAAATTTGGAGATTGATCTCAGAAATCTTCTAAAAAAAAAACAAACAAAAAAAAACAAGTAAATTTCTAAGTTTCAAGTCAAAATTGTTCAATATTTGAAACTCAGAGATATACATTTTTTTTCTAGAAAATTTCTGAAATTTATCTCTAAAAATTTATTCTAGCAAATTTTTGGTTTTTGGAACTAAAATTCTCTGGAAAAACTAAAACATTTCTGAGAATAATTTAAATTTATTTCCACTTTTCAAACTCAGTCTCCAAGTTTTTCTTCAAGAAATTTTTCTGAGATTTTTTTTCTTGCAAATTCCCAAATTTGCAAGAAAATTTCAAAATTTTTCTAGAAAATTTTGTACATTAATCTGAAAATTGCTGAGATGTTTGACAGAAGTTGACTCCTCCTCTGGTTCTGTTCTTGAATTCGCCGTCGTATAAACCTCTGACTGCATCTGGATGGAAACCAAAATGGCCGTAGTCCCCTGGCGCTAGGCCGCTCTCTCATACGGCTGTGCGTTCGGGTTTCCGTCGTTGCCTCCATCCATCAGCAGCGGTTGCTGCGGTTAATCACACTGAGTGGAGAATGACTCACGGAGGCAGGGGTTACCCCCAGCCAGAGCTCATTTCAGGACCACACAGCAGCTGCAGCAGCAGCAGCAAACTCCAATCCATTTCCAGTTATCTCGCTGAGAAACTCTCTTTCTCATGCCTCCCCTTATTTTCTGCCTCTCCATTTTTTTATAAATTTGAGGCATATTTTCCCCCAGGTTTGCTGCCAGTCTTCCTCAAGAACCTTAAAATGTGAAGAATATCTTGAGTTACTTCTTCTTTCAGGGGAATAATACCCAGCATGCTGAAGAAACTGCTTACAAAGTGGTGTTTTTATTTATCTTACACTCTTACAAAAAGTGTTAAAAGTTGAACAAAGTGTTTCAAAAACAAAGTCCAAAAATTAATTCAGGCATCAAATTAACCTGGAATGAGCTTGAACACATAAAAATGAGATAAATAAAACACATAAACTGGTGTAACCTTTCAGTGTTAATGAGAAAGCCTCACCTCCATTAACAGAAACTTTATGTGGTTGTTTATATGATGGAGGTCCTGCTCCTGTTTTTCTTCTTCTTTCTTCTTCTTTAATTTGTTTTCATCATCATGACTTGTTCTCTGTATTTTGCACAGTAATTCACATTCACATAGACCTAAACAAAAAATAGTATTCAGTTTACTTTTTAAAAGTGATCTTTCAGGCTTTCAGAAGATCTTGTAAATGTTTTTTTATTTATGTTTTTGATACTTTTTATTTTACTCATTTTCTTATCAGAAAGATCTGATGGAAATAAACAGAAGGAGACAAAAGACATGAAGATGTCTTAAAAACATCATCAGGTAACAAGATCATTAGATCTAAAGATACATTTACTGGTTCGTTTTTCTCTTTCTGTTCAACATTTTTAAAACTGTCAAAACCTGCATTTGTTAGTTTCTATATTTAAATTTAAAAGCACAACAATGAGAATTATGAGAGTGAGTCAAGTAGCATTGTGTCAAGGTTTTTCAGCTTCTACAGCTGCACTCTCTTCAGAATATTTCAGTTATTCTCTGAAAAAAAATCAATATTCACATTATGCATGTTATTTTTATTTGTTTTTACTTCCATTTTGGTCTCAACTGCTTCTACAACCAAATTGCTTTAAAAAAATCACTGTTAATATTTTTTGGTGTCTGAAAAATGAGCCGTATCAGAAACTTCCTTATTAAGTCCCATTCCACGGGTTATGCGCCGTTACCTAGCAACCTCAGCAGAATTCCGCACGTTACCTAGCAACCTCAGCAGAATTCCGCACGTTACCTAGCAACCTCAGCAGAATTCCGCACGTTACCTAGCAACCCAACTGGAACTCTGCCACATTTGGTCAGCTGGTTTTACTGCTGCATGTGCCGTACAATGGCTGCTGGAAGAAACAAGTGTTTTGTTTTTGACTGACCATTCAGAAACCACTTGCTATATTCTTGATGGTTGTGCAGGAGGCTCCTCTTCTGCTTTTCAAAGATGTATAATTGCACATCTGTCTGGAGTCACTTTAAAGTGTGAGTTGGGGGGCGTGGCCAGCAGCAACTTATTTTGATTTAAAGTGATAAGACGCCTAAAACAGCTCATTCTGAAAGTATCTCAAAATAGGCAGAACTGACTGACATAAATCTAAGAATGAAAATGTAATGAACATGTTTTTTTTTGTAGATCATTGACCTATCCTAGCCTCTTCATTGAAGCATAAAATGTCACCTTTAAAGAGATGATTGACTTGCCATCCAGAAACCATTTGCTCTATTCTTGTTGGCTGTGCAGAAGGCTCCACTTCTGCTTTTCAAAGATGTACAGTTGTATACTTATGCATCTGTTTGCAGCCATTTTGTAAGTCTAAACATTGAGTTGAGTTAATTAAGGCGATCTGAGAGATTACTCAGGAGATCCACGTAACAAGTATAAGACTAAATGTTCAGAAATTTAAACGCTGCTCAAACGTTTAATGGGCAGCGTTTCTGCCCATTAAAATTATGTCTCACTTCACCCACTTTTCTCGTTTTATGGTTTTTATGAACATCCCTCCTCTGAAACCGTTGTGGGTTTTTTTTCTCCCCTGTCTGAACCGTTCCCGACGGTGAAAAAATGCGAAGCGCCGGCATCCATCACCGGATGACAAGCCGGCCCGCGAAGGCACGGCGAGACATTTACATTCTGTGGCCTTTCGTCGGTCCCTCTGCTTCGGCGGCCGGCCTCACGAGGCTCAGACTGACATGCACTTTCCAGGTTTGTTGTGTTTCTACAAATAGACTTCTCCTCTGCATTTACCATCAATTTTTTAAAGAACAAAATGCAGAATTGTGTATATTTTAACAGGCAAGTTCTTGAAACTCCCTCTCCTCTGGGCCCCCAAAGCGTTGCCCGAGGTGAAGACGTCTTTTATAGGCAACTGGTTTGAATCTGGTCGTGAAAAATGCGGCTTACTTTTACAGCGTTTCTGCTAAATGTGGCAGAAAATTGCGAGTAAGTGAATATCCGTCCTGGAGCCGCCGTATCTTCCGGATGGTTTAATGATGAACGACAAGGACATGAAGGAAAATGAAGCCCGGATGAAGGTGTGTTGGTAATTTCAGCCGTTATATTAAGTGCTGTGTAGTTGCCTATTAAGCTGCCATGCTGTAATTTGCGGTCTCACGGGCCGGCAGTGATCTAAGCAGTCAGTAACCTATTAGGAAGCTTTGTTATAAAAACAAGCCGCCTATTGTTGCAGAAGAAACCTTCTCTGACAGCAACACTGTGTTTTCACCCGGGCTTAATTTGTACGTCTTCTCCTCAGGAAGATTAATTGAAAACAGAATCACCATAACTCACTCAAGGTTAATGCAACCCATGCTCAATTAGGTATTTGAGAATAAGAAGCTGTACGGTACACTGTAAAAAAATAAAATTAAAGAAGTTTCCTGACTGTTGAATCACATTGACGCTATGGTTCACTCCTAAATATATACGTCTTCTTAGCTAATCTTACAACCTGGAAGTGTGACGTCACACTTCCGGGAACTTTGTAGCTGGCAGCCATCTTGGTAGGTATCCGTAACAGTTACTATCCAGTTGCTATGACAACAGTAAATAAGTCACAAGCTGAGAATTTGGACTCACTTCATTATTGCCAGACTAAATAATAGACATAGTTCTCATGTGACGTCATGCTTCCAGGAACTTTGTAGCTGGCAGCCATCTTGGTAGGCAGTCGCCGACTTCTGACTTTAATTTCATAATTCGGCCTTCAGAATTATAACTTTTTTCGTATAACTCTGATTTTAACCTCAGTACTCTAATTTTTTTCAGTACAATTCTGACTTTTTCGTCTTCAGAATTCAGATTTTATTCCTCCAAATGTGGGCTTTAGTCTCATAATTCTGAGATTAAAGTCAGAATTGTAAGGAAAAAGCCCTGTTGCCTGCAGAAGCGTTGCTGGTTTCCTTGCTGTTTGACGATAAGCCCTTGCCCCTTCAGTTATTTGTGTTTTTCTTGTCTCAGTGTTCAGCTGGCAGGGTGAATGTAAAGGGTGAACAGGCTTAGTGAATTTCAAAGTCACCCAGGCAGCTTAATGGCTTCCCTAAATGACTCAGCACATTATTTCCAGTTGTACAGTAGTCCATTACATGGTGCGTTGCCGTGCCCATACAGTGTTTGGTCTCACTCGCCTCCCGTCCTTCTGGCGCTCGCTCAACAAACCACTCGAGCCTGAATGCAAAATGCCGTCCCCCTGGCTGTAACATTAAGGACGGTTCAATCTCTTTAGTGCTTACCTCAGTCCTGCCGCCGACACCCTCCGCCCCACAGGCACCGATGGCAAAGGTGATAGCTAAAAGTGTAGCTGCCAAAGCTACGTGGAGCAAAAGAGAGCAATTAGTAGTCCTCTGCACCATAATCCCCAGGAGACAAGCCCCATCAATCATGGTGCTAATCCTTTGTTTCTCAATAAAGATAACCATGCTGCAGGGAGTTAACATTTTCTTTATAAGTCATCCCACTCAGGTACAGCCAAAATGCCAGGCTGGCTCAGAATCAGCCTTATCCTTTATGTTTGACATTGAGTTGATAAGAGGACACCAAGACAAGTGTGTTATTTTGAAATTTCAATGGTAATGGGTCCAGCAGAGGTGGTGCGGGTTGGGAAGGTTCATATTTTGATTGCATTAAACCTGTCTTGCCCTGTGATGGATTGGCGGCCGGTTCAGGTTGCGCCCCGTCTCTTGGCCATTGACTGAAGAGACAGACACCGCAAGGACAAAAATGGATGGAGGGATAAACCAACTTGAACTTAATTCCTGTTCCTGTTTGTTTATAAGCTACAATTAGCTTGTAAATCCCTAGCTAGCTGCTACAGAAAGTAAAGTAGCATTTTAAAAATACAATTTACCAGAAAAAATTTGTTGCATAGATGTGTATTTTCATGAAGGATAAAATAAATGAAAAAATGAAACCAACATGCTAGCACAGTTAGCTGCAACAAAAGGTGAATTGGTTCTCTAAAAATGCTATTACCCCTTGTAACAAAAATGTTGGTGCAGTGCTTTTATGAACTAATTTAGATTTTTCTTCCTTAACAATTGGTTATTCTAAAACATACCATTAGCCACTGCAAGGCTAACAGAAATGTTGGTACTTTACATTTTCATGAAGGATAAAATAAATGAAAAAATAAAACCAACATGCTAGCACAGTTAGCTGCAACAAAAGGTGAATTGGTTCTCTAAAAATGCTATTAGCCCTTGTAACAAAAATGTTGGTGCAGTGCTTTTATGAAGGACAGAATAAATAAAAAAAAAAACAGCTCTCCACCTGTTTGTTTACAAGAATTTGCTAGCATTTTAGCACAGCTAGCTGAAAAGAATCTGAATTGGTTATTCTAAAACATACCATTAGCCACTGCAAGGCTAACAGAAATGTTGGTGCTTTACATTTTTATGAAGGATTAAATAAATGGGGAAAAAACATTTCAGAAACCAAATCTCCATCTGTAGTTTATTTACAAGCTTTTGCTAGCATGTTAGCACAGCTAGCTGCTGCAGGAAGTTACAAAACTAGCCATTTAAAATTCAGAGGCGCTGCTTCTTTAAAAAGTGAATCATTCATGATCCTAGTTTTGTCTTTAAAGAGTTAACGTGAACGTTTTTATTTTTCTCGGATAAATTAAAATGTGTTTTTATGAATATTGCATCAAAAGTCAAATTATGATTGCTACTAATTCTTATCAATTCAAGAAGATAGGTATATTTTTGGTTATCCTAATTTAAATTGGTTGCTATTGTTGACCAATTTAAAATATCTAGTCACCAGTTTTACATATAAAATTGCTCCAATAACAAAATATCTTCCATTCTGAAGTAATTTAATTGCTAAAACATTCAATTAAAAGCAAAAATTGACACCTAGTGAAAAAAACTGGAGTGAAACAGATTCCATGAACCATAAAAATCCGTATCAAATGTCAGAGCTGTTCATCAGAGTGTCACCCAAATAAAAAGCAGTATCATAGGTCGTTTGTGCAAGCTTTTATGTTTCGAAATAGGTGACCTGTTGTAACCACGTGGGGAAGGACTGCAGAGACCCCAGGAGGAGGTTTGACCCAGACAAGCATGAAAACTGAGCTCTCTGCTGTACAGTAAATGTCACGACAAGTTACAGCCTGACCTACGCCGTCAGACTACCCAAACCCCAACCATTTATTATTCTTACATTTGGCTTCTTCTTCCTACAGGCTTTTGACCTACGCTATAAACAACAAAATGGATGGAAAGTTCTCTAGATATTCTGGTTATTGCAACAAAAACAATGAATGATTTTGAAATCAGGCATTTCACAAGCAGATCTGTGAAATGCTTGAGATTTTTAACTGAAGAAGCATTTTTTTTCCTAGGATAAAATAAATTTAAATGCTTCTTTGTAAATAAAGAAATGTATTAATAATACCATTATAATATAAATAATATTTTTTTAAAATCTATGTTTAGTCTGCCTAATTTAAAAGTTCAGTGGTGCATTTATATTGTTTTAAATTAATTAAAATTAAACAGCCCAAACTATTTTACTGTATTTCCTTTACATCAGAAATTGTTTCTAAAAATAAAAGTATTGTTGTTTTGTCACGTTTATGTAAAAATGGCTGCAAACTGTACATCTTTGAAAAGCAGAAGTGGAGCGTCCAGCACAAGCAACAAGAATGGAGCAAGTGGTTTTTGGATGGTAAGTCAACAACAAAACAGTTACAGCACCTAAAGAGGTAAAATCAGCTGATCAAATATGCTGGAACTCAGCCTGGGTTGCTAGGTAACGGGTGGAATTCTGCTGTGGTTGCTAGGAAACGGCTCAGTGCCTGTAGAGTGTGACTTTTAGTAGGGAAATTTTCAAAAAGGCTCATTTTCTAGACACCAAAAATCATAAACTTATTGGATTTATGTTTATAAAAACCATCTGGGTGGTTTTTATAAAGCACTTGGTCTTTTTTTTAGAGGAGGTTGAGACCAAAACAAAAGTAAAAAAAAATTGTACAAAATGTGAATTTTGCTTAGATCCCTTTTAAATTGGTTAATTTTTTTCCCCCTAAAGAATATCTGAGATATTCTAAAGAATACAGCGGTAAAACCAGCTGACCAAATGTGCTGGAGCTCCATTTGGGTTGCCAGGTAAAGGGGCAGCGCCTACTGATTTGTGACATTACAGTCACCAAAAAACATCAACTAATTGCCAAAAAATGGCTGGATGAGGTTTTTTTTTTAAGTATTTGGGCCGTTTTTAGAAGCAGCCAAGTTCCAAATTCAAGTACAAAAACATGGAAA
Source organism: Poecilia formosa (assembly GCF_000485575.1). Taxonomy (NCBI): domain Eukaryota; kingdom Metazoa; phylum Chordata; class Actinopteri; order Cyprinodontiformes; family Poeciliidae; genus Poecilia; species Poecilia formosa. The sequence continues at coordinate 207,903 of NW_006800110.1, forward strand.
AAGTTAATTTTGCAGAATAGGTCCCTTTTAAAACATTGTGGATAATGTTTAAGAGCCAGGGTTGTGCCAAGAAAACAACCAGTTGCCAAGCAGAGTGGTCCATACCAATGCCCCTAATGAACAATCTTCCAACTCATTGGGTTTAGTTGTTTTGTAAGACTTTTCATCAAACCTTTGTGGATTTCCACAAACATTTCAGCACAAACACTCAGGATGCTGCAAACTTCCCCTGCATGAAGGTAAATCATTGTTAAAGGCACTCAGATATCTAATCAAATAGGTTTAGGTTAGAGTGGAGCTCTAATTGCGAGCTGCAGCTTCAGGGCATTTCTCAGAAATTATACAGTAAAAAGAGTTAGCTCAGAAATTCATCATGACGGCCCAAAGGCATCGCTTTAAGAACGAACCATTTTTCTGCGCCACATAAAGGGATATTTGCTGGAAGGCAAATAAAATACCCTTCTTGGTTCTTCGACTCCAAATTAATCTTGCATATTTTCCCCTGGAATAACAGAAATCTTGTCTGCAGAGGAGCAAAAGTGTGACCTTGAAGGCGTCTCCGTGTCCAATCCGCAGCGGCCGGATCCATCCATCATGTTTCTCTTGTTCACCTTTGTCTCGGTGAAAACATTTCGCACCTTGTTTCTCTCTCTCTCCGTCTCTGTCTCTTTTTCTTTTCTTTTTTTGTTTCTTTCCGTCATCCTGCTGCTCCAGTGTCTCGCCGGGTCTCCGGGAGAAGTCGGCCGCGGATGTGATGTCTGCAATGCTTCAAGGTCAAGAGTGCTTAGCTAGATATTAAAGAGACAGATGGGTGGAAGAAACCGAGTGGGATGGCAAAGCAATGCAATTATAACCCATGCCCACTGTCCACACACACACACGCGAGAAGCGAGACAAACAGAGAGCAAAAGTGGGTGAGAAATAGATAGACAAGAGATCAGTGCTATCTCGGAAACTCTGTGGAGACAATCTAATATCAGCATGAGTCCACAACAGTTAGAGCATGCACGCACTCATGTACAAACAGCCGCGGCTGTGCACACACACGTGGCGCAGAGATCGTCTGATAGGAATTGTAATGGCTCATTAAAGCACCAAAGTGAACCTGCGGATGGCACCGGGAGGAGGAAAACAGAGTGAATGATTGATACAGTGAAACGGCGCGCGCTCCCTCCACCAGCCCATTAAGGGTGATTTACAGGGACTGTGGAGAGCAGCCGGAATGGGGAAGAGGTTCCCTCTCCCTGCGTTTCGCTTGATTCCAGCCACACTCGCCGGCTGATTGAGAGAGTGCGGGAAAATGAAAATGAAAATGTTTTGCACCACCCGGAGATCTCGCTGTCGAGGGAGTAATTGCTCAGGTAACAGCCGTGACGCAAAAAGACAGAAAAAAACAAAACCGACTTGGCTGAACCGGACTAATTGTGTTTCAGTGGTTTGTGAGATTGGTTACTGTCACTCAGAGTTACTGGTACTTTTACTTCAGTAATTTTATTTTGAAGTATTTCTGCTCTAACATGAGTAAAGTTTCTAGACTTTCTACCCACTGAATGAAAAACAACATGATTTAATCTAAATTTTCCAGACACAGACAAACACCTGCTGTGTTTCTGTTAAAGTTTAATAAGTTTTATATGGAAAGAAACTGATTTAGGAAAAGTTTCTTTTGTTGTTTTTGTCACTTATACGAATTATTGTCATTTTTGACCTTAAAATACCAAAATTTCCATTTAACTTTATATTTTGTTCCATCTGATGATGTAATTTTTAAATAATAAATAATTGTATTAGTTAATCTACTGACTGATCAAATTATTTAATTTTTAAAAATTATGTCATCAAATGGAACAAAATATAAAGTTAAATGGAAATTTTGGTATTTTAAGGATGAAAATAATTAACAGAATCACAAAATACTAAAATCAGGCAAAATTTATTTTTTCTAAATCAGTTTCTTTCAATAAAAAACTTTTAAAACTTTAACAGAAACTGCAGGTGTGAGTCTGTGTCTGGTGACTTTTTGGTTAAAACATGTTTGTTTTTCATTCAGTGGACAGAAAATCCAGAAATTTTGCTCAAGTGAGAACAGAAATACTTCATAGTAAAAGTAAAAAGCACTGTGCAGTAAAAATTACTCTTAGAAGTAATTTTTTCAAAAAAGTTACCATTAAATATATTTGAGTAAATGTAACTGGTTACTACCAGGCTCCAGTTTTAACAAAACTCACAGACCTGCAGGTTTTATAAGTTTTATTTTGAAAGAAACTGATTTGGAAAATTTTTATTTGGTCTCATTTTGTCATTTTCTTAATGATGTCATTCATATGAATCAGTTTAGTCCTTAAAAAAACAAAATTTCCACTTAACTTTACATTTTGGATGAGCTATTGATGTAATTTTTAAACATTAAATTATTAATAATTTGATTAGATTTTTACCAAATACTTTTTAAAAATTTTAAATAATAAACTGAACCTAATTCACTGTGTGCCTTTAAACTGAATTACCGCTGAATAAACAAAGTAAATTGAAATGTACTGAACAAGTTGAAGTGCTGATGGAAAAATATAACAAAAGCAAAACTTTTCTGCTCGACCTAATCTTTCTGAAAGCCTTAAGTCCTTTTTCAAAGTAATATTCTTTCTTTAAGGGACACAGCACACGATCAAGGCGTTATTTACACAGATTGGACATTCTGCACTAATAACGGTCACGCAGTGAGGAACATTCACTGGTTTCATTAGCTGCACATGAGTTGCTGCAGTTATAATAAAGCATGCATCTGCGCTAGCCTCTGATTGCTGTTCTCTGCTCTGCATCCAATTTCATGACGGACGTTACAGCCTAATAACCCATATTAGCTATAATCTGCTTTTGTTGGTTGCTTCTCGGTTTTAGTCAGGTGAAACTAGCAACTATTAAGAAGGTAGGTTATTTTTCAGAAAGGATTTTTAACAAATAAGAGAGATTGTGTGCTTGTAACATGAATGCTATGGGCTAAAAATAAACTCTGTCACTTTTATCAAAGCTATAGAAGCACACTGAATGTCAAAAAGTTTTTATTTTGCAATAAACCTCCAAGCTTACAGTCAGCACCTCAGCAAGAGAGGAAAAAGCAAGGACATGGCACATGTAAAAGCAGATGACTGTGCACTAATAGGCCTCTAAAGCCTTGTTATAAATAGTAAAAGCGTTAAATAGCTGCAAGGCTCAAGAACTCACCCACACACGCGCTAGGCATAAGGACAAGAAATCGTTGCCCTTAAGTATTTTGCACTGTGACATAGAGCATAACCTCTGGATAATTAGCTATTTTAATCTGTTTCTAGAGCACAAACACCAGTGGTGTCAGCTGCAGGCAGCATGGACAACATATTCTGAAAGCAGCGCGTGCCGTTAGCTTCTCCAACCTAAAAAGATGTATTTGAAACTAAAATAGAGCCATTAAGAAGCTAAAGAGCTTTCTTACTATTATCTGTAATGTGACTGGGTAATGCTGAGTAGCATAAATATAAGATCTGGTATTGAAGTCAGGCTGTCATTATCTTATACATATTTGGAGCAAACAGTTTTAAGAATAAAAGACGCTCAGGAATTTAAAGCTACTCAAACTTACAGATACACAAGTTAAGACAAACCCCAGCTACTAAAGCTAATAGCAGATCTAGCTAAGCATTAGTACAAGCTAACAGTAACTCTGCCTAATAACTGCTCCATTTTCCATCTACTCCATTTTATCTACTAAAGATACAAGTTTATGGATACACGCTAGTCAAACATTTTACAAACTAACAGCCATACAAGCTAACTGCTACACAGGCTAGCCTTGCTAGCTAAGTAAGCGACTGTACATGCCATTAGCTACACATTTTTGGAATGATCTGAGTTTTGAAAATAAAGAATGCTCAGGATTTTAACATCAATTTAATGGCCACTGAATCTTAAAGCAACTCCAACTTACAGATATACAAGTTAAGACAAACCCTAGCTACTAATGCTAATGGCTAACTCTAGCTAACAGTTAGACAAGCTAACAGTACAAACTGACAGAAACTCTGGGAAATGGTTGCTCCGTTTTCCATCTATTCACTGTGTGCAGTTTATAAACATAACATAAGAAACAAGTTAATAGATAAACATTAGCTAAAGGTTTTACAAACTAACAATCATACAAGCTAGCTGCACCTCTGGCCAGCTTTGCTAGTTAAGCACAAGCCATTAGCCACACATTTTTGAAGCAATCTCTGTTTTGTAAATAAAGGACACTCAGGAATTTAACATGACTTTAATGACCACTAAATGTTAAAGCTACAACTTACAGATACAGCATGTCTAGCTAACGGTTACAGAAGCTAGCATTAAAACAATCTAACAGGTACTCTGGATAATGATCACTCCATTTTCATCTGTTCCCTGTGTTCATTTTATCCACTCAAGATACAAGTTAATGGATACATGCTCGCCAAAGGTTTGACAAACAACAGTCAGAGCTGCTACTCAGGTTAGCTTTGTTATTTGGAGCAATCTCAGTTTTGGGAATAAGAGATGCTTGGAAATTTAAGTTGAATCCCCACTGAATCTAAAAGCTACTCCAAATCATAGATATACAAATTAAGACAAAACCCACCTACTAAATCTAATAGCGGCATTAACTAACAGTTACCCAAGCTACCATTAGTATAAGCTAACACCAACTCTAGCTAATGATTGCTCCATTTTCAAGTTTGTGGATACACGCTAGCCAAAAGTTCTTGCTAAGTATTTTTATCTACTTTCTAGTGCAAATATTTTAGTTCACCTGAAATAACTAATTAATTAGTACTTTTTAAAATCAATATTAATGAATTATTTATTAAATAAGCTTTTTTTTTTTATCTCACAGAAAAGTTAATTCTAAGTTATTTTTTTCTTACTTCAACCAAAAACTAAACCAAAATTACTTTAACACTTTTAATATCTTCTCATACGGAGCAGTTAAAATATTTCTGTCTAAAACTACCCAATCATACCCATTCCAACGACAAAGTGGATAATTCTCAGTAATAATTGCTTTCATTTCAGTAATTGTCCTCAAACTTACTTTTACCTCCCAGTGAGCAAGCTGAAATTGCATTTCAGGCCTGATTGATAATTAATTAAACGAGGGCAGTCCGCATCAGGACGGTCACACTGCGACCCTGCGCCATTATTTACTCCTGACTATGGAGATGTCGGCAGTCCCATATGAGTCCACATGATTGCGGACAAGAGAAGAAGAAGCAGTGGTGCTGTGAAACGGAGCCCGCCTCACGCTGAGGCAATTGAGTCAGGAAATGGGGGTCGGTGTGGGGTCATGGCATCCAAACTCAGCAATCTGAAGATTTTGTGTTTTTCACAATCCCCTTACCCAATCGCCCTCTCCCGCTGTCTCCCTCCCTCTTTCCCTCTCTCACACAAACAACTGCAGTCCCGCCATGCCTCCCAGTCCTCCTGAGGTGAGAGTGTGATATCAACCAATCTGTTTCAGCCGCCCCCATAACCCCGACAGTCGCGGCCACGCCGCCCCCAGCCTTCCTGTTCCTGCCCAGTTTGCCACAGCGACACCAGAACCAACTGCTGGACTCCCAGAGGCTCCAGGGAGAGAAGGTGTTAAGTGAGCCGAGAAGGAAAGAAGCAGCAGAGTCCTTTACGACCCACGCCCATGTTTTTAAACTGAGTCATCTGGTAACGTCAATGTGATGACGGTCGATGTAGATACAAAGAAAATTAGAGTAAATTTCCACCAAAAACACTTGGAAATTTTGAGATTATTATTTGAAATTTTGTGGTAGGAATTTGTACATCTCTGAGTTTGAAAAGCCAAAAATGTGTTTGAAAATCTCACAAATTTTGAAAGTAATCTGAGATTTTCTAGGAAAAAACTTGGACATTTCTGAGTTTCAAGTTTAAAATTTTCTACAAAACCCCTGAAATTTTATATATAGTCTAAAAATTTTTATAGAAAAACATGTAAATTTAAGAGTTTGAAATTTGCTAAGAAAAAATCTGATATGTCTGAAATCCAAAGTTCAGAAATTTGCTAGGAACTCCTCACCTTCCGAATTATTATTATTTTTTTTAGATTAATCTTAGAATTTTTGGAGAAACATTTATGAAATTTCTGAGCTGCAAAAGTCAAAAATTTGCTTGAAAAAAAATCAGAAGTTGAACATGGTCAACTTTTGGAAATGTTCAAGGTTTTTCAATTTGGAAATTTCTGAGTTTCAAAAGTTGAAAATGTATGACTTCTGAAAATGTTCAAGTTGTTTCTAGAAATTTTTAGAGATTATTCTCAAAATTTTAGCAAATTTTACACTCAGACATTTCCTGTCTTTTTTTCTTGAAAATTTCTGATTAATCTAAAAGTTTCTGCGTTTTTTCTAACAAATTTTTTGATTTAGTGTTGTAGTTTGGCCGCCACTCACCAGAGGGCGCTGCGGGTCATACGTACAGAGCCCCTGAGACAGGGTTAAAGATGGCGGCGGATACGTCCAACAACGGTAAAAAGAAACAGTGTGGTGCGGGATGCTAAACGCACTTTAAGCGGTTCTGTTTTAAAATATAAACACTCGAAACGTTCCTTAAGTTTCACCTCAATAAAGTTTTATCCATTCGAGCTAAGAAGGCGAGGATATGATGACAGAAAAGCGGAAGGATAAAGGAGAAAACTTGTTACACGATGGGATAAAACATGATGCTAATCAAGATTGATATCCACGGCTGTCTTACTTCACGGAGAGAAGTTTTATTCCTTCAAGACCAACAGACAGCACTTCTGTATGAACATCTCTCTGTAAGTGTCTTACATATTTTATTAATTTCATATTTTATTTTCCTATTAACAGCTTAATAAGTTCTTGTTTTGCTATATTTTGTAAATATGTAACCTTAACTTGAGAACCACAATTTTGTGTTTATTGAGCCTGTATTTAAATCAACCGACAAAATAATGTTAAAATGTAATGTTTTTTTGTTTTAATTCAGCATATTATGACAAATGTATGTTGTGGAAAGAGGGCCAGTCTTATTCATACAAGAGAAAACTCAGGTTTTTAAGTAAATGGTGGCTTATCAATTAATTATTAGTTGATCGATAAGGTCAGTCACTTAGATTTACTCATTAATCAATAATTTGCATCCCTAAAATGGCAGATTTATTAAAATTTCAGCATTAGACAGTTGGATTAGGTTTGACTGGAGATCAAATTTGCAGTATTTGTTACTCTTTCACCTGCTGCTAAGGTTTTTTTTTAATCTTACAAGCAAAATGTCTGTTTTTGAAAAATGTTGGAATTTTTCTTTTTTTTAAATTTATTTATTTCGAACAGACAGAAAAACAATCAAGAAAAAAAGAAAAACAAAATAAAATAGAACTTTAGAATATAATTTTTATGCTCTGTTGTTTTCAGTAAATTGTTTTTTGTACTCCAAATAACAATCAGTTACTAAATCAGTTGATGATTATTCACATAATCCGATTAATCGTTTTAGCCCTAATTGATCAATCTACAGTCGAAAAGCAGAATCTACTTGAAGGCTTTCTCTGGTGAGAATTGAAGCTGGTGCACTGTGTGTGTTTTCAGGTTAGCTTAGAGGAAATAAAAATGGCAGTGGCCAGCAGATGTGCTGGATAATATGTCAGAAACAGCAGTGGCCCCATCTCTTTCTGCTGCTTTCATTTCAAAGTGAAATGTGTGGAAACTCATCTGGCCAATGAGGCGAATTTTAAAGGCAAAAAGCTGCAACTACTTAGACGGCAGGCAGCCAGCGGGGCTAAAGAGGCATCCCATTCCTGCTGCTGTGAATTTCTACAAATTTTAACTCCAACTTCACTATCGCTTTTCCATAAGATGAGCAATTTTATTCTTTCTCCAGCTGCTTATAGGTTTAACAGCAGAGAATGCTTTGTTTTGCCTCTTCTTGTGTCAAGCACTCATTAAAGAAAACAACCTACTTGCTGAACTGAAACACAGAGAAAGAGGCAAAGATCAAACATATAATGTCTTGAAATAGAAAATTAAATATAATGAGTCTGCTATTTGCCACAAATAGAAGAGCATGTTTACGTTTTTATAAAGCTATGTTGGCAATCTTCTGCAGTTCACAACCACGCAGGTTAGGTCTCCTTCACTAAGGACCCTGAAAGGCAACTTGAAATTTAAATGAATGCTGGAAACGTGAATGTTTATTAGCCTCTAATTTTTGGTGTTAACCAGGATGTAAAATGTTTTAAATGTAGCATAGAGTGTACAAAAAACACAAAGAAGACTTCACACTGTTTAGCCAGGGCGGTAAAACATCAGCAGTGATCTTTCCAAACCATTTCAAGGAGACTTCTTATGCTATAAATTCACTTTTTGTATTTTCATACTTCATTTTGGGTTTCCACTACTTCTAAAAACAGCTCAGACGTGTAAAACAACAACAATAAACCCCCCCCCACTGAGATGATGTTTTGGTAATAAATGAATGTTTTTTGGTGTCTGTGAAATGAGCCGTTTCAAAAACCTAATGTTACATTCTGTGGGCACTGCGCCGTTACCTAGCAACTCCGGCAGAGTTCCGCCCATTACCTAGCAACCCCAACAGAGTTCTGCCCGTTACCTAGCAACCTCAGTGGAGTTCCGCCACTATAGCGTTAATCACAATTTCCTCGACAGTTTGCAGCCAGTCTTTTCTGCGGTGTGGGCAGAAAATAAAAGAATTAAGAGCCCAGAAAGAGAAAAGCATGACAAATCGGGACATTGTTTGATTGCTCAGCAACATGCAGAGGAAAGCGGCGTTAGAGATTCTTAGATTTTGGGTGAAAGTAAAAAATATTTAACTGACGGAGCCATTGTTCAACACGCACAATTTATGTGGCTGAAACTTTAATAAAGGGAAATAAATTTTATGAAAAAAGTAAAGAAAATCCATTTGTCATCACTTTCTTCCATGAGGAAAATTTTAAATGTTAATCCAAAGTGTTATAATAGTTGATGCATCTGACAATAAACAGCTGTTCAATCCTGTGGTTTATAAGGTGAAAATGTTGTTATTAAATTTGATTGTAACCAATGGACATTTTAGGGATTATGCATTTTGGTATAAAAGGTTTCAAATTGTAGAGTTTGTTCCTGTTTTTATTTTCAGCTGATTCAAATAAGGCCAATTGCAACATTAGACCCTGCACTCCAAAAATTATTTGTTGGAAAATGTGCAAAGTGAAATTAGATAGAGCAATTATAATGTCATAACTTAATTAACCTGGTTCGGTTCAACAAAACCTTTTAGGGTTAATTTGATATTTTCACCGCGGCTATTTCTGATGCATGTTTAATTTGTCTGGTCAAATTAATTCTCTTTTTTGTACATGCTTTCAACAGTTATTACTATGACAGTTATGTTTGTTTGAATTCTCTTAACACTTCCTACAAAATTAACCCTGTTGCAAGACGATTGCCTTTTTGTGATTTTAGAGTTGCTGAATGAATCAGCAATCTGATTCATCCAGAGTTGCAAATCTAGACTATTTTGAAAAAGTCTAGGTCTGAACCAGTTATCGGGACCATTTAAATAGATTTCTTAAAAGTCTTTATGTCTTTTAAGGAAGACATAAAGAAACTGGACGTGGTTTGAATCAGTAAAGGTCAGCTTGGCGTCTCGTTTTCTCTTGAAAATGCTGTAAAAGCAGAGTTGGTGTTAAAAAGACGAAATCTGAAGGAGGTTTTTATTTATAAAGCCACTATATTAAAAAATATTCGTATAATCACACGGTATGTTTACTGTGTCCAAGAAAACACAAAATAAATAGAAATGTAAATTAATTTGGCTAACAAAAACAGTCTGAAATCAGCTACCAAATGGAAACAAGAATACTTAAACACACAAATTAAACAAACTGTTTAATTCAATTAGGTGGGTAGGTATGCACATTGGTTGATCGGTTGGAAGATTTGTAGGTAGACTGGTTGGTTGGTGGGAAAGGACATAGGCTGGTTGGTACGCAGATTGGTTGATTGGTAGGTAGATGAGTAAGTATGTAGATAGGTAAGTAGACTGGTTGGTTGATTGGTTGGTAGGTGGATTTGCAGGTAGGTTGGTTGTTGGGCAGGTGGGTCTGTCTGTCTGTCACATGACGAATTTCACCTTCTTGTTCGTTTGGTTAGAAAATGGTAAATGGACCTAACTTATATAGAACTTTTCCAGTCATTTTGACCACTCAAAGGGCTTTACACTGGAGCCACATTCACCCATTGGCACTCAAACTCTCACACATTTATACACCGATATGCAGATCGGTAGGTAATTTGGGGTTAAGTGCCTTGCCCAAGGGCACATCGACATGAAGCAGGAGGAAGCTGGAATCGAACCTACAACCTTTTGACCACAAGACAACTACTCTACCCACACAGCCACAGTCGCCACGTATCACGCCGTTTGCCATTGATGAGTGGACTGTGGAGTGTTTTTTTTCTTTTTACCGGTATTATCATGAATGATACGATATGGCCCATCAATACCCTTATGTGACCTGTATCTGACCTCTGTCTGTACGGTCTGAACGGCCATGTCACATTTTATCAGATTTGTACATCATAATTCTGCTCAAGAAAAAGCCAGAAGCTGCAAATCTGGATGTAAACAATGGCTGAAAATTATGATTATGAATTTATGAAAGAAGTCTGTCACTGAAGCGCGTCATGTCAAAATCCCACCACGTTCAGCTTTGACCACATATCCAAACTTTCCTACAGAACCAGCAGTCAATGCACCATAAAAGGCTGTTGGTATTAGTTGTTTTTATTAGCTTCCTTTGTCTTATGATTCTTGTGACGATAGTGTTGGCACCTGTAGCTGAATAAACTTTGAATTTGATCCCTGGGCTTCAACGTTGTTCTTCTGTGCATGCAGATTGCTTTACCCTGATTGTTGTCTGGCTTAAACAAGTATGCCTTTTTTATTTACCATTTAAGAAACCTCATCAGTTGTCTGCTAGTGGAATCTCCAACACCAAGCAATCAATTTAAAACCTTTTTTAATTAGTCGCATCAGTGCCTCTGATAAAAATATTCATTTCTGTGGTCCAGTAATCTGCGCACTTCACTATGACGCTTCCAGTTTGTGTTAATGGCACCATTGATCTATCTCCCACTCAATCCTAGCTGTCACGAACAAGAAGACATTAAGATACTTTAGCTCCTCCACTTTAGTCAGAGAGTGACCCCTGACCCCGGGGGAAACCAACCTCCATTTTCCGGATCAGAAGCTGACCTCAGACTCAAAGGAGTCGGCTTTCATTCCATCTGCCTCACAGTGCTGAAAATCTTCTCCCAAACATGCCAAACGAGCCTTTTCAAAAGACTCATCCACTCAAAACAAAGATCTCCCTGTTCCTGACTGAGCTTTGATGTTTATTGATAAGTTAACACTTAAACACAAGCGGTGATTGATCAGTTAATTTAAACACCTGCTCTACCGATGATCTGTCAGGGAGTTGGTGTCTGGGTTGCCTTATTTTTTGCGTTGATTGAACAAAAACAAACCAAATTCTGCAGCACATCTGCATGTTAAGGTTGTCATAGTCAAGCTAGCTTAGCAGAACTACTTCCCAGTTTCTCAGTATTTTTTTTTATTAAAACCTTTTCCTCAGATACGAAATGTGATACACTTGTACCTTGTTGCCTACTTGTTGTAGTGTTGACAATTAATAGCAAAACATTGCATTCCTTTGTCAGATTTTTGCTTAATTTTTGTAACTTTCCTGACTCAGTGGTGCATATGTGGCTCGATAAGTCACTTTATGTCCAATCCAGTATAGGCATGTTGCAATAATCATTTAACCACATAATAAATTCAGACAAGCTCAATAATTTCCATTTGCATGATTTATAATGTTTCTCTTTTCTCTCTTCTTACCAAAAACTGATTAAGGTCTTTGGTCTGGTGCTTTGGTCTCAGCTAGCCTGTTTTTATAAGGACAGTTTTGTTGTTTTGTTTATTTATATTGGATATTTAAAATGTCTTCCATTTCTAATGATAAATGTTCATTAAAATTTAAGTTTACTGATCTTTGAGAACGTTATTACCGTTACTTGAAAATGGTCTCTATGCAACAATATCATTGCTTATAGCCATAACTTCAGCTAAATTTGTTACCATGACAGACCTGGTAATATATACCAGTGGCTGATCCTTTAGGTTTTGCATCGTTTGTTCAGATCATATTCTAACGGTGCTTCGTCTGTGCATCAAAACACCAATTTAGTCTCAATCTTCCTGACTGTGAGAACGTTGGAAAGAAAAACACGCGAGCAGAGTGGGTAGTGTTGGGGTGAGAGGGGCCAACTATGAAGGCGATGAAGCAGAGCTCAATTTGGACATCAAACACAGGAGGAGAGATGTGAAGGCAGTGGCATGTGGGCCTGCGATGTCAGGAAGGAGCTCTGTCCCGACTCCATTTCCAGCCCTCCCGTGGGAATCCCACGCATGTTGCAACAATGTGGCAACACACTTCATCCCATTACCCCCGAGGCTCTTTACCCTCAATCTGCTCTCGTCTCAAAAACTGACAACTTGACTGTATTGAACTTGTTCAAAGGCTTTCTTGGTTCTTGGAAAGACGGCGAGGATGAGAAATTAATCATTTCTGTGCCTTTGAAACTTTGAGGGATTGAACAAAAGACGCGTGGATGAGTGAGAAAACATTTGGATCTCAAATTGCAGCGAGTTGCTCGCCGTACGAGTGAAATGTATCAACCAAAAGTGACAAGAAACTGAAAAATCCCACCGATCTGTGGAGGGCAAAATTCATCTCCAGCAACAACAAATCAAACTGATCAAATCAATAATTCCCTAATGATGATAAAAACTTACTAGCTTGGCAAATTATTTCACTTATTACAAAACATTTTTCTCACAAGTAAAACAATTTGCCATTTGAACTCACATTTTCATCAATGATGAGGAGTTTTTCGTATACCCTGTTGAAAAGTTACTCATAAGTTAGTTTTTAAGCCTACTAAGATATTTACACAACAAACTAGACCAAAAATACTTCGTCGCAGTTTGTGTCTTTGTAAGTACTAACTATTCAGAATATCACTGCATAGTTAGTGAAAGCATAACTCCGCCCATTTGGTGCAGGTTTGAAAAATTGTGCCAAAAGTGGGCGGAGCCAAGAGATTCTGAGGGGCGTGGCCTAATTTGGGGTCAGGATGAGAGGAGGCACAAACTTACATAAAAATGTCAAAATGTGCACAGGAACATAAAGTTAGCCTCCAAAATAACATATTTAGACAGTTTAGTGGCAAAAAAGTTGATTTTTGGGATTAGTTACTCTTTAAGTTAGACATCTTTCAAGGTACTTGAACTTTTACCCCCCATTTCTTTTGCAAGTGGCAGTTAGAAATGTTCTTATTTTCTCCTGTGTGATGCTGTGCTGACAAAATCATGAAAACCTTCGATTTCAGAGTCAAGTGTATCACAGCATGGACTGGTTGCTGAATAAAACATGAATTTTGTCACTTTAATACCATAAAGAGATGCTATGACCATTAAAGAAAATCAACAGATCAATTAATGACAGCTAAATGTGCTGTACTCAGTCAGTCTTTTGCTGAAATACAACTAATGCAGTCATTAATATTTGAAAATCGTAAACAACACCTCAGTAATGTATTTGGAAAACTGTAAGGAGAGTAGCAATTATGAGTAGCTGCATGAAAAATGAAGATGACTCCAGGATGGCAGATCTATAAGCTTGTTAATGATTGGTAAATCATGGTTTCCGGATCGGTTTGAACATGGAGAGGATCCTTATCTGCCAAGGTCACCGCCGTTCTTCTCTTCCCCTCCCGGGCCGCCAAACGTTTCGGCGAAGGTGCAAACAATACGTCCCTCACTGCTCTGCTGTGTGGAGCCAGCATGGCAAAATGTGACACAAGTCGTATCGTTTATCATCATTTTTCAAGAGGTAATTAACAGTAAATGAGAAGATGGCTGCTGCCCTTCAGGATACTGCAGTCTATGCTGCATTCGTGATCACAACAAATGGAGAAGTAATGGTGCTTTCGCTCAGTCGTACAAACACTGTTGATGGAAAACAGTTCAGGAAACTTAAATCCCAAACTTTCCAGTTGGTATTTGAACGCGCCTGTCCCAAGTTACACTGCAAAAACACAAAATATTACTAATTATTTTGGTCTAGTCTCCATTGGAAATATCTTAATACACTTGAAACAAAATAAAACTAACTTGGAAGAAGCTTTTCAGCACTGCGGTGGTAGATTAGCTAATCTAAGCACCTCCTCTATTGATGATCTGTCAGAGCTGGTGTTTAGGTTGCCTTTTTTATTTATTTTTTTTAACAGAACTGAAACAGCACATCTGCATGTTAAAGTTGTATTAGTCAAGCTAGCATAACTGACCTACTTCCCTTTCCCTCGCTTTGTTTTCTTTTAATTAAAACTTTTTCCTGACCTTGTTTTCTTGTCGTAGTGTTGACAATTGGTAGCAAAGCATCTATTTTTCTTTTATTTATCAAGCATAGATTTGAGATTTAATGCATTATGTTGAGATCTTGATGCTAAAACCAATGCTAATCAGTAGGGTGGGCTCTATAGACTGTATTTTTTTCTGATCATATGTTCATGTTTGAGCTCGTGTGCGTATAATTTAGAGAAAGTCCAGAGTTAATGAATGTATGTAGGGTCATCTCTGGGGTTGTATGTTTACACACCAGCTTTTATGAATGACAGAATCTGTCAGTGATTGATTTTAGAACTGTTTGAATCCCGTGACCATTCTCCTTGTGATAACGGCCGCAGCGATTGAGTGATATCCCTGGCGTCCTGATGAACATATCACCGCAGCGACTGACAGGCTCCGCCGCTGTCACCGTTCACGTGTCGCTCACCTGATTTACCGTGGCGATCACGCCGCTTTGTCCTCATCATTTTTTAAAAGCTCCTGAAGTGTCATTTCCTGTGCTATGCTTGACTTGAATCTGAGGAAATGAAGCCTGAGTGAGGTGAATTATTACCCACGGTGACTTTTAGACTAGTTGAGACCATTACGCTATGCAGCACAGGAAAATAGAGTGCCGACTCTGGTGGCAAACAGACTCCCAGCGCGCGGGCTCACCCCCACCACACCAAATTATAAAAAACAGCGCCCTAATTTGTCAGTTAACCTTAAATGTCAAGGTGAAACGCAAAGGTTGAATGTAAATTAGTGGCGTGAAAAACATGCTCCCATGACCCCAATCTGCACAGTTCATGGTCTTTGTTTAGATTTGCTTTTTAAATGGGTTATCCCTAATTAGAAGTGACCCTTGGGCTGAACTGCTTGGTTAGTTCATTGTGTTAACAGCCCACCATGCAAGGATAGGTGTCTAATCAAATGTCACAGTTCAGTTGCGAAGTTAGTGACCTGCATCGTTGTGGTTTACGACGGGAGGGGACTGCACGAGCTCTGAGATGGGATCCATGTATTCTCACCGCCAGATAATACAGAAAGGCTCTAAAGAAGATTTCATCCCTCTGAGTGTGACTGGAAGAGGAAAAAAGGAGCAAACTGAATGAAACGCAGAGCAAAATGGAAGCTAGTTAATCCTTTTGCTAGTTGAAATAACTTCTACTAAAGCAACAGGTAGTTATGCTGACATTTATTGACACTAACATCAACTAAAACTAGTGGTTAGTTAAACTAGTGAGTACTTAAGCCTGTTGCTAGCTAGGCTAACGGCTACTCAAACTACCTGCTATATAAACTGCTGCTCTAGTTAAACCAAAAACTAAACACTCACACAGCTACTTTAGCCAACACTAGTATGGACTTATTTCCACTTAAGTCAACAGCTACTTAAAGTAATAGCTGTACTACCAGAAACTTGAGATGCTAGGTGCTAAAGCTAACATTTATTCTATCTTATAACCATTTAGAGTCGGAGCTAATCAAGCTAAAATTTACTCAAGCTTTTTTACTAGCTTGTATCTTACCAGGTACAACACAGATTTTGTTTAAAATTACTTCTAGCTATACATCTGATCCATGTAGTCTCACTACCAGGTGGTACATAAAGATGTAAAGATTTCATCCCTCCGAGTGACTAGAAGAGGAAAACAAGGAAGAAACAAAACAAACTATTGAGCAAAATGGTAGTTAGTCCTTTTATTGGTTAAAATAACTACTTCTAAAGCAACAAGTAGATTTACTAACATGTATCACGCTAACCACAGCTAAAAGTAATAGTTAGATAAGCTAACTAAGCTTAAGCCTGTTGTTAGCTTAGCTAACATCCTGACAAACAAGTAGTTAGGCTAGCAGTTACTTAAGCTAACCGCTATATAAACCACCTACTATTCAAATTAAAAAACTAACAGCTAAACATTCATACAGCTATTTTAGCTAGCATATAAATAGGCTAACTTTCTCCTAAGCTAACAGCTGCGTAAACTTATACTACCAGCAACTTGAACACAAAGATGCTAAAGCTAACAGTTATGCTGTCCAATAATCATTTAATGTAGCAGCTAATTGAGCTAAAATTCACCCAACTTTTTACCGTCTTGCATTTGCCAAAAGAAACAGAATCTTGTTTAAAATAAATTCAGTTTTTATTCCTATGCTGTCCATAAAGATTTACAGCTCAGCTCTGATAAAATATAGCATTTATGTTTGCGAAGAAAGGTGCCAGCGTCGGCAGTATTGATTATCCCTAATTAGAAGTGACCCTTGGGCTGAACTGCCCTGTTAGTTCATTGTGTTAACAGCCCACCACGCGAGGATAGATGTCTAATCAAATGTCACAGTTCAGTTGCCAAGTTGGTGACCTGCATCGTTGTGGTTTACGACGGGAGGGGACTGCGCGAGCTCTCAAATGGGATCCATGTATTCTGACCGCCAGATAATACAGAAAGGCTGTAAAGAAGATTTCATCCCTCTGAGTGTGACTGGAAGAGGAAAAAAAAGGAGGGAACAGAATGAAGCGCAGAGCAAAATGGAGCCCAAATCCCCCCGAGAATAATATGGAGATCTGCCTAACATAAGATCCTTGTGGTAATGCAATTTAAGTTGGAAGGAAAAAATGTCAGGGTAATCTCATCAGTCCGTCAGAGAGAGGGATGTCAGACATAGCCTGTGGCGAGCCTCCAGCAGGGCCGCTTCTATCCTTCACAGAGCATCGCTCTGTCTCCTCTCCTCTGCTTTTTCTTTCCATCACAGAGCCGAACCACCACTGCATTGTGATACGGTCCTCACTGTCGATTCATGTAGCCGAGCAGAATGTGCAAATAAACCCAAATCCGGAGAAGCACTGCGCAGCGTTGGAGACAAAAGGCTAAATAAACAAAGGTCTGGCTGGGTGGGGTCTATACTGTGTCAGAAACAGACAGATTCTGCCTAGGGTACCATATGCATGATGTCGGAAGGTCATCCCTAGAAGAATGTAATGAGGGGAAGGTGAAACGACATGCAAGAACTCATCCTGTTGGTCATATGGAGATAGGATCTCTAAATCAGTGGACCCTGTAAGCTCCAGGGTAAAGAGAGGTGCAGAAACCTCCTGGGACAGAGCAGCTTAAAAGAATAAAAGCGCAACAGGAAGTAGGTAATAAACTGTAAATATAAGAGAGAGGCTATTTATTCATCTGTTTGTGTTTGCGTGGGTCTTTGTGTTGTTGATATTCATCAAATATCAACGAATAGTTTCTCAAACTATTAGCTAGCTAGGCTATCAGCTACTCCAAATATTACTGCTACTTGAGCCTGTTGATAGTCAAACTGATGGCCACTTGAGAATCACTTTACAACATGTACTTAGGCTAATATCTATTCAAGCTAACATTAACTCAAACTAAGTCAGGTAATATAGCAGATACTCTAGCATATAGCTAATTAAGACTGTAGCTCTTTAAACTAAGAACAAGAGGAGTTTGGCTACTACCTATTCAAGCTAACAACAACTCAAACTAGGGTTGCCACCTGTCCCATAAAATAACCGGTATGCCCTGTAGTTAAGCTTGTTGCTAGTTAAGATAGCTACTACTCAAGCAAGTTAGTTAGGCCAACATTTATTCAAGCTAACAGCAACTTGTACAAATAGCTAGTTAAGCTAGCAGGTACTTAACCCTATTGCTAGTTTGACTAAAAATCACTCACACAAGTAGTTTGGTTAATAGCTACTCAAGCTAGCCACTATATAAACTAAATGCTTTTCAAGCAAACAGCTAAACACTGGTACATTTATCCTAGCTAACATCTAAATAAACTAACTTCCACCTAAGCTAATGGCTACTCTAGCTAACAGCTATCAGTAACATGCGCTCAAAGATGCTAAAGCTAACAATCAAGCTAAAATTCACTTAAACTTTTTATTTTATATCTGACCAACTAGCCAGATTCTTGTTTTAAATAACTTATAAACACTCTCATACTAGCAAGTAGTAATTATGAAAGTCACTGGGGTTTTTTTTAGTATTCAATTCTTGTCATATTGAACAATCAACACAACCAGAATCCTGGGGATAAGAACCGTGAAACGCCGGAGATGAAAGGCCGCATAAACAAAAATCTGTGTGAAAGCACGCTTTCCCAGGTCAGAAACTGTCAGATTCTGCCTGGAGTGCCATCTGCATAATGTTGTAAGGTCATCCCTGAAAGATTATAACGAAGAGAAGGTGACACGACAAGGCAGAAATCTTCCCGTCGGTCATGTGGAGATGGGATCTGTAACTCTCTGGAGTCTGCACGCTGCAGGCTAAAACACCATGAGTGTACTCAAAGTTGATTAAAAGTTTATTATTTCCACAAACTGAACATGAAGAAATGTTATTGAGTATCCAAATTTCATACCGTTTTCTTTTAACGCTGATTAAGTAGAGTGATTCTGGAATTATTGACGAAAGGTTTGCAATCCATAAGTGCCATCAGGAATTTCAAATGGAGCGCCTGAGGACGTTGGAGGGGTGTGGAAAGTGGCAGTGCGCCATATCAGAGTGGGAGATGAGGCCAGATTGTGGTGTATTGATTCTAGATAAACATCTCCTCTCAAACACAAGCTGCCGGTCTGTTTCTGACCATCGGAGAAGACCTGATGGGTCTGGATGTGCATGTTTCCCCGTTTTGATCCGATCTGTTATTTCAGTGTCTGGCACCAGCAGTTTACATCGCTCCGTTTTGTACACAGTCTCAAATTAACTGAACACAGAGACTCTGCGGCTGAACAAGTCAGTCTGCCATTCTGCAATGCATTCAACAATTAGGGAGTGTGTCGAATAAAGCTAAGAAAAGAGACATTTCAAATATGAAAGCTCTGCTCACTTAGAAAGTACTCCGTACTCATTAAATTTAATATTTTAAACTCAAGAAATTTACATTTTTAGATGGTTCGTACCAAAACAGTCCATGATTTGAATCCCATCCATTGGTTTTCTTGAGTTTTCCAACCTTTAATACTCGAATACCTGAGACTCCCTCTCAAAACGCTTACAACTGCCGATGTTAACAGTTCAAATCATCAGATATTGCTAATATGTGCCGTGGAAGCCACCTTAGCACAGCCACAGAAGCTAACAGCTGCTGTTAGCTCCTGTTTGGCTTGGTTTGTTTGACAGTTGCAGTGAGAAAGAGAACCACAGCAGCTATAAACGTAACAAATGTTGCAGTTTTGATCCCCAATCGAACAGAGTAAGGGATCCGCTGCACATCTTTTTCATCGCTTTGAAGGAATTTTGACTGTAAATGTTTTATCTCGGCATCGTTGGAGGTCGTTTTGAGTGTAAACAACCTGTTTAATAAAAATATCTCAATCAGATTCAAGTCTTGGCCTTCATTTGGACACAGCATCAAGCCTTGGGCTGTATTTTAAAAAACGCTGAGTTAGTTTATGGAGCAGGATGTGGACCTTCCCAAACGTTCCACTTTCCTGTCATCTTTCACAGCCGTTGGAGATCATTAAATGTTTTTTGGCAAGTGTAAGTCAGACCTTCGTGTCTTTTCTGGTCAGCTGGCTTTCTCCTTGGAAATCTGTGCTGGTTGCAGTTTTTTCTCATTCTCCTTCATGTTTGTAATAAATATCTTTTCACACCTCTGTAAATCGGTAAAATACAAGTTTTACAGGTTAAATTGAAGCAGGAAGTAATAAAATGACAATGCAACACAAACTGGCAAACAACAAATGGATTTAACATTTTCACACAGTGCTTAACACCAGTTAAATTTTAATGCAAAAAGATGAAAACACAAGTAATTTTAAAAAGCAAAGATACAAAACTAATTGTAGCCCTGAGCAAAACATTAATCCGAATGGCATTAAACACAAAACCTGTCAGTGATATTGTGGTTTACTGCAAAAAAGATAAAATAATCTCTTTTTAATAATGTAAATAAATCATTGTGGTGATTTGTGAGAACAGACTCAGACAAAACAAAAGAAATGCAGAATATCAGGAACACACAAAGACCTCGGATAAGTTTTTACAGCCACTGATGTGTCTTTACTTCACCATAGAAGTAAATAAATAAATAAAAAAGGTTGCTGACTGACAAAATGAAAAGACTTTGTAAGGATGTCACGGAGATCACTGCACCATTGTGAGCTGCTATAAATTAAAAGACGCATAAGAGAGGGAAACGTGGGCCTGCAAGAGGATTACAGAAGCCTCTTTGTCGCCTAGCTGCCTGGGGTACACGCATTTTAACTTGTTTGTTATGATCATTTTTTGCTTTATGCTCAATGTACTGATGTGTTTTTTGCTGAATAGGAAACTGCATGGAAACATGAAGATTTGCCTGAACTGAGCTGAATGAGGGCTCCATTAGCGGCTAATGCATGGGAGAAGCTTCTGGATGTAAATAAGACAAAGCCTTTGCTTTGAGCTACAGATCGTTTTTAAACGAGGTGGATTCTGTTCACCGTTATCACCAATGTTTCAACACAAACTGTGAAAAGTAGGAACTCCACTCACTACAGTAATCATTTGTCAAAATGGCTGAAACAAGCTGCTCGAAACTGGCTAGCATGTCAATGCTAGCTTGTGTGTGAAAGCAGCTAGAAGTAAAAACATTTTTTCACTGTTTTTCTCTGTAAAACGGCTAAATCTAACAAAATGTTGTTGGCATCAAAATATTTCTACTGTTAGGAAATGCTGCCATCTGAAGCAGTTAGCTTGTCTGCATTAGCTTGTACTTAAAAAGCAACAATAAGCGGATGTGTTGTTTTTTTGTTTAAAATAACTTTTCTAAATTATTCTCACTTTTTAATATTGAGTTTTTTGTTCTTATCTGTCTGTTATGTTTTTCAGCGCTTCAACTGATTTTTGAAATTCATATATAAAAGCATTCAGCTTGTTCTGGAAACTTTTGTTATATCTTTTAGTAATTTCGGCTTTTATAATTTTAGAAATATTTAAACTTTTATGCAAATTTCAGCTTATTTGAAATCCACAAAATCCAGACAGTTTTGTGGTCTTTGCCAGCTCACCACTGCTGCTTACTTCAGTCTAGAAACTCTGTTCAACTTCCAAACAAGTCACAAGATGTTAGGCTATCTTCAAATAAATCCGCCTTTTGATATCACTTACGGTTTTTCTAAAACCGCGATTTAAGTTTTTTTTTCCGTGTTCTGGTTTTATAATGTAATCCAATGACGGAATTCTTTAACTGCCAGAGTGCGCCACTCTAGTAACTGACGCTCGACTGATTTTTCACAAACACAAACCGCTGTTCATACAGATTTCGCCTTAGAGAAATAATTGATGCATCAAAACGTAGCTATAGGGGTCTGCTTTCAGAGAACATACGAATCATTGCTGTAGGTTTTACGGTTTTCTTTAAAACACTTTCTAAGCACCAACATGTCACCCCCTTCATCCATTGAGCTCCATATAAAAACACAATATGTTCCACTGACAGATTATTTAAATTATTACAACACATTTTCCCATTTTATAAGTGAAAGAATCTCCCAACTGTTATGTTTTATCAATATTAAGAAATAAAACAAGCTCAAGCATCTTGATGAAAGTTACTTGTTAGTTTTATTTCAATTGTACTGTAAGATGTTTGGACTGGAAACGAGATAAAAATAGTTGGTAAGATTTTGTGTTTTTGCAGTGCGTTATATCTGACTGTAAACAAGGATAATTGAAGATTTGCTTTTAGACTTGTTACTTATCATTTTTGTTCTGAATTTGACCTTTAGGCAAATGATGGAACCATAAAACCGTTCCAATTTACAGGCATTCCTCTTTAAATTCTTAAATTGTTTTTGCTTTTGGATCCTAATTTTCAGTTTTAAGGGTTAAAAAGTTTCTTTTTATCTTCTTTGGGATTTATTTTAATCATAGCAGTGTTGGAATAATATTTCACTGCTGATGTTTTACAGCATTGGTTTGCTAATGTGTTTCTGTTTCACTTTAGCTCCTACAAAATGGATTGCCTATATCAGGATAGCACTATATAACCCACAAAGCATTACCCAGTGGGGACAGTAAAGCATGTTTGATTTGATTTAACTTCAACAGCAGCTTGTGGAGCAACAAGCACTAGCAGGCTCACTCACAACATAACCAGAGTGCTGTGGTTAAGAAACGGAGAAGACGCGGTGGTTTTGTTGTTCCTGGCCCTCTTTCTCTTTTCCTCATTTATCCAAAGTCGTAAAGCAGCAGCACCAGCAGTCTGCTGCCATCAATCTCAATCGGCCTGCACTTCCTGCACCGCTCTGATTGGACGTAATGATCTCCGGCTGTCACTTCACACACTGATATGTTTCTCCCCGTGACCCATCTGCTTCCCTATTCTGCCACAAGCCGCCGGGGTGTTTACCACGGACACTCGCAAGCAGGGTCCTCCCACGCGCCATTCACTCCACGCTACCTAACAATCCCCCACTATCATCATGTGCTTTCCCTCGCATCTTTTGTCTGCTCGCTCCCACTTTTGTGGAGCATCATTATCACTTACATATGCAACATAAAAGGAGTGTTTTTCTGCAGATATGTATGTGAAAACTGTTCATTTTGAATAACAAACCTTAAGGGAAGGAGCCAATTACGAGGCTCATGCAGAATGTTGAGCACGTGCAATTAGAACATTTTACAATCCTAAAAACTTTAATCACAAAACAGAAAAACGTACTTCCTGACACCATATAGCTCTTTAATTAGACCCATTTTCTTCAGGCACAGTAGCCGCATCCTCAAATTACGCAATGAAAACCCCTTAGCTGTCGGGTTGTCTGCCCAGCAAAGCAAACCCTGCAATAAGTCTGGCTAAAAGGTTTTCACTGAGGATCAGATAGCAGCCATGTTCCTGAGATTAGGAGTGGAGGAAACGACTTGGTTAAGAGGCCAAATCTGTGTAAACGAAACCCCAAAGAACACACATTAAGACGGCGAGGAATTAGAGGAACAACAGCGCCAGGATCACGATAAGGATGCCGCTCAGTTGGGCGATGCAGTCTGAGTTTCCACTTGACATGGACGACTCGTATCAATAACAAGAAGAAGCCATCAGTGCTGACATCTGAGGCAGAGGTAGTAACAGGAAAAGATGCTTTTGGGCGTGAACTTATGAAGTCTCTTCAATTTCCTGTCTTCAGTAGAAAGTGCTGAATTAGGAAAAGAAGCTGTAGGACTTTAGAGTGTAAAGTTTGTGTTCTTGAAAGCAGGTTTAATGTAACACGAGCTGCGTTTCGATTGCACAAGTTGGAATTAAAGTAAATTTGCTTAATGGAAATGCATAATTTAGAAAAATCTCAAGTTTTTTGATTAAAGTTTTTTTGTGAAACATATTTTTTTTTACATCAGACTAGTCATGTAATCAACAACCGGATGTTACTACTGGCAGAAACTACAAAGAAAACGACAGGAAGTGGTAGGAGGATAATGGTGCAACGTGTTGTTTTAATGACTTAAATGGAAACAGCCAATTGCGAAATTGTGTATTTTTTCAATATTAGTGGAATATCAATTAAGTTTTTCACACATTTGTAACGGAAACGCAACTATACCTACAGAGCTGGGAAAAGTATTTGCTTTGGCTTTTTCTTGTTTTTATAAAGAGAAGAATCATCCAAACCAACCTTCCTTTAAACCATGAATAAACTGTGATTATGCAGATTTTTTTGGACCTAGTCAGTGTTTCAGCAGTTTTGCAGTTTTCTGGAAGTTTGTTCCAGATTAGAGGAGCATAAAAATTGAATGCTTCTCCATGTGAACTACAAGGAATTGGTGGCTATTTAGTCCTAGAAAATGTACTTCAAGTGATAAAAGCCTGACTTTGTAATTGTCTTTATGTGTTTCTGAAGGTTCAGAGTCGAGCTAAATTAAATTTTTAAATTAAAATTTCTCAAAGGTGATGTTAAAAATTTGTTGGTTATCATAAATAATTGATAGCAGACATTTGATTAGCTAAAACAATTAAGTCTGGCAAACAACCGTAAGCAGATGGAAATTTTGGAAAGGGGGTAAATACTTTTCTGAGCATTTTCATGAGTGTTAGGATGAATACAGGAATTGCAGAGTGGCAGATATATTAGTTTCCATAGAAATCTAGGTTGTCTAGATGGAACAGCTGTTCTTTCCAAAGGTTGGCTGCAAAATGTTTCAGTTTCTTTCATAATAGCAGATTATAATTGGGTAATTTTCTGGCTGTGATTCAAAAATATTCCTTTTCCAATTAAATGTGCCAACATTTCTTCCTTTGAAATCACTCTTGTGGCAAGTCATAACTAGTTAAAACACCTCTGCAGATCTTTGAAATTTCAGCAAACATGATTCACTTTTATGATTAGGAACGATGATGATGATGATGATGATGATGTTTTTTTACTTCTTGCCTAAAAATAGTAGTAATGGTGCATAATTCTTGTAATTTTAGTTCTGTTTGTATTTACTTGTCTGTGCTACAATTAGGGTGGTGATGAGCCAGAAATTTTTAATTGAAGGAGGGAATTTAATAGGATCTATTATGCAAAATTCACACTTGGCATATTTTTTGTACTCAACTGCTTAGCTGAGCAGTTTACATTTCACAGGCACTCCACTGTTACCTAGCAACCCCAGCCAGAGTTCTGCCCGTTACCTAGTAACCCAAGCAGAGTTCTGCCCGTTACCTAGCAACCCAAGCAGAGCTCCAGCACCATTGGTCATCTGGTTTTGCTACTGTATGCGTTGCATAATGGCTGTTGGAAATTTGGAAATTGCATTTCTTATTTAATGGAAACACTGCAATTGTGAAATAGTTTTTTGTTTTTTGACATTAGCGGAATATTGTAAGTTTTATGTGCATTTGTAATTAAACTTGGCTTCTGAGACGGTACAAATTTAGAGCAAGCAATAATGTAGTAAGAGAACAGGGGGTGGAAAGTTTTAATCACCACATAACAAAGAATTTTGGATTATTTGCAATTTTATAATACAACTAGCTCTTTTCAAATTAGCATAATGAAAAACAGATGGTGCAGGGCATTCTGGGTAAATATGACCAACACAAACACACACTTAGCGCTAGCGGGAGAAATGGTGTTTGTTCTTTTACAAAAGAGAAATCCTACAACTGCTAAAATCTGATGCCACTCTATTTTTTACATTTTGTGAAGAAGGAAGTTGCGCTTGGTGTCTTCAGAGGTTTTTGCAGCGTTTCCTTCAGTGTTTCTTGGTGCAACGCCCCCACAGGTGAGGAGGTGATCTGGTTTTTTCAAACGGTTTGGTTTATTTGATGCATTACGATGGGAAAGAGAACCAGAGCAGCTGAAAATGTAACAAATGTTGCAGTTGTGATCCTCAATCGAATTGAAACTAATATGCAAGATTAACATTCATTGTCCTGTCACAGGTTTACAGAGGCCAGTCCAACAAAGAGAAACTATCAAGTAAGAGTGGACAATACTGTATTGTTGATGTCAGCGTGGAATGGACATACTGGAGTGAAATAATAGAAAAACAATAGAAACTAGGATATCATGAATACCAGCTCTGAACAAACAATACATTGAACTTTGGAGCAGATGGCCGCGAACAGCAGGACGCCACTTCTGTCAGCTAAGAACAAGAAACTGAGGATACGATTCACACAGCTTCAGCAAAATTGGACAATAACAGATTGAAAAACTGTTGTACAGTTTGACAAGTTTCAATTTCAGCTGCAACATCAGGACAGTTTGGTCAGAATTTAATATAAACAATATGAAGACATTGATTCAGCTTACTTATTGCAAGACAGTTTCCATTGTTTTACGTAAGAAAATCAGTGAAACTAGTATTTTTCATTAATATTAAGGAATTATAGATTTAAAACAAGCTCATGTTTCTTACTATTTTTGAAGTGTACAAAGATATTTGCACTAAAAAGAACAAAAATACTTGGTAAGATTTTGTGTTTTTGCAGTGAAGTTAGATGGTAATGATAGCTGGTGAACTTTGAACAAGAATTAGTTCATTTTAATCTGTTTGAACTGAAATTAGAACAAGTCCATGTTAAAGATCAATTAGCCTCTTGCTAAGAAACATTTAAGAAAATATTACTTTGTATGCATATGGTACACTTAAGCCTGCATCTCTGCAACTAAAAATAAAACTGTTATATTTACTGAACCTTCAAGGGGCAGTGTCGTGGTTTCCAGGCACTTTGTGCAAATTTATGAACAATCAAGAAACTACATTTCCTGACTCTGATATCAAACGTCTTGAAATTGGGCCTCTGTTTCTTTATAGACTCAAACAGGCGTTTGCTAATTGCTGCTGGCTAGTTTGAAGGAGCTGAATAAGGGGAGGGCTGGTTTTTGAGGCAGAAGCTTGGAAACTGCAGCTCAGAGGAGGAACTTTGTCCTAGGAGGCGGAGCTAAGTCCACCCAGGTGTTTTGGACAGCT
This sequence comes from Poecilia formosa, assembly GCF_000485575.1. Taxonomy (NCBI): domain Eukaryota; kingdom Metazoa; phylum Chordata; class Actinopteri; order Cyprinodontiformes; family Poeciliidae; genus Poecilia; species Poecilia formosa. Next base: position 234,773 of record NW_006800110.1, read on the forward strand.
GAACGGTTGCCATGGAGACTCAATTATTTCTCAAACATGCATAAACAAATCTAGGCAACTCTCCAGATATGTTTTTGATAAGGAAATAACAGTACAACGTGATGTAAAGTGAAGAAAAGTATATTTTACATGATATGGCAGCTTTGAAATGATTTTTTTCTGGGCCTTTTTGTACATTAAAGGCTGAGTACTCATGCTTTGTGTGCGTCTGACAATCAAAGCTTGGAGAAGTTTGAGCTCAGCAGGTGGGAGGGGTTTGAAGGAAGCGTGCTTCACTTTGTATACACACGCGCTGAAATTATACAACCATATGGACTTCACTGAACTAAAGGGAAGGAGAAAAACAAGAAAGGGAGCAAAGCAAGCAAGCCAGAGGCGCGTATCTGAAGAACGTCCCCTGCGTGGTTTTATTAGTGCGAACAAACACCAGCATGGGTCTGTTTGTGTGAGTAAGAAATGTTGTTCAGGGTACGGAGGAAAAGTCCCAGGACGGCCTTCCCTGGCGACGGCGGACAAAGGTTGACGAAGAGCGAACATGTTACGTTCAATACAGGACGGGGCCTGACACGACCGTTTCATTATTCATCAGATCTCAGCCGAGAAATAAAACAGCAGTCGCTGTCAGGAGCGTTTAATCCGCGTATGGCGTGAGTGAAGATGTCAACAATCTGTCAGCTCCGCTTGACGCCCGGCTCGTCACGCGCCGTGCCAAACACCTGCGCAGCGGCGGCGGCGAACAGAGGAGGTGTTGAGTTTCTATTTTAGACGCCGTGCTTTTTACTGTCACTGCCTCAGGTGGGTTTTACCGTTACCCTTCACAATCACCCCATTTCCTCCAAATGAAATTCAGGGATCAGGTTCGCTGACTTTTTCCGCTCACAAGTGAAATATGAACTCCCTCCTAAAGAGCGCTCTGTCCGCAGAGAGAAGCAATGAGCCGCGGTGGATAATTTGCCTCCTGGTCCCTTTGCAATCAGCTGACAGGAAGGGATCGCCGGCCTGCAGATCGCTGACATCACACACACACAAAATATAGGGTGACCTGACGAGGGCGGTAAAAATTTTATTGGGGAGAATTTTAAAAGAAGCAGAATATATATATTGTTTTACATGTTTGTTGAAATTGCCATGACATGATGAAGCATCTAGCTTTTCTGTTTTTAACCAATCAGAGCAAGGAGGCGGGTCTTAGCGCTGTCAAGCATCCTTTCTCTCTTTCTCTGTGACACCTAACATAACCTGTCCTGAATGCAAAGGCTAGTTAGCATAGCCACTAATGACAGCGGATTAAAGGTTTTCCTGTAAATTTAAGCTGTTTTTCTGCCTGTAGCACATTTAGCGCATTTACAAGGTTGATTGACAGCGCTAAGACCCGCCTCCTGGCTCTGATTAGTTGACTTTGGTGCATTTCTTCAGATGGCCTCATAACATGTAGACATGTTTTTTATAAGAATTACATACCGCAGCTTTAATATATTAATTTGTTAATTTTATAAATGTATCTCTTCATTATTGGGTTTTATTTATGTTTATTGAAGAATATTTTATGAATATTGTGTTGAAGTTTTCTAATATCCCAACATGTTTCCCATCACGTTTTTCTATTAGAGAGTTGAATTCAAGTTTCCCTTCTCTTCCTCTGCTGGTTTTTCCTCTGGCTGCTGATGTACAGTTGCCTGTATATTTACTTAGCTGCATCCTAATAAATGTCCATCATGTTTGCTCGGTGTAGTGCTGCGGCTGTCTCTGGTGTCTGCTTTGATAGCCTCGCTCCCTCAAGAGGCCGTGTGTTTTCCAGGCTGCAGTTGTTAAAAACAAATTCAGTTCAACTCAGAAATACTTTATTTATCCCAAAGGGAAATTAAATGTTTCCCTGAAAAGCACCAGACCCGGGTGCCACAGCTTTCTCCGCAGCTCAGCTCTCCAAACAGATTCACACCTTTCCAGGTGTGAATAATGTCCTGTTTTAGGTTTTTAAGAGATTTTATACATTTTGTTCGATGAAGTTATGGTTTCTGTTTGTATCGGGTTTATGATCCATCCCATTATAATCGATGTTCTGCAGCCAACAAGGTTCTGAAAATTAGCTTAAATGTTTATTACTATAAAATGTGAACAAAATTCCCAAACTGTGGAACAGTTTATTCCTTGGCTTACTTCCGTTTTAGCGTTTTATTTTTTTTTCTTTTGTCATTTCCATATTTTGAATGTTAATGGATTTTTATCTGGGCAGAATTTTGTCAGTTATTTTAAAGTGCTTAGTAACTACAGTATTAGTAGTAAATGTTTGCATGTTTTAGCAGTAACAATGCAGATCAGAGCAGAACTTACTAAAAGAAGGTGCACATGTTAAATAATTGAATAATTTGCAAAAATATTCATATTTATTTAATTTGGAAACAAAGAACTAAAATGAGAACATTGCAGATTAAAAAAATCTACAAAATTAAGTAAAGGTAATTTTTTCATTAACTTTGAAAATTCATTAAATTTTTTGTGGCTTTGATTCGAAATATTAAGTTTCTTTTTTTTCTTCTTTTTTTCAGATTGTAATTAGCAGATTACATAGCCTAAGATTTCTCTTTTTGTTTGGTTTTTTTATATCACAGATTGTAAATTTAGACAAATGATACCTAAAGTGAATTTTGATATCTGAAAGAAATAAAAAATAAATCAGTCTATATATAATTTATCAGCAGTCTGATTTCTAAAGGTGAAACTTCTGATAAATTGTCATTAATGTAACATTTCTTTTTTTAAGCTCTACTTCCAAAAGTGCTAACCAGTAGATTTCAAGAAATAAATAAATATTTCACAATTTTAATCTTTGTACTTATCAATCAATTAAGAAACTCTGAACACAACAGGAAATAAATCATTAAATTCACACAGACTTTAAGAAAGGGAAGGAAAAAGAAAAGCCGACTCAAACAATAAATAGTTGAACTTTCTGTAGACGACAACAGCATGTTTGCACAGTAAAAAAAACATAACTGCCAAAGTGTTTCAAGAGGATGGAAGTGATTTTCAATCTTTTTTTTATAGCTGAGAATGAGTGGTTTTACCCTTTAACCTCAAGTGTCCATGCTTAGTTTCTATGCCAACCACAGACTAATCTCTCTGCTCTGACAGGCTACCATCTGTTTGTGCTTCTGTGTTCTCCATTTGTTGCTGCACAACTATAACATGCTGCTTTAATGTATTTCACACCATTATGCCCAATGAACAAAACAACGAGCTGTTGTATGAATTGCTGCAGGAGATCCAAAAGTGTAATTTTAGAGGGGAAAACATCTCTGGGTTTTATGCAAGTCAGTAAAATAATTTTATATCTAACTGGGGATTTGCTTATCTAACCTGCATTGGCATATGGATAACCATTTGATTGAAAACTCATGTTAGTACATCTTATTGGTTTCACCGCAGCCTGAGTGAGCGAGCTGTGAATTCAGCGAGCCGGATCTGTAATCTATACAGCAGCAAATTATTGTTAGGGATGAAAAACCCTCCAGATGATGCATTAGAGCCTCTGCCACAAGTTTAAAACCTTTAACTTTGGATTTCAAACAAATTCCTTTCACTTGAGGTTGGACATTGTTTTTGTTTTCACCTCATATCCTGAAGTCTTTTTAAGAAAAAAAAATAGTTCTTTTCCATCACAGTTGCTGTCAGTTTCCTGCTGGTCTTTTTGTGCTTTTAGCTTAAAATTATGAAGTAGTTAGGATCCCTGCTGTTGTACCTTCCCATCTAAAGCCAGGGGCCGGCAACACCGCAGCAGTAACATTTTGCAGCCATTACAGGAGCAGTAATGTAGTGGCAACAGTCGCAGTCATAGCAAAGGTCTAGCAATGTGACAGTAGTACAGTAGCAGTCGTTTAAGAGTGACAGTGTTTCAATAGTTGTAATAAATTACCAGCAGAAGTTAGAAGTAGAAGTAACAGTTTACAAAAAACAGAGTAGCAAAAACAGTAAGTGTTGCAAATACAGTACAAGTATAGGGATATTACTAGTTTACTATCAGTTATACATCAATAACTGTAGCAGTAACAGTGAAGCAAAAACTGTAACAATGTAGGAAAACTGTAGCATTGTAGCCAAAACAGTAGCCATGTTGCAAAACTAGTAACAGTGTAGTAAAAAGTGCAACAATTTATCAAAACACCTAATAACAGTGTTGCATAAAACTGTAACTCTGTAATAAAATGGCAACAGTGTATGAAAAACTGACATTGTTGCAAAAAGCAGCAATATTTTACCAAATACTATTAGTTTAGTAGTATCGGAAACAGTTACTGTGAAGGAAACTGTAACTGTGAAGGAAACCAGCCACAATATAGCAACAATAACAATGTAGCAAAAACAGTAACAGTGTTGCAGAAACTGTAATGATGTTGCAAATACCATAACAGAGTACCAAACATGGTAACAGTGTTTGCCTCTACTTTTGCCTCTTTTTTGACTAAAGAGGCAAAAGTAAGATTGCATCAGTAATGTTAACCATGTAGCAGTAGAAGTGGATCAGTAATCGTAGCTTTGCATCAGTAATGCTGTAACATTATGTAACAGTGCAGCAGCAACATTTTGGAGCCATTACAGGAGCAGTAATGGTAACAGAGAAGCAGTTGCACTGTAATAAATAATTGTACCTATAAATGACAGTAGCGCTGTGGCTGTAAGAGTGTACTAAAAATAAACAGCATAATTAAATAAATGAACCACAAACATTATTTCCTCTGCCACAGCATGTACTGACAGAGTTATTGTAACTTGCATACAAAATGTATATAAGGACATGCAAACAATCTATCCAGGATGTAGCCTGCAGGCTGGTCGAGTACCTGGGTTAAGCTGTTAGACGTTACTGGGTTAAGCTTTGCGATGGATGCAGCTTTTTGATGATGCCTACATAAAGATGTTTCCAGTTAAATCAAAAGAAATCCCAATTGTTACCACTCAGTCTGAAGTAGCTCTGTGAGCCCAACCATAGTGGAAAACACCAAGCCTCTTATCTGAAGCAGCCTCAGGGCTCCAGTGAATGTGGCTGAATGGATGGATTGATGGATGGATTGATGGATGGACTGATGGATGGATGGATGAGGCACATTTCTGCTTGATCCCCACAGGCTCAAAGTAGATGGAGGCTTTGAATCTTTTTGACACTATTGTGTGGTATTAACAGTGGTGGACAGTATATTTACTTGAGTACTGAACTGAAAGATGACCTATTATATTTCCTTGAACATGTTAGGAAAGGTCTATACGCTGTACAAAACAGATTCATTACATTTTTTTCACAAAATCATTCCTAGATAATGAGATTTTAGTATGAATGAGCTTTTTAAGGCGTTTTGTCACTCGTCTTTTCCAGCAGCCATTGTAAAGCGCATACAGGGATAAAACCAGTTGACCAAACATGCTAGAACTCAGCTTGGGTTGCTAGGTAACAGGCGGAACTCTGTTGCTGGGGTTGCTAGGTAACAGGCGGAACTCTGTTGCTGGGGTTGCTAGGTAACGGTGCGGTCGCCGTCAAAAGTGACTTAACAGTTGGGAGGTTTTTGAAACAACTCATTTCTCAGACACCAAAAAACATTAGTTTACTGTAAAAAACAATAATAAACAACAACAGGTGGTTGGGGTTTTATTTAGGCAATTGTTTTTAGAAGAAGCTGAGATGGAAATGAATGTATAGAAATGTTCAAAAGTGGATATTTTGTTAGAATAGGTCCCCTTTAAATGGTTTGGAAAGGACCTGATTACACCGGTGGTTCGTGTTTCAGCAACAGCTGGTTGTTTAAGATCATTTCTGATGTTTTTACATCTCTAGTTTTGTGACAGAGTGAAATCTTTGGTGTTTTTTCAACGCTTTAGGTTTTATGTAAAACATTTTATATCCTAGTTAGACCAGACCAGTTAAACATTACATACAACTCAAAGAAGGGGCAGGTTTTTCAAAAGTAAGTACTTGAGTAAACTGTTAACTGAGCAACTTTTACTCGTAGTTGAGTAATATTTAATGAGTATCAATACTTTTGCACAATTAGAGCCGAGTACTGTTTCCACTACTGGTTTTTAATGTTTTGTACATGAATTCCTTGTTGGTTTATTCAGATTTATTTACGTTTTCATGACCTCTCCAAATCTACGTGTCTTTGCTCTTGACATTATGGTGTTTAGACAGATGTCTACAGTAGTTGAGCATGTCAGTTGTGACCGGGTTTGCGATTGTCAAAGTGCCGCCAAACAACTTCGACAGCTTCTTAAAGACTCTTTCTTTCATAATGAGCTATTTGTTAAGCCTAAAGCTTTTTAATTGTAGCAAATTAGCATAGTGAAAGTATATAATTGTCAGAGTTAGACTCCAATTACCTGTCAAACATGTTGTTGTGAGGCACAGATGGCTTGATATGCTATTACAGTTATGCTTTGTTTGAAGTGTTGCATTGTATTGTGTCTTGTAAACCCAGAGAACTGAAGCTGAACCACAGCTGAGCAGCATTTAACCGGTCTCTTGAATTGGGTAATGGGTTCCCAGATTGCAAAGAAAATTGGGTTCACTGTCAAAAGATGGTAAGCTTACAGCTAGATCTACAAGTCGAGATAAGATGGATATTTATTCATGAAAACAAGAGGGAGCTTTGTGCTTTATAGCCTTTCTTGGATGGTTGGAAGGTTAAATAAGTGAGAAACCAAGAGAGGAATGGCGATGATTGCAGTTTTACTTGTACTTTAGCAATTTCTTTAATAAGAGGAACAGTAGAGTATATATTACTGTAGAGTTTAAGTTCAAGGATCCCCATATTACACCTTACAGTGTCGTCTCTGACTTGATAGTCGAGATAATAGTTACTAAAATAAACCATTTTTACACTTTTACTCAGTTACTCTGACAGGGTGCTATCACCAGAAACAGTTTCATATGTGTGAATTTAAATGTCCCTAAATGCATTTTTTTGGGTGCCAATGACTATTTATGAAAAAGTATCTCCCAGACTGTTGTGTGTGCTTCATCATGCCGGTACATCTGCATGAAATAAAGCCTTGAGCCTTTTGACAAGCCTCCAAACACTGAAGGTTGAGGGACATGTTTTGATGACTTTGCAACACTTTTATTCTTTATGAAGCCAAGAAAGTTTAAAGAAAATTTTAACTTTTAAACATGGGAATAGTGTTTCGATCTAGAGTAAAAGGAGACACAGCTATTCCCACCAGTCCTGTTTAGTCCACTTTAATCCAACTCCAGTCTGTTTGTCTAGAAAGTCCAGTTCGTTTGGGGAGGTGTGAATGTGATGTGGACCAAAAAAGGGAACTCTGGTTCAACCACAAACCTGAGTCTTGGTTCAGTCTGGTGGGGTTTGAATGCACATGTGAACACCAAACAGTCTGGAGACCAATCCAAAAGCTACAGCGCAGGGCATTCTGGGTAAATACAGCTAAAACAAACATGTTAGCTTAGCGCTAGCAGGAGAAATGGCTCGTTGTTTTTGCCAAAGACAAAAGAGAAATCTTACTTCCGCTAAAATCTAACGCTACTCCATTTTGTGAAGAAGGAAGTTGATGTTCATGTCATCTTTGGAGGTTTTTGTATCGTTTCCTTCAGTGGTTCTTGGTGCAGCGCCCCCACAGGCCAGGAGGGGAACATGTTTTTCAATTGGTTTGGTTTGTTTGACTCAATGCAGTGTGAAAGAGAATCACAGCAGCTGAAAATGCAACAAATGTTGCAACTTTGATGCCAAATTGAACCAAGTCTAATGGACTATCAGGTGGAAAAGCACACTAAATGCATGGATACTTTATTTATTTATTTATTACTTTAATGTACCATCTTGTTGGATATCTTTCACTGTTTTAGACTACTGTGTGTATGAATACAGTAGGTTAGTATAATCTTTTACCTTAGCTTACTCTTTTTCTGGTAAATTATTGGTTTGTAAAATAGCATTTTATTTTGTTTCCTCTTTTGTAAAGTTGTAAATTTACCAAAAATAAAGCTAATCAGAGTATCAGTAGTTCTAATTTCAACTTGCTACCTACTGCAGGTCATAATATCTCTGCTGAACCCCAAATAATAATAATAATTTGGTCAAACTGCCACAGACACACCAGTATTGAACCTAGAAAAACAGCAACTTCTGGCCTGTTTTCTGCTTCAAACCCACAGTAAGAAAAACCCTGCATACCTTTGACAACCAGCGAGGTCATACATTTTGGTGAAACATTTTGATCACGGCCCAGTTTAATAGTTTCACACTCCAATATAGCTGTATGTGCCTTAATGGCCACCAAGAAAAAGTGTGCCACTTAACAAATGGACTGCTGTGCTCGATATGCAATTAACCTATATCAGAGAATGGAAGTTTTCAGTCCTGCGCCGAGAGATTTGACAGAGTAAATATCTAAAAATGGCAGTACGCTGTGCAGAAATCAATCCCCCTTTTCTCTCCATTGATTCCATTAAAAGCCTTTTTGGAGATTGATTACACTGAAAGCCTCCCTCCGCTTTGGATTACAGTTGCACAGTCCCAATCTCATTTTTTACAGTCCAAAGATATGGGCATTTATTCCATTACACTGGGAGGTGCAAAGCCGGCACATCAGAGACCATCTTTCTTTCTTTTTCTTTTTTTTTTCTCCTCTTATAAGGAAAATACTTTGTTCAGATAGTAGAGCATCCGTTTGAGTGTTGGGTATTGCCCCACACTCCCCAGATAAGTGTTATCGTGCTTGTTGTTCACTTCTCGAGATCAGTTTTCCTCCCCATCAACATCAACATTCGTGTTTCCTGAAATCAGAAAACAGCTCCTCTGAGTAAAAACTATCTACCTGCCTTCCAGCCCCCTGATAACACACACACTTATTGGTTTTTATTGTTTTTGTGCAGTGGGCACAGGGTGGACTTTAACATGTAGTATTAGAGCCAGCCTAAGAAGAAATTAAACTGAGATTAACCTGACCGTAAAATCCTAATATCACAAGAATAAAATCATAAAATTACGAGAATAAACTTGTTAAAGTACGAGAGTAAAGTCAAAATAATACATGGGCCATATTTCAAGATTAAAGTGATATTTTGAGTCATAACAGTATATGAATAAAGTCAAAATATTACGAGACTGTTTGTTTGACAGTCGTACAAAACTAAAGTAAAACAAATGAGAATAAGGTCAAAATGTGAGAATAAAGTTGTAATATTACAAGAATCATAAAAGTATTTTGAGAATAAAGTTGTATTATGACTTTATTCTTGTGTTGTTTCAACTTTATTCTCTGAATCTTATATTTTATTCTCTTAGCGTGGCCCTGACACTCCATCGTAGAACTTGCATTGTTTTTATTTAACATTTTATTTAAATACGAAGAAAAAAAATCAGCAATGTAAAGGAAATAAATTGCATATAAATTCCCCAGCCTGCTGTGGTTTCCTTTACTGCAGCCTTATCTCTGTAATGGATTATTTATCTGCAAAGAGAAGCAAGAAAAGGAAAAAAAATGTTTCCAATAGCAACTGAATGCATTAAACATTTAGCTTTTTCCTGGTGTTCCTATATCAACGAATAAACGATCCAGATTATTAAAGGTTGGGGGTTGGAGGCGATTCTTACTCAGCAGCTTGCAGGAGCAGCCATGTTTGGGTGAACTCGGGGACGCTGTCCTTGCCAGGCCTTTTTATGATTCATTTATCTGTCAGTTTTTCTGCTGAGCGTACCACTATAAGCTGCTGGGATGTTTATGAATACATCCGCAAAATGGCATGAGAGCAATAACAACTCACAGGACCCAGGTTATTTCCCGCGGAAATCGATCAGCTGTGCGTTAGAAAATGCATTTCTCCCGCCTCTGATGGCGTGATCCTGCATGTATCTCGCAGGAGTGCAGCTGCCGGTGTGTGTGTGTGGTTTTGCATACGACCGTGCGTGACCTTTTCCCCCGCTCGGCGCAGTATTTTGGCAGATTTAAGTGTTGTTGCTGAATAGATAAGCGCTCATCCTGAAACGGATCCATGTGAAGTCTGGCTTCTCGGCTCTGTGCTTGCTTGCATTTTAAAAGGTTACTGGAGGATGCCAAGTTGTGACTCCGCTCCGCCGGAGGCGACGACTCCGCCGCCCCACCCCTGCTGCCCCTCCACTTTGCTGTAGTTCAGGAGGGTGACGTCGGGCCACGGCGGGAGGTTTATGGGTCTCGCCTCGACTGCCAAGCTGAACCGAAGAACGGGAAGTAAAACTGGGGCCTACAGTCACTGGGCCGAGGCCCAGAAACATTTATGACTTCAGAATGGCCTTTAAACATCATTTCCTACGATTGCATCAAGTTGAAACAATGACTTTTGATCATTTGCATTCATTCTCTGCAGTTTTTCCTCTACCAGTGCATTTTTTTAAATCATTGCATAATCCAGACCGTACTCCCCTGATTCCTACTGGTTGCTTTCCAAGCCTGCAGATTAACCATTTCTGTACTGGATGAGGAAAACGCCGGAAATGTAAAATCCTGCATCTTCAGGGTTTTTTCCCACCTGATTGTCCAGTAGACTCAGTTCAAATTGGGACCAAAATTGCAACATTTGTTACATTTCCAGCTTCTGCGGTTCTCTTTCACACCACACTGAGTCAAACTAACCAACCTAGTTCAAAAACCTGTTCCCCTCCTCGCCTGTGGGGGCGCTGCACCAAGAACAACCGAAGGAAACGACTAGAAACCCTCTGAAGACGACACAGAAAAACGTGAACATAAAGGAGTGGCGATTGTAGGATTTCTTTTTTCTCTTTGGCTAAAGACCATGAGCCATTTCTCCTTTCAGCACTAGACTCCCATGTTTGTTTTGGTTGTATTTACCCAGAATGCACTGCACCGTAGTCCGCTTCCTGCATATGCATTCGAACCACACAGAGTTAACTTAAACCAAACTGAGACCAAACTTGATCCGCATTAGAGTTTGCATTCACACCTCCCCAAGCGAACCAGACTTTCTAGGTAAATAAATGAGTTAGATTAGACTAAACACGACTGATGAGGATTCACCCTTAGACTTATACTGAAACTAAAGTAATGTTCATAGCAGTGAAGGAAAGTTGCATAACTTCTTCCAGACCAGAACTTCACATATCAAGCTTAACCCCTTTTGAAGAACTGAAACGTCTTTGGCTTCAAACTGAAAAATGCTTCTCTCATTATAAATCGCCGTGAACACAAAGAAGCCATTAAAGCCATTCTTTACATCCTTTATGTTAACGCAACAGTATTTTGACTGCTTTGATGATTGACCAGATTACAGATTTGCAATTATCTCATTTATCGTAGAACAAAAAGAAACTTCATAAGACTTTTTGTCACCCTGTCATGATAATGACTGACTTTATGCGGAGATAATTCAGTGAAAAATACTTTTTATCGTCACTTTGATCGTCCTCATAACAAATAACATAAGCGAGAGTGATAAAACGTCAACACCAGCGGAGTGACTTCTTTTAGATACCCGATTGGGTCCAGGATGTTGCCCCATATGGGAACGCACTGGTAGTAATAGTACAAATACTCCTAAAAGTATTATTTTCAAAGAAGTTACTCAAGCTATGAAAAACTGACCTTACAGTTTAGGGTCAGTAACAGGAAAGTCTTTGGGTATTTATTTCACTTTTTAGAAAAGGAACCTGTAAATATTCACAAGTTCATGGAAAGTTACATTAAAGTAACCAGTAAGTTCTAGTGAAGCTCCCAATAGTGGGATTATTTGTTTGTAAACACGGCGGACGCGAGAGCAAACTCATTGCAATAAGATGGTCGCCAGTTGCCATGGTTACCCGTCATTATCTTGCGTCTTTAACGGTAGCTAGCATGTTGTCACCGTGCTCCAAAGTTTTTCACAGCGTGATGAAATAAGTGATGCTACCAGATTGACATTAGTGAATAAGACGCGTCTTAATGACCTAAACATGTTGGATTAAGGTGAGTGGATATAAAAATACCCAAAAGATCAGTGGCCAGGCCTTACCTGTTAGAAATATTAAAGTAGTTTTGCTCACGGTAAGAAAATAAGACAAACGTATCCAACGGGAGCCGAAATAAGGTTTTCTGAACCTGTAAATTTCTACAAATGAAATTCATATGTAGCATGCAAATGGCAAATTAAATGAGATAATTTTCACCTATTTTTTTTTCAGTAGGCAGTCATTTTGTGCTGTTTTAGCTGATTTTGTCTGACCAGGTAAAACAGAAACTAGTTTTCAAAGAATATTTCCATCAGTGTTTGGTCACTACTACAGAAAAAATACCATGAATTTCACATTTTACACTTGCAAAAACCTTGTCCCACATGAAAAATGAGTATGCAGCTGCAGGTTAAGTTCAGGCTTTGTTAGTATGTACTGTGAAAGTTAAAGAGGAGGTTTCCGGAAACCTGCAAGCCTGCCAATGTTGGAAAGTATTTTTTTAAGTTATGGGAAAGTAACCTTTACGTTTTGAACAAGTGTAAGATCATAAAGTACCGATGAGTTCTTGGAAGAAAAATGGAAAATATCTTGCAAGTTGTGGCAAGATATGTAAAAACACACAATGAGTTCTTGAAATGTGCCATGTAAGATTGGAGAAAGATCCATTTGAGATTAGATCAGCTATTTTAATCTGTTGGTTTCAGACGGATATAGTGTATACAATGAATTTACTGCTTTCTCCACCTTACAAGAACAGAAAAGACGGAAGCATCATTCACATTTTCCCTTTTATTTGACCATGCATATGTGGGTTTTGCTTGATTAGAACAAATTGCACGTCTTAAACAGTAGAACAACACACATTTTAAACTTTAAAGCACCGTTTCAAGAGCTTACACAGACACCAGTGTTAAAAAGTTTCCTGTTTTTGTGTTGTGTGAAGTGCTGCATGTTGCCTTCGTTACCTACAAAACAAGCCTCTCTATCTTTTGTGCAGTCCTCGTGTTGTCACTTGGTTTCAGTTTCCTCCCTTAATTGGAACTTGTGCCACACAGCAGACTGAAAAGCTGACAGTTCACCGGCATTTTTTAGTTATGCCTGAGTCCATCTTGCCGCTAACTAGATCTTCTCTGTGCTGTCTTCGGCTGGATGCAGTGAAGGTGTGATCATCCATTTGTTCTCCGGAGTTTAAAAGAAATCCTAAAAGGAAAAAAAATAAAAAAAAGGGGGCTTGTGGGGACATTTTCTTTAACAAGGG